>NC_054870.1:49753469-50069939 GCF_018320785.1 Cheilinus undulatus | reverse complement strand
TATCAGAAGTTGGGTTGAAAGTGGCAGAACTGGACAAAAAGGGGCAAGCATGGCGACAACATGGGCAAATAGTAGCAAAAAGTGGCAAAAAATGGGTTAAAAGTGTAAATAAGGGTACAAGCTTCATAGCTAAGCCATGGTGAGCACAACAATCAGGATGCCAGGAAATAAGCCATAAGAAATGGGCCAAATGTGGCAAAAATGGGTTAAAGTGGCAAAAAGAAATGTAGAAAATGGACAAGAAGAAGTGACTGAGAAGTGGCAAAATAGGTGGAAAGTCACAAAATGGGCAAATAGTAGCAAAAAGTGGCAAAAGTGGCTTAAAAGTGGCAAAAATGGGTACAGACTTCCTAGCTAAGCTATGATGTGCACAGACATCAGGATATCAGAAAATAAGCCATAATTAATGGGCAAAAAGTGGCAAAAAATGGACAACAAGAAGTGGCAAAATAGGTGGAAAGTCACAAAAATGGGCAATAAGAAATAAAAGGCTGCAAAATATGACCAACTGGAAAAGCACTCGGCGTTCACAGACCCTGCCATTAGCCCTATCTCCAATAGTAAAGAATCCTTTAAAGAATTCCTGGATCCAGCCAGTGATCACTCCCAAAATCTAATCAGTTCTTCCTTATGCCATTTCTGACATTTCCTGAAAATTTCATCAAAATCCGTTCATGACTCTTTGAGCTATGTTGCTAGCAAAGTAAATAACTAACAAAAACCCTGCTGATCACAAAACCTCCTTGGCAGAAGTAATAAAAAGTGGCAAAAATATTTTAAAATGGCCAAAAGAAATTCAACAATGGACAAAAAGTGGCTTAAAGCAGCAAAAATGGGTACAGACTTCATAGCTAAGCCATGATGTGCAAAAATATCAGCATGCAAAAAGCAAGCCATAAGAAATGGGCCAAAAGTGGCAAAAATGGGTTAAAGTGGCAATAAGTAGTGGCAAAAGAGGCAAAAATGGGATAAAATTGGCCAAAAGTGGCAAAATGGGTTATAGTGGCAATAAGTAGTGGCAAAAGAGGCAAAAATGGGATAAAAGTGGCCAAAAGTGGCAAAAATGGATACAGTGGCAATAAGTAGTGGCAAAAGAGGCAAAAATGCGATAAAAGTGGCCAAAAGTGGCAAAATGGGTTATAGTGGCAATAAGTGTGGCAAAAGTGGAAAAAAATGTGTAAAAAGTGGCCAAAAGAAGTAGCAAAAATGGACACGTGGCTTAAAGTGGCAAAAATGGGTTGAACGTGGCAAAAATGGGTAACAAGTAGGAAAAAGGGTGCAAAATAGGACGATAAAGAAAAAAAACTAGCTAAGCTATGGTGCGTACAAACATCAGGATGCCAGAAAATAAGCCATAAGAAATTGGCAAAAAGTGGCAAAAAGTAGTGGCGAAAGTATCTTTCTGTGTAAGAGGACTTAACCAGTAGCCAAAATTCATATTGTAAAATAGTGACAAAAACACAGAGGCTTTCTGGGCTCTGGCAGAAAAGCTGACTGAAATCACTGGATGCTTATGCCACTATTACTGTGAGGTACCTCATACGACCCAACTTCAAAAAAATTGTAATATCCCTTTACAATAAGTCCAGGTGAGCAACCTGACTAAAGGAGGACCAACACTGCCATTGCAATGATAGTAAATATGCTGCATGAAGCTGGATGGATGTCAGAAATGGAGAAGCAACTTGTTGATTTGTGGCAACAACATGAGTGTTAGTACTGGAAAACAAACCACAATCCAGTTAGTTATTACAGAGCTGGGCTGGAAGAACTACAATGGACGTAGCAGGTAGCTAACAGCATCATTTAGTTTGTTTACAGTCATCTTATTGCACATCCTACAAAACAAAGCTGTTAAATCTGTCAATAGTCATCGTTGTGTGTTGGGACTTGTAACATTTTCAAACTTCGTCAAGTTTTAAGATGATTTTTTGGTGTTTTTTGCCTTTACTTGGACGGGACAGCTGAAGACAGACATATAGGGAAAGAGAGAGGGGGTGAAGAGACCGGGAAACATCCTGTGACCAGTGCATCGAAGACCGTGGCCTCCACACATGAGCGCCTGCTCTACACCATGAGCTAAACCAGTGCCTAGAACCTGTTAAGATCTAAAAAAAATCTTTAGGTGTGTGACGGGCTAAGTCTAGAGAAGTATAAATAAGGGTTGGCCCAAGCCTAAGCCATCCCTAACTTTGAGTTCTGTCATAAAAGGAAAGTTTTAAACCTGTCTTAAAGGCAAAGAGTGTAGCCTGCATTCTAGGAGTCAATAATTATGTATACCATTAAGATTTATTTCAGCCTAAAGGGTGGGCTAATGAAAAATGTCCTTTACTGCAAAAGAAATGCGCAACGAGGCCAGGAGCTGAGTCAAGGGCATTTGGGAAATGCATGCTATGTTAAAAATCTTCCAAAATGCAAGGCAACCTTTCGATAAATGAGAAAAGTATTGCAAACAAGAAAATTGCTAAATATCTGCAAATTTTCTGCATATTTGAGTTCAAATTATTTAAAAAATGCAACAGAGTCTGCAAAACGTAATAGGAAATGCCTACATGTTTCTGCAGCCTTGAAGATCTGCCAGTCTTAAGCCTGCCTGAGGAATGTCACACGTTTTAAATGACTCTCAGGCTGTTTCAAACAATCGTCCTCTACTTTATGGCATGATGGGTATTTCTCCCTCTGAAAGCACTGCTGATAAAATGTGAGGTTAAAATCACAGAAAGTCAAAAAGACGATGAGATTTTTAAAGACATATGTCCTCTGGTGTTGGAGGGTAACTGCAGCAGGGTTTACCTCTCCTAGAAGGAAACCTGTGACCTGGATCACTGACTACAAACACTCACACAAACAGCCGTATGAGAGAATGGGTAACCCCCTCTGCCCCTGTGGTTAGTGGTTTGTGTGGACCAATTACACAGGTCATTCAATGGGTCACAATCAAGGAACCACAGTTGGGGGGTGCGGCGCTGCAGAGAGAGCAGCGTATCAATGAGTAACCACGTAATGTTTCACCATCACACTTTATCGCCGTTTATGAGGCTGTCACACGTCTTTGCTGTACGCCTTTGTAGCTGATAAGCATGCCGCTGTGGTATCCCATCACTATTTTTGTTTGAAAGCAGACCAGTAACCAAGGTATGGTTCATGGTGTTCACAGAGCAGCAGATCAAATGTCTTATCTTATCTTCAGATCCATGAGAGACACAAAGACGAGCACGGTAGCTTCTGCAGGGAGGGCCACAGATGTCCTTGAGTATTTGTCAAGTCGTGGTAAACTTTATTGATATTGCACATTTCATACATGACGCAACATGATGTGCAGCAGGCTGGAGAATGACAATAAAGATCTTTAAGAAACCTTATCCAGAGACACTACAAAAAGAGCAGATCTGGACAGTTAAATTATTTGCAATGACCAAAATATTAATTGATCAGGGATGCATGATAATATCAGCATAGGCAGCTTCTACTGATCAGGATTGGTCAGTCAGTGTCAGCCAACATACCTGCAATACCAATCAGCAAAATTTACAAATGTACCATAATTCATCATATAATACGGCAGAATATATAAATGTAGCGCAATGCTTCATCTCAAAAGGCAAAAAGAATCCCCAAGAAAACCTCAAATTCCAAAAAAAGCTTAGATTAATTTACAAATCCTGTCTTCAACCCATGATAACTTGAAATGTTAAACTGGCCAACTTTATTGTTTCTCTTTTGAGGATACAATTATTCTGAATTTGATGCCTGCAATATGTTCCAAAAATGTTCGGACGGGGGCAAGAAATGGCAAGGGAAAGTTTTGGAATGCTGCAAACACCTGCAACATTCCCCAGGTAAGTAGGTTAATTGGTAACAGGTGATAGCAAAATGATTGTTTTTAATCACCATTTCAATGCTACTTCGGTCATTTTTCCAGTATTTGATGCTTTATTTAATGCTGATTTGTGGTGCTCATACTTCCTCTGAAATTATATGTTTCTGCATGTGATGCACAAATGCATGCGATATTAACTCATTGAGTGCCAGCCCTTATACTGTATAAATGGAAAGTGGCTTGTGTCAGTGTTTTTGGCCATTTTGAATCATCTTTCAAGACACACAGAATATTTTGTACTATGACTCTGAAAACACAGAATAGCTCAAATGAAAGAAGAAACTCTCTATTTTGTCATGGAAAAAAACATTTGTTTGCACCTTGTTCTATTCTTGATTTATCTTAAGTTGAATAGAGGCTAGTTTCACCAAAAAGACCACTTTTTTCTTAGAAAGCTGAGAAAAATGCATTTTTGTGAAAGAGAGTCTGTCAAGCAGAACAGTGATTTGAATGTTATAATTTTGCCTTCAATGACATAAAAGACATCTGAAAATTGTATTACAAATGTTATTTTATTGTAAAATAAATAACAATGCTTCCAGTCACTGTCATGCCATTAACACTCTGGAACTGGACGGCCTCCACAGGACCCCCCTATACGCAAATTCACAGGAGCATGAGTGATGGTTTTATTCCATAAATTTGGCTGAATAAGCAGTGGGTTTCTAACATTACCTTACCTCCATTGCTCTGGGATGGAGAACAAGATCCACTCCGCTCACTCGACAGCCATTCCGGCCGGCCGAGACAGATGAATGACCACGCCGATCCCTGGATTCGCTGTCGCTCAGTTCATTGTTGGTTTCAGTGAGTAAGCGATTTCTCACACAAAAGTTTAAAGTTCCTTCCAGCATCTTTTTTAGAACTTTTAGCTTAGATTAACCCCGTAATGATCGCTCTGCTCTTTGACCCCAGGGTCTCCACTTCGTGCTCTGATCTCTGTGGCTTTAATCTACCGTCTCTTCTGTGTTCCGACTACGTATCCCAGAAGCCCCAAAATTACTCACCTGCAACATTCCCCATGTAAGTATGTTAATTGGTAACAGGTGGTAGCACAATGATTTGTTTTATTTATTTATCCCTTCCATGCCTGGTGAATTGGTTAAACTGTTGAAAAAATTCATCTTTTTGTAAAGTGTTGTGATCGCACTCAATGTATGTAGAAATTTTCTGATGATAATTGCAGCGTGCAGGTCCATTTAGAGCTTCAAAATTCTAACTTTCCTCCATTCCCATTCATTCCTAATGGCTGTGCCCCACTTCCTACTCCAAACGGACATTTGTGCATCATCAGAATCACGTGACTGCAAAGGAGCGATACGGATATGACCAATCACTGCTGAGGAGGGTCACTGGCCAACTTCTCTGGGCCTGAGCTCATCTGAGCCCAAAAAAATGAAGGCACCATAGTGCTTCATCTTATCAGTTGAAGCACCAAGTTTGACTGGCTTTAAACAGAACCATGTATATACTTGAAGCAGTATCTGCAAAAAATGAGATTAGAAATGGAATATTGGATATCTGTGAAATCAAACCTTGTGCATCCCTAACATCCCTAACAACAAAAAACAACTTGATTACAAACAGCAGAAGGTGTTTTTGAATGTGATGCCTTCACTCAAAAAGGGAACTTCCATCATCTTTAATCTCTGCCGTCAATATTCAAATGTCACGTTTCCTGTGGTTGAACTTCAAGATGAAAGCTACGACTTCCTCCCCACCCGACCGCCGCAGACGCTGAGCTGATAGACATCTCAGGTTACAGGCCTGAGTGAAACGCTCTCTCAGGGTAATTAGGGTTAATTGGAGACGGTTTTAACCCTAGGGAGATTTTTTCTGACTTGATGGCAGAAGCCAAATTTGAGTCCAGAGATCGTAGACTGGTTTTAGAGGGGGTGTGAGGGGATCCTGTCTGTGTCTCTCGTGCCCTCCTGACCTGCCCAGAGGTGATGCTTGTGTTGGGTTGAGGACAGAGCTGCAGGGGAGAGGAGGTGGAGCAGAATGTCAATAAAAACAAGGTCAGAAGACATTCCATACTGCTGCACTGCAAAAACTCAAATCCTAATGACTGCATGTGTATTTTTTACAATAATTTTTATTGTATGGAACCTTGTAAAACACAAGGCTGCCCATATTTTATTTATATGTATGCCGTAGTATATTAAATTCTTAAAAATGTCAGTCCTTTTTCTTAAAGGCTTTTTCAGGCTTTTCAAACAAAAATATGTGCCCCTGGCCTGTCCACAATCCACCCAAGAATCCCCCCCCCCCATCGTTTAGAAAATGTGTGCTGAAACAGGCCATTCTCAGATTTTCCCCACATGATGTCATGTGGGGAGTTAGCCCCACCCCCAGGTTCAGTTGGCCCTCCCTGCTTTGGAAGAAAGTTCCGCGCTAGGAGGAGGAGAGCCACATCCATTAAGCCACGTCCATTTTCTGAGAAGGGCAGAGTCAGAGGCGGAGTTAGACAGCTGATTAACATTTGAAGCCACAGACACAGAAACAGCTCATCTTAGCAGGGCTGAAACAGAGGGGTTTTTAGACACACTATAATCCAATACTGGAGGGGTTTTGAGCAACAAACAGGCATATTTTGGGGACCTCTGAGACTAATATAAACTTGTCTTAAAAGGGTAAAATATGTGACCTTTAAAAATGGAAATCAGTTAAAAATGACAAAAAATGGGCTGAAAAGGTGGTACAATGGAACAGAATTGGGTTTAAATGGCAAAAAAATATGTTTAAAATCACAAAAATGGGTCAAAGTGGTAGAAACAGATAGAAAAGGTGGTGCAAAGAGGTTAAAAATTGGCAAAATGGGTTTAAATTTGCAAAAA
Organism: Cheilinus undulatus; assembly: GCF_018320785.1. Classification (NCBI taxonomy): domain Eukaryota; kingdom Metazoa; phylum Chordata; class Actinopteri; order Labriformes; family Labridae; genus Cheilinus; species Cheilinus undulatus. The sequence goes on along the minus strand of NC_054870.1, from coordinate 50,063,222 downwards.
TGGGCAACCAATAGTTAAATATGGTTATGATTGACAAAAGTGGATAAAGAGGGTGATGAAATGGTGTTTATAGTGAAAATGGAGAGGCAACTATAGCTGGAATGTGACAAAAAACAGGCAGAAAAAGTGGTGGAAAGGGTTTGAAAGTGGTAAAATTGGGTTAAAAAGTGGTAAAATTCATCCAAAGTGGCAAAATTTTTGCAGAATTAATTAAAAGTCACAAATACCGGTCGCAAAATGGGCACAAATTTTGCTAACTTGATGAAAAGTGGCAAGTAATAGTGTCAAGAATGGGCAGACTATGGATTTAAATGGGTTAGAGGTGACACAAAAAATATTTCAACTGGAAGTCCGTACGTCTAAGGTTAGGCTCAGGCACTAAATCCAAAGTGGTTAGGTTCAGGGTAAGGCAGTGGGAAGGTGATATATTTGAGATCCGGCACCAAGGGTTAGGCTTAGGCAGAAAAAGAATGACAAACACTGGCAGCTGAGTCCAACATGAAGAAGAAACTTCCTCTTGGGACTTCCGGCATGGATTGGATGTATAGCGACGCCCATGTCGGCCATCTTTACTGCTGTTGGGTCCCTCTCGACAGTTCTGTGGGCGGGCGTGTGTAAACATAGATCTCTTTTTTTCAGTGCAAAATCACGTGTTTAATTGTGATCAGCCATGAAAGTTTAGTGATTAACTGCAACTGTGGAAATGAAATATCTGACAGTCCTAAACAAATCAATAATTGTGAAAGTTTAAGTTGATGTTGAAAAAATGCAAGAAATTAAATGCAAAGTCTTCAGTAGATTTTCTCAAAATCCATGGATTCACTGGCAGCATTACAGCGTAACAATTTAAGTAATAAGTGTTTTAATCCATTTCTGGTCAAAATGGTGTCATTATACATATTTAAGCCCTCTTCATGTGACATCTCCAGATAAACATCTTATATCAAGATATAAAAGCCAAACATGAGGCCTTCTTTAAAATATCTGCCGATGAAACAAGGAATACATAACTGAAGTCTTTTAAAATGCTATCTAAGATTGTTTGTGTGCATCAATTCAACCCCTTCTGCGGTCTCGGCATCTTTGTTGTGCATCTAAAGTGATGATTAGGCTTCAGTTTACGGTCTGATATCCAGCTGAAGCAGCACCTAAACGTGCATTCTTGCATTTGCAACAGATCTGGCTGTAAACAGGCAGTGCAATGTTTGCACCGCTGTCAAATCAGTTAACATGTTTTCCCATTGCGTCAGTATCCGTCTCATAGCCCAGATCTTATCAGGTGAGGGCAAGCCAAGTCAGAAATAAACATCAGTTTGACAAATGTGTTTTTTATATCGCCAACTATTTGCAGTGGCCTGAGAATCCTGTGATGTTATTGACCTGATCTGAGATCTTTGTCATACACGAGTCTGGTGTACATGAGAAGGCAGCCAAGAAATCACGTGTGCATTAGTCTCTACATGCCTTCTCTGCAGAGTTACTTTCATCTGAAGTTTTAGATTGAGTTTAAGTCATAGACTCATCCCCAATGCATCGTTCGCCACTACCACTAAGCCCTTCCCCTGCATTTTACAGGTTAAAGTTTTAAGCTAGGGACTTCCAATTCTAGTTGGAGTGCAGGGGTAGGGAGAAGTACTGGACCTTAAAAAGGAGATTTTCCAGAGGCACACTCCAAACTGTTATGGAAAATCTCAAAGAATGCCTGGTGAATCGTCAAGAATAAAAAAGGGTACAAATATAGTTTCTTCATATGAAGGATTTGAAAATGACTGCAAACTTAAACAAATGTTTTTTTTAATGCATTATGGTCATTTTTATTTGGGACAAGCATGCCATCAAGGACAACTGATGACATAAGGGTCTCAAAAGTTTCCATCCATTGTAACTGTTCTGAGGAGCGAACAGCATTCGGATAAAAGCTTTGGTGTAAAAGTTTGAAATAGGACAGAGCCTTATGACCTATTTGGACAGGACCAGAACCAATCAGCGACGAGGGGCAGTACTTTCAGGCGCAGCAGAGTCATGACGTAAACAAGCAGCAGCAAAAGGTTGGTGCAATTATGGCGGAAGAGCTTAGTGCGGATGCTGCTGAAGCGCCAGTTTTATCAGACCCCGATGACATTTCTTCATTAAAAGAAAAATAAAGAACAGCAGTGAGCTGTCTTCTTTTCCAAAACGACAAAAGTCGAGTACTTACATGTATAGTCGCCATGTTTCGAGTTATTTCTCCGTAGCTGCGCATGCGGAGCTCGATAGCGGCTATGTCACGTGTTTTGTTTTGTTTGAGTTTTTTTTCAAATTCTCTGCCTTTTCCCAAATGTTTCCTGTTGAAGCTTTCCCAGATGGATGTGTGAAACAAATCCATCGTGTCAGGTTAGTACGAATCTGCATCCCTGTGATTTAGGGTGGTAATTGTGTTTGTAAAAAAATAAAGGAGGCTGTGAAGGAGATTGTTAACAAAGTTTACACACATATAGGTCATTACCTCCACCAAGGAGGTTATGGGATTGGTCAGAAATGGCATAAGGAAGGGCTAATTAGATTTTGGGAGTGATCTGGATCACCGTCTGGATCCAGGAATTTTTTAAAGGATTCTGTACTATTGGGAGATAGGGCTAATGGCAGAGGTCTACGCTCTCCGAGTGCTTTTCTAGTCAATAATGCTTCTTGTTCAGTTAAATTTCATTTTATGTGTAAAAAAGGCTTTATTTTACTTATTTATTCAAACTCTGCTGTCCAAATGTGCATGCGTGCATGTGTGCACCGCTGCTGTGCTTTCTCCCTCGTGTCTCTTTGCAAGTGCCTGATCTTATATCAGTTTTATTTAGCTGTACATTTCATGCAAAACCCAATTTATGATTTGAAATGTGTCCCACAACATTCAGTGGTTAGGCTACAGCTGATCTGCACAAGAAGAGCTGTTGTGGATGTGTAATGATCCCAGATTTATAGATCGCAGAATAATTTTGACAGCCACCTGCATAGAAAGTAAAAGTAACAGGAGATGGTCATATTTAACATTAGAAAGAGTGATTATAAAGAGTGCTTGCATTTAAGCAACTTTCTTGAGTCTAAACTTTTTGTTGCTTTAAACTAACCTAATCAGCTAAATCGTAAAATGAATACAAATGAAAAACACATATTATTTCATTATCAGTGTTAGGGGTAATAAAGTAATCTGTTAGAGTACTCCAATTATTTTTTAATCTGTTACTGAAAGTAAAATCCCAGATTTCCTTCCTCCAGTCACAGAAAGATGAAAAGGGAAAAAAAAGACAACCCAAGCGTCATCATTGTTCGTCCATATTTCTTTTCTGTATGCATGTTGGTATGTAGTAACAAACCAGCGAAAGCTGAAACATAAGTTTAAAGCTGCTGTTTTCTTTGAATCAGCTGTGCAGCTGTTTCAATCACACATGGTCATTACACACAGCATTTGTGGGACCCTGTACGCCTCTGCCCAGTTTGTTGTCAGATTGTGAGCATATGAATGCACTGTAAAGGTTTCTACATCTCTTAGTGGTGTTTTCTAGACTTTACAAGAGTCACCACATCCAAAGGCAAACGCGCCTTCACTTTATGCTATTATTACACCTGTCAAATGGAAGAAGAGGTTAAAGGATTTTAATATTTGGTGACATTATGAGTTACCTTTCTCAGAGTGAGGGCGCATGCACACCAGAACTGTTCGGTCCACTTTAAACAAAGTCTGGTCTGTTTTCAAGGATAGTCGGATTTGTCTGGAGTGGTTTGAAAGCTCAAACAAACTCTGGTGCGGACCAAACAAGCGGACTCTGGTCCACTTAAAAACGGGGGTCTCAGTTCTCAAACTCAATCACAGCAGGGGCCGTATTCTGAACTTGGGTCTTACCTGAGGGCCTAACAGCGTCGATATTTAATCATAAATTTTCAACCTTATTTTCACCAGAAATGAATTATGGGGGTAAAAAACTTGGCACTGATGATAAATGATTTTGCGATTAAAAGGTGATCATGATAAGTTAAAAACTCAAAATCTGAGATAAAAAGTCAAACTTATAAGTTTGAAAGATAAAAACATGACATTTAAAGTCAAAATAATGTTTTTAAAAAGGCAAAACATGAGATAGAATATTGAAACCATGAATGTAAAAAGTCAAAAACTGAGATAAAATTTTAAATCATCATTTTTAACAGTCAAAATATGAGATAAACATCGAAATCACAAGTTTCAAATGTGAAAATATGAAATGAAATTAAAAATCATGCATTTTTAAGGTAAAAAATTGAGATAAAAGTTAAAGGTAGGAGTTGAAAAAGGTCAAAACATGAGATAAAATCAAAATCATGACTTTAAAAGGTCTAAATAGGATTTAAAATGTAAAATTATTAATCTTAAAGGTAACAATATAAGATAAAAAGTCAAAGTTATGAGATGTAGAGGTTAAAATATGAAATAAAAAGTCAAAACCACAAGTTTTAGTCAGAACTGTGAGATGCATGTTCCTGACTTTTTATCAAATTATTCTACCTGTTTACTTTTTCTCATTGTTATGACTCAACAAGGATAATATAAATCATCAAGGTTAAGTTTACATTTTTATACTGGAGGAAATCTGCAGACCTCATACTGGTGGCCCAGTTCTAATAAAAATATCACATGATCTGGTGGGCCAGGTATAACTGCACCATGGGCCGGATTTGGCCCCCGGGCCTTGAGTTTGACACCCTTGATTTAAGGTGTTAAAGCAAGCAGACCAACTTATAAACCAAAGGCAGGAAGTGGCATAAAGCGTAATGATATACGGATTTATATGTGATTTAATACACTCAAATACTTGTCGGTACCTCGCTCTGCGTCTGTGTTTCCATAGCAACAAGTCTAACTCTCTTGCTTACAAGTAAGCTCGCCTTTTTCTTCAGTACTGATTCATTCGTCTCATGTTAAGAACAACATGCTGGACAGTTCGCTGGTTTGCTGTCTGCTCATAACGCACCAAAACAAAAGCAGAAATCCCAAGACAGCATAGATTTGGTGTTGTTTCATTGTTTATGTGGAATAAAAGACTGGCAGAAGGGGATGGGTTTCTGGTTTCTCTTTTTCTGTGTCTCCTTTTCTTCTTCTCAGTTCTTTTTTTGAGACGACAGCGCCTCAGACTTATGACTTGGTTCGTTTGATCAAGGGCAATGTGAATGCAACCCAAACTACAGGAAAGTGCTGCAATTTTGCAATTTGAGTTCTGAGCCGAACTGAGTCCCCCAGACTATCAGGTGTGAAAACCACCTAAGATTTAAAAGTTACACTGGTCAACACCGCAGTCAGGTTACTTCATGATGACGTCTCAGTTGTGCCTGCCTAGCAGCCGTTTCACTGAGCCGTCTGTACACACCGAACTGTCATGTCTCCTTGTTTAGTAGGTTGTGTAATCTAATGGGACTCTAAAATTCGGAATCTCTGTTTAGAGTACATGGAGAGGATGACTGACCTGCAGCAGCAGCTATCATGTCCCTGAACGCTACTAGACTTTTCTTCAAGCTGCAGACAGCTGAAAGTACTGCATTTAAGTTTGACTTAGCTGATGGGCTTTTTGGCTACTTTTTTAAAGTTTAGCAGCTCACCTCTTATATTTTAGTCTAACAAAACCCAAATCTACTTTTCCTCAAAGCTTTAATTATGAAAGATCTTTTATTTTAAGCTTGTCGTCTCTTCTCTGTCATGGAAAAGGTTGTTGGCAAATTTTTCCCCATATTTTTTCTTGATGAAACAACTGCTGCCTCTCTGTGAATGCATGCTTATATAACAGACCCATTAAGTTGTAAACTACTGGATTATTCTGGATATAAGCTCATTTTCTCTGTTGTGACTTTAAACCTTCATGCAACATGTACAAAATGTACATGCAGGGTTTAAAGAGTTTTCATGTGTCCATGCTTTAGGAAAAACTGAGTTTTGCAGAAAAGAGCTCCAAGGAAGGCCTCCTCCTCGGTTTTCCATCTCTTCCACTCAACTGCCGACTCGGCCGTCTATCACGGAGCTAATAGGTATCGAAGCAGCGAGGTCACTGTTCCCTCTAAGCATGGCCTGCAGCCGTCATGGAGCACAGACAGAGTTTCTCCTCTGAGGCCGTGGTGCTAATCTCCTGCAGCCTTAATGTGATTATGGTAATGATCACACAAATGACCCCTGGGCTTTGGGGGATCCGTGGTTCACACATCCTCACACAGCGGCTGCACAGGCACCATGACTGCACCGGCCCGCTTACGAGAGAGACCACCAGACTGAGCCGGTCCTGGTGGCCTGCCCCCGTTCTTCTGTCCTCGCCGGGCTCGGAAGAGCCGAGTGAATGACCAAATAAATTCCAGCCAGGAACAAAAGAGCTGAACAGCCATGAGAGAGATGGATATCTTTTGTTGTCTGACACTCAATGCCGTATTCCAATCCAATTACCTCAGCCTTTTGCTTCCCCTCCTGTCGCAGTGCATGGCATTGAAGCCCGTCTGAATTCAGCCTCGGACCCCTAACAAGAATGTGCTGGATTAGGTGCTTAGTGAGCCTTCCCCTCCCCCCCTACCTTTACAAAAATCAGCAGTGCACTCTTTCCTAAAAAGATTTACCAGCCCTCTGTGTAAAACTGATCTGATTTATTTTAACGTCATTATTGTCTGGATCCTAAAGACACAGCAGAATCACCCCCCTCTGTGTCTTATATGGCCAAAGCCATGCTCCTTTAATGACGACTGCTACAGCTGACGGTCAGTGGGAAACAGGAAAGCACAAAGCAAAGCTGCATTAAGTTTTCTGCATCAGGGTGCCTCAAACCTCTTATATAACAGGCCTTATTATACACACTTAAAACATGCGACAAATAAAATGTTGACAGTTTCAATTGCAGGAGAAAAAAACAGGAAGTTATTCTGAATTTGTTTGGGTGCAAAAGGCAGCTCTTTGTTTGTAAGATACAATTTCTGAGACCCACTGTTGGGTCAAATGCTAGTTAGTTTTTATCCAAGTTATGGATAATTTATCTGCTCTGCAGGGTAAAATGCACAGTTTGTAACTTCCACCACCAATAACAAATAAATGACCAATGAATAAACCAACCGATCAATCTCTGATTGATTGTAAAGACACACTGCTTAGCTCTGCTCACCTTTCACTAGCTTCTTGTTTAGAACCGAGGAGCCTTTTGAACAAAAACTACACTCAATAAGCTTGTACTAAACAGCAAGGCTCTCCATAAGGGGCGATAATGAGGACAAGTGACAAAAGGCAAAAAAACTGTGTAAAAAGTAGCAATAAGGTCCATCAAGTATTAAAAAAGTAGATAAAACTGATTTAAAAAAGGGAAAAATGTGGATAAAAAGGGGCAAAAATGGGCAACCATGGCAGAAATTGGTTAAAAGTGAAGGACTGTTGTGGTAAAATGTGTTACAAGCTGCAAAAATGAGTTAAAAGTGGCAAAAAGAGTGGCAAAAATGGGCAAAATGGCTTCTAAGTGGCAACAACAGGTAAGAGTGATAAAAATGACCAAGAAAGAGCAAAGGTGAGTTTTTAGTGGCAAGGAGGAGTGGAAAATTGGGGTTACAAACAGCAAAATTGGTTAAAAGTGGAAAAAGTAGAGGCAAAAATGGTTTTAAAGTGGCAACATTGGGTACAAGTAGCAAAAAGAGTTTTCAGAAATGGCCATAAAAGGGCAAAACATGGGTTTTCAGTGGCAAAAATATAGCAACAAATGGGTAGGAATCTGCAAAAATGGTATTAAAGTGGTGAAAAGAGTGGCAGAAATGGCCAAAAAAGGGCAAAACATATTTTCATAGTTGCAAAAAGTAGCAGCAAAATGGATCAGAAGCTGCAAAAATGGGTTGAAAGTGGCGAAAAGTTGGGGCCACAAGTGTTTTTAAGTGGCAAAAATGGGCAGAAATGGCCAAAACAGGGCAAAACATAGGTTTTAAGTTGCAAAAATTGGCAAAAAGCCATTGTAAAATGGGTTAAGAGCAGCTGCAATTGGTTAAAAGTGGCAAAAATGGGTCACAAGTGGCAAAAAGAGTGGCAGAAATAGAAAAAAGGCCAAAACATGGGTTTATAGTAGCAAGAGGTGGTGGGAAAATGGGTTTAAAGCTGCAAAAATGGGTTAAAAGTAAAAAGTAGAGGCAAAATTGTTTTAGAGTGGCAAAATTGGGTGCAAGTGTCAAAGTGTGAGTTTTCAAAAATGGCCATAAAAGGGCAAAACATGGATTTTTTAGTGGCAAAAAGTGGTGGCAAAATATGTAGGAAGCTGCAAAAATGGATTTGAAGTGGCAAAAATTAGAGATGGGCGATACCAATGTTTTTTTAATTCAATAGATACCGATACATTTTGATGTAATTTTATCAAGGATCGACATGTTCGATTGGTCCTTAAAGCCATGTGACACGGGCGAGCAGGGAAGGCATGTTTGATTGGACTCCCTGGACTCCTGGATTCACGTTACATGGACTGGCAGTAAAGCCAAAACAGTCCGGAAGAGAGAGAGAGACAGGGAGGCAGGGAGGCACTCGGTGGAGAAGCGGTGGTGAGATGTATTTTGTAGTAATCATTTGGTATCGATACCTTGCTAAAGGAATCGATACCAAAAGTGTACTACGTAAATAATGATATATCGATACTTTAGTATCGATACTCCCACCACTTGCAAAAATGGGCCAAAGTGGCAAAAAGAGTGGCAAAACTGGTCAAAAAAGGGCAAAAATGGATTTATAGTGGCAATAGAAGTGGCAAAATGGGTCAGAAGCTATTAAAATCTGTTGAAAGTGGCAAAAAGTAGAGGCAAGAGTTGTTTTTGAGTGGCAAAAATTGGCAGAAATGGCCAAAAAAGGGCAAAACATTGGATTTAAGTTGTAAATTGGCAAAAAGCCATTGTAAAATGGGCAAGAGGCAGCAGAACTAGTAAAAATGGGTTTAAAAGTGGTGAAACAGGTTAAAAAGTACAACAAATAAATAATTTCAACATCACAGCCCATTAATACTTCACACACTTTTAGCTACAAAATGAGGCAACTGGTTGCCAGGATGCTAGCATCAATGCCACTGATCCAACTCGCATGCATTGATATTATCAATAAATCACAACTGGAGGCACACCATTCTCTGGGTTCGTCAGGGGCCCAGACAACTCTGTGGTCAGTCCTGTTTTACCAAATAAGGGAGAAAAGCTGTTAAAAGTGTGCTTCCCATTGTGTGGCATAAGTTACTCAATAAGTATAGTGGGACCAGTCAAAGCAGCCATATCTGGACTCAGTTCTTATGACCAGAGGTGCCTGGAGAAGTGGGAATACTTGTAACTTATTTTCTAGGTGGTCCATCCAGCAGAAGGTGGACTGTCCTAACCATCGGCCTTATTAGTATTTTAATGAGGAGAGCCTGTCTTCGGCAGATAGACTCCATTGTAAGGGTTAGTGAGGCTGACAGCAGGGTAGGATACCCCCCTCTGGAGTCTACTTATGGTCAGATGCTAAGTGACTATGCAGCGTGGTTACTTGGTATCTGAAATCCCAACAGATTGTTGATCCTGGAGTACTTTTGAGTAAGATGCATGTGACTAGTGAGCTGGAAGGGCTGTGTTTTTGGTCAAGGTCCATCGTAAAAGATAGGAAAGAAGATCAAAACAATCAGTTGGTTTACAAGTCATGCACGCTACATGCTGAAGTGCTTCTTTTACAACAAACAGATAAATTTCATCCTGAATGCTTTAGCTGCAGTGTCTGTGGGAAAGCCAGAGATGTGCAAGTATAAAAGAAATAAAGTAAATCAGTGAATTTATAAAGTGAGGTCTGTTTATAAGCGAGTGAAAACGTGCGAGGTGAAGCAGCACATCTGAAGAGTTCATCTGAAGCATCAGAGTGTTTACACGGTGTGTTTATGGGAGCTGCTTTTACATGATGTGTTACAGATGGTATCAGCGCTCGACGCTCAGATAAATATTATTTTCCACTCTTAAAGGTGGACGCTTTGTTATGTTTGACATTTATTTGGGTCTTTTCTCTGAGGTGATGGTATTTTGATGTGTCAGTGCGGTCAGAGCTCGGGGAGTCCAGCTGCTCGCTAGAGCTTTAGTAAAAATTGGATTATAGAGGGTTGGGTTGAGAGTGTTGGTTTTGATTTTCATTGGTTTAAACTGAGCTTAATTGCTGTGGTGATGCTGTGGGTGACTCATTTATGTCATGGTTATTCTAGCTGCATTTTTCTTAAAGTGATGCTGCAATACCAGTGACATTAAAGGTGACATTAACATAACCATTTCCACCTTAAACACAGTCTCCTGTGGTCCAAAACAGGGTTACTCAACCCTGCTCAACCAAAGAGCCAAATTGTTGGAAAATACATTTGCAAGAGCCACAATATGTGGTGAAAAAGGTCCAAAAGTGGAAAAAACAAGGCCAAAAAAAGAGTGCAAAGTTACTAAAATGGGCAAAAAGCAGTCAAGACTGGCAAAAATGGGCAAAAAATAGGAAACTAGTAGTGTTTTTTAATGGCAAAAGGCAGCTTAAATGGGCAAAACGTGACCAAAAAAAATGGTGAAAAGGGGCAAAAATGGGGAAAAATTGGCAGAAAGAAAAGGTAAAAATGAGCAAAAAGTAGGAGAAAAGTGGTATTTAATGACAAAAGGTAGCTTAAATGGATGAAAAGTGGCAAAAAAGGTAAAAAAAAAAGGGCAACAATGGGAAAAAATGGCAAAAAGAAAAGGTAGCTTAAATGGGCAAAAGTGGCAAAAAAGGTGAAAAAGCGACAAAATGGTGAAAAGGGGCAAAAATGGGGGGAAAGTTGCAAAACTGTAGAAAAATTGGTAAAAAGAAAAGGCAAAATGGGCACAAATTAGGAGAAAAGTGGTATTTAATGACAAAAGGTAGCTTAAATGGGTGAACAGTGGCTCATTAAAAAATGGGGGAAAGTGTCAAAAAATGGGGAAAAGTGGCAAAAATGGGCAAAAATCAGGAAAAAAAGAGGTTTTTAATGACAAAAGGTAGCTTAAATAGGTGGAAAGTGGCAAAAAATGTTAAAAAGGGGCAAAATGTTTCCCTTTTTTGAGGTTTTCAGGGGAATAATATTTAAAATGAAGACATAAAAGAGCCACAAATAATCACTGAAGAGCCACATGTGTCTCCAGAGTCACATGCTGACTATCACTGGTCTAAATGAATAAATGATATGGATCAAACTGGAGGAGCGTTTGAACACTCTTTAATAAACAGATCTGTTGAAGTGTAGAGAAGCATTTTAGAATAAACTGTAAGCTGAGGGCTGTGTCTGGCTAGAATCACTGATCAGTGTCTGAGTGGGAGGATGCGAACTATCCAGGCAGGAAGATTAGATCCGTCACCCATCACACCATCTGAGGTGGTCTCCCAAAGAGAGGAGGGTCTGAGCGTGCTTCCCCCAGGATCAGTGAGTCAGAACAGTGCTCTCTTCGAACAGGATATTAGAGGTGAGTGCAGCTAATTACCTGAACTTCCTATCTGGAGGAGGTGACACTGATAAAACTCTTCCTCTCTGTTGTGGATGTTTGCTGATCTCTTTACACTTTGGATCATGTCAGAGCAGAGAGGAGACAATGAGAGAGACCTTTTCACACTCACTGCTGAAAAGCTTTGGGTAAGTTTAGGGAATCTGTGCCTGAAACCTTAATGAGGAGGAGATTTTTACAGTGTAGTAGGAGGAGGAAGGGTCTCTGGAAGAACTGAAAGATGAAAAAAGGACACAGTTTTTGCCCTTCTATCAAAGTTACCTGTAAAGGCCCGAACATACTCGAGCATACCGTGAGCAGAGCGGACTCCGCGTGGAATGTCCGCAGTCATCAGAGCTTCCATAGTTGAGCGCACTGCCGCGTAGTAGTTTCCTGTCAAATTTCCGTGAAATCCTACATTTCTCACAATCCTCGTGCGTTGTTTACATTTTTCTGTCATGGCGTCCTAAACTGATGACGAGGAAGAGGAGCTGCTCTACCTGCTGGCTTTGCAAAGCAATAAATTAAGAGACGGTGGTATGTACGGTCATAAAATGCCACAAGAGACGAGGAAAGGGAGTATGCCATGATGGTGAAGGACATGCGAAGTATTGACGGGGAAAAACAAGTGTGAAATGCAGGTCGGTGTCATATTTAATGCGGGTCGATGTGAAAAATACATGCAAAGCAGTGTTTTGTGTAACACCAGTATGCGGAGCGGAGTCTGCACGGTCATAACATTTGAGCTTTGCACGCACGGGCCTTCCAGATGTCTGCTTTGAGTATGTTTGGGCCTTAAGTTAGCATATTAACAGCATAAGAAGAAACAGTCTAAATCATCACTATATCAACATTACGTCTCATCCTGAAGTGAGAGCAAAGGCTCACAGAGAGGTCAGTGGGTCACAGAGCTACAATGACAAAGAAAGCCTAAGAATTTTACATAAAACCACAGATCCTTTAAGCTCACATTAACCTTTTAACTTCTGAATGTACTTACCCAATGGCGGGAACAATAATATGGACTGACACCAGAAAGAATGATAAATTAAACCCCAAAGGTAAAATAGTCCACTGTTGACATACTATTCCTGCAGGAACTTGCAGTTCTCCCGTGGCTCAGCACTCTAGACTCGCTCCCAGTGGGTGAGGTCGCTCTCCCTTGGTTGGACCAAACCCACGGCGCTTTGGTACACAGCACAGCCGTCCTATGTGGAAATTGCGAGTTAAAATGCCATTTAGCAGATGCTTTTATCCAAAGTGATGTACATTTGAGAGTAAGTATAACACAAGCAAAGATCTAGACAAGAAGAAACATAAGCAAGTGCCACAAAGTGCTTCAAACAGGTTCTAGAAAGACTGAGAGAAAAGTCTGGAGAAAGAGAGCACAGCTGTAGAAAAATGGTTTCATTCTTCTTCAAGATAACGCTCCAGCTCACACTGAGTGATGATCACCCCCCCATTCACCTGATGTAGCACTGTGGGACTTTTTCCAAAGATTAAATCTGTGCACAAAGGAAGGAACACGTTCAGAGTCTGAGTCAGAAGTTAAGAGGTTCTGAGAATGTCTGAAGAAGACCTGCACTGATCTGATCAGAGCAAGACCTGAATGCAAATCTGACCTCGCTGTACCTAATGGAATAGTGTCATATCATACAGTACCATGTGGTATCAGATCCAGTCGAATAAATTGGAATAGTGTTTCCAATTGTGTTGTATTATACTAAACAGTTTCTTTTCATATTGGTTTGTAGAACTCATTCACCAACAACTCATTATAAATGGCCTGAAGTTAAGTAGACATTTTCAGGGTGCGTCAGTAAAAATGACTCGGTGAAATAAAGTTTATTTGCATTCACACATGCAGCTAACCCGTAACTTTCCTGTGGTTTTTAGGAGTTTTCTGCATGTCTGTAAAAGGCGTTAGTCTGTCAGAGAACAGACCTATCGAAGGGATCTTGATGAACATGAGGGCAGGCAAAATGACATCCACTGCTGGACTTGAGAGAAAATATTGATGCTGGCAGAGCTCTGCCGCCCCTGTACCATGACATAGCGCTTTTTCCATGACATATTTGATGATTGCTTCCAAATGGGCCTGTCAGTTTTAATATAGGCGACCCCAGCATTTCACTCTCCTCTAAAGTAAACAAAATCCACCAGCTCTCCCACACACATACGCGGAGAAAGTGTGTGATCACGCTGCAGGAATGAGTCTTGAGATAGAGCAGGCATTCGAGGGCTGAAATATGTTTTCATGTTCAATCTTTTCACTCCGGAGTGAGGCGGCTTGAATTGATGTTGTTTTTCTAAGTTTGCTGATTGAAAGCCAGAATGTTGATTCAGGAAGCTGGGCGTAAATCTGGGATATGACATTAGAAAGTGCTATGTGGTGTTAGGAAGTAAAAATATGATGATTTAAATAAAAAGTAGAAGCCTGTCAGAGAGTTTACTCTGCACTTTTCTTCACGGTCATTAATGAAAATTTAGTTCGAGCTGGTTCTGTTAATTTTATAAGATAATAAACTCCGTCCTTGTGATGTTTAGTGCCGGGCTCAGACCCAATTCCAACATTTAGTGAGTCAATATACCGACAATTAGATTACGCAGTGTCAACTAACAAGGGAAGGACAGGATTCAGTTTGTTTATAGACGTGTGTCTGACTGCGCCGCAGGAGAAGTGGATCAGCCGCAGAGGATCATGGGAAGATGTGGGAACGAGAGCTCAGTATGAGACAGGTCCACTTCACTGGAGCGAGTCAACTACCTGTTAATGTCAAACTGGCAAACTCTCCTTCATTCTGGCTGTGGGTGTGTGGTTGGTTTCAAACTCATGGAGTAGATTAAGACTACACGTCTGAAGATAAAACAGCTAAATGGGGCTGAATTTCTTCCTCCACAACTCAAACACACATTCTTTATACATTTAAATAAACTGACTTCAGGAAGTACATTTATTCTCTCTTGGCAGAGGTTACAGGAGAAAATTAATACCATTTTTACATTCATACATCAAATTTAAAGCACGAGCCAGAAGGTTACTAGCTCAGACCAGGAGGGAAGCTGGCCAGGCTGTGTCCAAATATTAACATACCCATCAAATTCTATTGTTATGTTTTACAAATGACATGTGAAGTGTTAATTCATAAGCTTTACATATGGGAAAGTAGTGTTATTCAGCCATGCTGACTGTTTTTACCGTGCTCTTGTCTTTTCAGCACTTTCTTAGTCAGCATTTGTGAAATATTTGCCTTTTGTCTGAGAGCTCTCAGCATGAGACACACTTGGCCTTATGTCAACTTATTCCCTGCAATAGTAAAGGTGAAATAAACATGTAGACAAAATAGTTGGTATCCTTACATTAAAGAAATAAAAAACAAAAAACATAATGGTCACTGAAACTGACAAAAATAATAATAAATAAAAATTTACTGAAAACTAGCTGATGAAAATCAGAGATTTTCCTAACTGTGGTTCAAAGGAATCAATTTAAAAAACACACTAACAAAACTGGCCGGACAAAAATGATGGTACCCTTAAGGCCGGCCACACACTAGACAATTTTTTAATCTGAAACAATTTTAAAACCATGAGGGACCACAGACTTAAGAACAATTTCCAAAGATTTTTCATCTTTAATCCTCTGAACACACACACTAGACGACTCAGCCAGACTGTCAAATCACTGGAGACCACACACCTGCTGACCTGCTTAGGACCTCGCGTGATCACGTGACTTCAGAAAAACAAAACACGGATGTCTGTCGATACCGTCTTGCTGTCTCTCCACAACAGGCTGCCCTGGCATGTGTTACAGGTGCAGCAAAAATCATAAAACAGGGGAAAGACTCGGGATGAAATCATGGCTTAAATTAAAGTACAGTTGTGTTTATAGTTGTGAGTGGTGAAAGTGCGTATGATCTGGCTGTGACGCTACTGCTCGCTCTCATTGGTTGTTGTGGGTACTCCGTCAGCGGCACTATGACCTGGAATCGTAAAAATCAAATGTGTTTGATATGAACGATTCAGGATTTTGGAGGCTACATCGGGATTTGGAGCAGTAAAACAATTGTGTTGACACCACACACATGCAGACTACTCAGACAAAAAGTTGTTTGCAATGAGGCTCCTTTTAGGATACACCCCTACGATCATCGGGGGAGGCAAATCTTGCCCCAAATCGGGCTTAGAATCCTGTAATGTGTGGCTGGTCTTACTTGATATTTTAAGGCAATCACTGCAATCAAACCAATTCTTTTTTTTCGCTTAGGATTTGGTTTTGGACCTTTTTGTATATATATTGGATAGAGGAGGACAGTGGATAGACTGGGAAACAGGGATGAGAGACATGCAGCAAGGTGCCTCAGGGTGGATTCGAACCCGGGCTGCCTGCGTGCATGGTGCGTGCCTTAACCACTCGACTACCGGCCTGCCCCAATCAAGTCATTTCTGTAATTCTCAATGAGAATTCTGCACCTGTCCCAGGTATTTTGGCCCACTCCTCATGATTTAACTGCTCCAGCTGTCTCAGGTCTGACTGGTTCCTTCTACAGACTGCGTGTTTAAGCTCCATAGATGTTGGACAAGGTTTAGATCAGGCCTCATAGAAAGACACTTCAGAAAAGTTCAATGTTTCGTTCTTAGCCCTTCTTGGCTGTTCTTTTTTGCTCTTTTGGCGCATTTTAACCTAAAACCTGTAAAATTATGCAGAGCAGCTATAACTGCCTGTGGCCTCAACATGACATCAAGGGTGGTGATTGGGAGCTCATTAAAATTAAATTTCGAGAACATGCTACCAGGATTCACAGCAGTCTTTGCAAGGTGGTCCCATCACCTAGACAACCCTCTGAGGGTCAGCCCTACACATGGGTCTGTCTGTATGTCTGACTGAGTGAGTGATGATACTTTCAGAGCCATCGAATAGAGTTGTACTATGGCTGGGGTTCAGTTGTACTGAAATACCGCTACCACTAAAATTAGTGTGTACAAGCTGGTTTTTAAATATGGGTATACCCTCTAACAATTGGCAAGTGACTCCTTTCCCATTGCCAGCAGACCCGGGTCTGATCGCCAGCAGATGAGCTGCATGGCTGTTTTTTGTCATCTGGTGCGTCATGAGCGTGCCCAAACACAGCTAGGTAAACAATTGAAAGGAGCACGGAAGCCATGGACATGGTGTTAAACTGTTTTACGTACTTTGTACTTTTGTCCCTCTTTCAAAATATACAAACTCAGCACAGACTGAACAACATTCGAGGGCTGACGATATGAAGGTGGGTGGAATTTGTTGCTGAGATGGCAAAGAGTCGCAGAAGTTACAGATGGAGGAGACAACAATGCTTGTCCCTCTGCTGCCAGTGCCGGCGTCCTTTTGTTTCTCCAAGTTACAGGTGCGATATTATGACGTAGGCACGTTTCGCCAAAGTCATCCCGCGTTCCCCCAGGTGTGACGTTCCACTGGAGCAGATTGGAGGCAAGCCGATAAAAACCAGTGTGCATTGCAGGGTCAGTTGACGCGGGTCTGAATGGCACTTGCTTTGGCATGAGTATGTCATAGTTACAGGGAAAGGGTTAGTTGTTAGAAGGCTGCTAGTGGAGTGATTAGCTCAGACTTAACCACGACCGTAGTTTCGTCTGAACTGGACAATGTGTCTTTATTAAAACAAGGACAGAGAACAACACTGAAAGCTTTCCGTGACGGAAAAGATTTTTTTGTTCTACTCCCAGTCTGCTTCAGCATAGGTTTACTATCGTCATGGTTACGGTTTTCTGGTATATCCAGGGGCTGCTGCCTTGGTAGCTGTTACCCCCAATGTAGCTGTAGGAATGCAGTAACCTTTCAAAGCAGATGGATTTGCCTGTTTCCGTGTTTATAAATGGCGAATCCATCTTGCAAAGCTCGATGTCAGAGTCGTGACGTAACAAGCAGCAATTATGGTGGAAGAGATAAGGGTGGATGCTGCCAGTGCCAGTTCTATCAGAACTTGACGATATTTCTTTGTTAAAACAAAGAACAGCATGACAAAAGTCATGTACTGACATGTTTGCAGTCGCCATGGTTCTCATTATGCAGTTCTCTATAGAGTTCACTCCTCAGTAGCGGCTACTTCATGTGTTTTACGTGTTTTATGGAAGGTTTTCCACATCTATCTGGCGTGTCTGGTTAGACTGCTTTAAATGGCCGTTTATTCGGAACTGGACCACGTTTCTTTTTAAAACAAGAGCAGGGAGCTCCACTGAAACCTTGTCTTGGAAGAGACGATATTTTTGTACCGGCCTTGGCATCAATTTTAAATGCAGCTCTGCCATTAATCATCTAAGGCTGCAGTAGCCTGCACAAGAGTAGCACATGTGCACAATTTGTTATTCTGATTGGCCCATCATGAGTGTGGTAGACGAAATGTTCCGCCATTCACCTTCTGAAGATTTTCTGAAGAGTTCTGCCCTTCCAAAACACTTTCTATTGGAGCTTTCCCAGATGAATTTCAAATATATCCATGCAATGGATATGAGTCGATGAGCCAGGTTTGCTGTTTCATGCCGTCAGGAGCCTTAAGTTCTCAACCCACAGATATCAGGGGCAGCACAGCGACACACCCCAAGAAAAAAATCACTCTTCCAGAAACACACAATTCAGTCAGGCACAATGTTGCCAACTTAGCAACTTTGTCACTATATTTAGTGAGTTTTCAGACCCCTCTAGTGACTCTTTTTCAAAAAAGCGACTAGCGACAAATCCAGTGACTTTCTCTGGTGTTACTGGAGAGGTTTGGAGACTCCGACGTTAAAGCATGTATCGTTGTTGCTACTCTCCGTCGGCCCCTTCCCATCCCAAAGCGCTCACAGGCAGCACAGTCCTTGCAGCAGTCTGTCTCAGCTGGTCTTGGTCTATGGTCTCAGCTGCAGTCGGAGCAGGAGATACTCACGCCCCCATGCTCACTGCAAATTAATCGCTTTGTGAAGGTGTCTTAATAGTTTTTTCTGTTGTCTCTTTTTTCAATTTAAAGTTGTTAATGAAGACTTTATACAAAAAATATTTATAAATGTTATGGTTTAAAATGTTAATGTTTCACTGGAATTTGATGTAGGCTTGTACATGGACAATAAGGATTAAAACTAAACCAAAAGTAAGAAAGCTAAACCTCTAAGAAAAAAACAATAATTAATAGAATAATAAACTAAAAATAAAAATGATCTCATGATGTTTTCCCTTTCTTCTACAGTGTTCACTACAATTAAATGTATGCCCATGATTATGCAAATTAGGTGATGATGTCTTTTAGCGACTTCTGGTGACTTCTAGGACAGCCAATAGCTACTTTCCATACTGAGGAGTTGGCAACACTGGTCAGTCATTTCAGCAAGCATCCCAGATAGATGCAGTCAGCCATATACTAGGTAGTCTTACTTTAGAAAATGAATAAGCTGATTATTGTTTGCAGTCAGCTGCTCCACCTGTAATCTTATCAGACAAAAATCAGATATGAACTTTCCAACACATCTAGCTGGCCTCGCTAGCCGCTAATGTTTAGCTATTTATTAGCTAAGAGCTCCTTTATCAGCCTCCTAGTAATACATGATAGATTTTTTAATGTTTTTAACTGAAAGCAGGCCTCTTTTGGACATGTGTGAGTATGGTGGGTGTGAAACCCAAAGCTGTGAATTTGCCAAATACCAGAACAAAGACAGAGAAGTGAGAAGATCTGCAGCATTGGCAGTGACTGGGTCCATCATTAGGAGAAAAACATTCATTAAAGCTGCTTTAAATTAAAATCTCCACCTCAGTGTTTTAATGTCCCTTCACTTTTCACGTATAAACCGGTTTAAACACTCGTCTGACAGCCAAACGTGATAAAAAGGCCTATAAGGAAACACTTGTTCAGTTTTATAAACTGCGTCTGCAGAGAGGAGCGAGCTATTAAACAAATGTGCAAATAAATTATGAGCAGACTCGTCCAAGTTCTGAAAGCTGCATTACAAACATGCGAGTGTTTTGACTTTAAGTGATGTTCCCATTCCCCTATTAACAACAAACTTTTCAGGCGGTTTGTGAGGACAAAGAAAATGTTATGCTTCTGTTGAGTTTGTGTGATAGAAACCATGCCCCTAGATCGATGGTAAACCTCACTTTGGTTAAATTTCACTTTGACTTAATATGCAACAGGAACATTTTATTGCCATCTCTTTTTTTCTTGGCCATGACTCTGAAAATGCTGCGTGAAGAAGTCATAAAGCTGTCAGTAGGAGCAATATTTTCCACAGCATGATGACAAATAGCATGTAAGCAATGCATGCATGGCTGTCATACAACGACGCACTGTGTGATACTTTCTCAAATGATCTGCTCGGTTCATCGGGTTGTCGTCTGCAGCCTGCTTGTTTTGTTGGCGGAGAAAATAAATATCTATCTGGTTAGACAATCTGGAGTATTACATTCCTGCAGTTTTTACAGCCACAGTTGCTTTCTTGTTCTTGTTAATCTCATTGGCTGAGCTTAACCTAACGGGAGTCAAAGGTTTCTGTGAGAAAATAAGCTGTGAAAGGAACAAAAACATCACCTAACACTGCTCTCTTGATCCCATTTCTTCCTTAATTCTCCTTATTAGTCATTTTAATCCTTTTAGATTTGACAGCTGTTCAGATTTTTTATGTATAGCTTTTTCAAGATCAAAATGGACAGTGTTTTTGATTTCTTGTTCTAGTGTGAAGCATGCTGAATTGATTTGCTTCTGAAAGTGTGAAAGCTTGCCTTGTCTGACAAACAGGCCGGCCCACAGAATTGTCTGGGCCCCTGACAAACCCAGAGAATGGGCCCAGATGTGATTTATTGATATTTTGATGCATGTGTCTTGGATCAGAAGTATTGGTGCTAGCATCCTGGCTAACAGTTACTTCTTTTTGGAGCTGAAAAGTGTGTCAAGCTGTTATTGGGTTCTGATGTTGAAACTACTATTTCAGACCACTCTTTAACCCGTTTTAATCACTGTTCCTGCACCCCCTGAACACATTTTTTTAAAATCTGATCCCACTGTAGCCACTTTTTATCTACTTTTCACCATTTCCCATGCCATTTTATACTCCTCTTTTGCCCTTCTAGACCCATTTTTGCACCTCTTTAACAATTTTTGTCACTTTTCACCATTTTCCTTCCTACTTTTTGCACCTTGCTGCCTTACATGACCCATGTTTGTGTTCTTTTACCAATTTTTTTATCCATTCTTCCCACTATTTAACCACTTTCCACCATTTCATCACCATTTTTTGCCTTTCCTGACCCATGTTTGTGTCCTTTTACCAATTTTTTGACACTTTTCACCATTTTTCTATCCATTATTTTCTTTAAACCTACATTGACCCTTCCCACCTTTTTTAACCCATTTTGGCCTTTATCCATTTCTATTTTTTTCATTCTAACCACATACAGTAATTATTATGCCCTTTTTTTTTGCCAGTTTAAACCATTTCTGCCACTTTCGGCCTTTTTTCTCCCACAGCTAAGCCATTGCTGCCAGTTTAGACCAACTTTCCCCACTTTTCAAATCACATTTCACCACCCTTTCCACCCATTGTTGCCCTTCTTTTGCTCATCTAGACCCATTTGTGCATCTTAAACAATTTTTTCACTTTTCAACCACTTTTCACCATTTTCCTTCCTTCTATTTGCATCTTGTTGCCTTACGTGACCTACTTTTGCCAATGTTATCCACTTTTTCCCACTTTTTCAACCACTTTCAACCATTTCATCACCAATATTTTGCCCTTTTTGCCTTTCCTGACCCATTTTTGTCCTTTTACCAATTTTTCACCATTTTCCCATCCATTTTTTTTTTTTTTACCTATACTGACCTTTAAACCCATTTTGGCCTTTTTCCATTTCCATTTTTGCCCTATTTCAACCACATAAGTAATTAGTACACTCTTTTTGCCAGTTTAAACCATTTCTGCCACTTCATGCCTTTTTTCTACCTCAGCTAAGCCATTTTTGACATCTTTCAAATGGCATCTCACCACCTTTTCCACCCATTTTGCCCCTTTGACCCAATTTCTGCCACTTTATAACATAATTTACCTCTCTTTCTACCAAATTCTGCCACCTTTAAGCCAATATTTCCACTGTTAATGACTTTTAGCACTTTTTTTGTTCATTTTTGCCACACTTATCTAAATTTCCCCACTTTAAACCAATTTTCATTCTAAGAAAAGAAATAAGAAAAGAAAAGATGGATGTATGCTACAGCACAAATGAATAAAAAAATTAAGTTTTGTTGCCTTGATAAGAGTCATTATTATTCAGGGGAAAATAATGACTCCTTGAGCCTCCAGTTAGGCTGGGCCCTAGAAAGCCAGCCCCCCCCATGGACGGCCCTTGTCTGCACATGATTATTTTTGAATGTGCATGGCTGTGTTCAACCACCTTCAGGTACAGTGGGGCTTCCCGGTCTCTGGCACCTTTATTTTGGGGGTCGTGGACTGAAAAGTTTGAGAACCCCTGGCCTGAACAACCTCCACAGGGGAGCAACCAGAAGACATCCTGATCAGATGCCAGAACCACCTTAACTGAGCCCTTTCATTGGTGCAAAGGAGCATCAGCTCAACTTCAGTATTACTTTGATTCTAAAACTATGACCTAAATATTTGTCCACAGTCTTTATTCCAAGTATTGATAATGCATTAATGTACATTTTTAACATTAAATAGTGCAAAGAAAAGAAATGCTTTGTTTTGTGTAAAGACTCAGACGTAAGGCCCCGATACCTGCTGGAGCCAGCAGAACCACATCATCTGCAAAAAACAAAGAAGGAATTCTGAGGTCGCCAAACTGGAAACCCTTCCCCTCCCTGACTGCACCCTGAGATCCTGTCCACAAAGATCACAAACTGCATCCATGATAAGGGCAACCCACATTTTTAAAATCATTTTAGATTTTCTTGTGTGCAGCCAGACTTCACTTGAACTTTTTGGCTTTTAAATTTTGTTTCCTACGTCTCCGAAGTCTGGAAAAATCTGCATATTTATATCCAAACCATCAGGAAAAGTGAGAAAAAGGAACATTCAGGTTCAAAGTTTCCTTCTCTCTCTACCTAAAAGCTTTCCTATGCTTCAAGCTGGAACGAAACAGAGCCAGTTACTTTTATTTGGCTGTTTTGTGAATAGACAGGTACAAAACTCTTCCCATTATCCTTCTGCTGCAATTAACCTTCCACGAAGCCAAGAATACATGCTTGAACACGTCTCAAACTCTGAATCATGCTGCTTTTTCTTCATGTATAACGCTCACAGGCTAAACATTTTAAGTGTGAGAACAAGTCCTGCTGTTTGAACTCGGGTCAGAAAGGTGAAACCTCTGCATGGTTGGCAGACTCGCAGCTCTTTGAAGAGGTGTCGGTTTGCAGCAGGCTGGCATCTCTGCCTGGTCCTGTCCTCATGTGGTTACTCTGAACGAAACGGTCCAAAACACCAAACCAGACGGTGCTCCCGTAGTAAACAGGGCAGAGAAATAGATCTAGTTAAAACATTAATTATGAAGGTAGACTTTGGTCAAAGTGAAATGTGATAAAAAGACCAAAAGGCTCCCTAGAGCAGGGCTGTCCAAACCACGGCCCTGCTGTAGAACATGAAGCTCGTGCTCAACATTGTTGTACTTCGTAGTTTCCACACTGAGTGCGGTTATTTCTGTAAACAAACATTTTGACATGAAAATTCAGGGCCCAGCTGTAATGGGGGCCCAAGGAGTCATAATCAAGTTACACTAAAGTTTTTTCTGAATAATAACGATGCTTATCAAAGCAACAAAAATCTTTTAAAAGATAGTCTTTTAAAGATAATCTTTTTAAATTCATTTGCACCATAGTATATATCCATCTTCCCTTTTCTTAAACAGAATAAAAATGGGTTTAAAGTAGTTACATTTAGAAAGCGTGGCAAAATGAATATAAAAAGTGGTGAAAGCGGTTAACAGTGGAAATATTAACTTACAGGAGGCAAAATTTGGTAGAAAAAGTGGAAAAATTATGTTAAAAAGTGGCAAAAATTGGTTTAAAGGGGCAAAAATGGGTGGAAAAGGTGGTGAAATGCCATTTGAAAAATGTCAAAAATGGCTTAGCTGAGGTAGAAGAAAGGCCGAAAGTGGCAGAAATGGTTTAAACTGGCAAGAAAGGGCATAATAATTACTGTATGTGGTTGAAATGGGACAAAAATGGAATTGAAAAAAAAAGGCCAAAATGGGTTTAAAAGGTCAAAATAAGTTAAAAAAAAAAAAAAAAAAAATGGATTGGAAAAGTGGCAAAAAGTAACATAAAAAGTGCTAAAAGTGGTTAACAGTGGAAATATTGGCTAAAAATGTCAGGATTTGTTATAAAAAATGGTAAAATTAGAGTCAAAAGTGGCAGATATGAGGTTAAAGGGCAAAATGGGGGGAAAAAGTGGTGACGTGATTTAAAAAGTGGGGAAAATTGGTCTAAACTGGCAGAAATGGCTTAGCTTAGGCAGAAAAAAAGGCAAAATGGCAGAAATGGTGTTGCCCTTTAAGACCTGCGGAAGTGCCGGTACTCCCAATGCATTCTGGTCTTTAACTCCGGATAGAATTGCAACCAAATGAGATAGAGCAATATATCCTTTTGCATATTAAACCGGAGGAGAAACACTAACATATCACACATTCAATGAGTCCCAGAGTACTGTTTCCTTCCAGAAACATCCTTACTTTTTTGCAGAAATGTAGTTAAAAGCACACACATCAAAAACAGTATACTATAATATGATCCACACCGCTGCCTTTGACAGCAATTCCTATTTTACGCGTACATGAGGACGTATGATGACATTTGTCTACACGAAACCTATCGTGATGTTTTCTTGCAGGTCACAAGATGCCCTCTTTATTGTTTGAACTTGGTCTTCTGCAAACATTTGTATGCTCAAAGGTTCTGGCACTCTTAGAGATTTGATTGCACTACTGTGGATAGTTTACTTTTTATAAACATGCTGTCTTCTTGCAAGTCGAGCACAGTTTTATTTTATCTTTGTTTTTGCCTTCTATGGGTTTAAGTGGGGAAAACTGGTCTAAACTGGCAACAATGGCTTAGGTGAGGTACAAAAAGGTTGAAAGTGGCAGAAATTGTTTAAGCTGGCCAAAACGGGCATAATACTTACTGTACCTGGTTAAAATAGAAAAATTGGCCATAAAAAGTGATGAATAAGGGTTAATTGTGGCATAATGGGTCAACAGAGGCAAGAAGTTGTTTTAAAGTGGCAGAAAGGGCAGAAAAGTGGCAAAATTGGTGGGAAAAAGTAATGAAAAGAGGTTTCAATCTGGTAAAATTGGTGAAAAATTGCTAAAATGGGCAAAAGCTGTGCATTAATTGCTGAGAAGTGGCAAACGGTAGAAAAACGGGGTGGGAAAAGCAGTTAAAAAGTGGCACAGACAAAGACTTTCAACATAAGAACCCAAGGGAGGGCCTAGTCTTTGGTTTGTCAGGGGCCCAGCCAAATCTGTTAGCATGCCGGTGTGCAGTTACCTGACACGTCAAACCTCGCATAGACAGCGTTTGGGAAAGGGCCGAGCCTTTGCAAAAAAACTCGGAGGGTGTTTGGATGAACATTCTGTCTTTCACATCTTTACCGGCTAATCAGAGAAACAAAACATGGGATGTCGTAGCCCTGAACCAAGGTCCCCGCTACCGAGGAGTAAACTCCATAGAGAACTACATAACGCAAACCATGGCAAGTATAGACATGTAAGTACACCACTTTTATTGTGCTGTTCTTTGTTCTTTTAACGAAAAAATGTTGTCAAGTTCTGATAAAACTGGCGCTTTAGCAGCATCCACGCCAATCTCTTCCTCCATAATTGCACCGGCCTTTTGTTGCTGCTTGCTTACATCACTATCCTTGTCACTGATTGGTCCTGTCACTTTCTAACCAGGCCCAAACTGTTCAGATGGGAGCTTTGCAAGATGGATTCACCAGTGAGAAACATAGAAACGGGCGAATCCATCTGCTTTGCAAGGTTAGCTTTGCAGACTTCTACCAAGAAATCTCAGTGTCTTGTGATTGACCCCCACGTTGAGAACCACTGCTCTATATGGACCACTTGTTATTGAAAAAGCATGACTGCAATCTGCTTAATTCTTGATTTTTATATTTATCTACCCCCCATTCTATTTTTGTCCCTTTGTTTTAATTGTGGTCTCGATATTATTAAAAATCTGAATTTATAGATTGCAATGCACAGTGTTTTATTCCATGAACAATTTACTGTTGGCGTTCTTATGCATGGACTGATGTTGCTTTAACTGTGGTATGCATGGAGAAGATGCAATAACAATAAAGATGTTCTGAACTGTAACAGGACAAATACATCTTGTTATAAAAGGAGCACATTGTGTTTAAAGAAACTTCAGACGTGCGATTGCTTCTTTTACTTCTTTCTGGCGTAGCAGAGTCCCATCTGTGCAGATGACAGCTTTGGATTACTGCGAGACAATGAATGGAGGAGCTTCAGAAAGCATGGAACAGAAGAAATGTTGGCCTGTAGAGGAGCCCAGGCTTCTCTTCTTACAGTGACGGCACATGTTGTACATTTAAATCTGTAGTTTTAATGCTCTGTTTGTATAGATGTTAGTGAGGTAGGGGGTGACAGAGTAGCCGTGCCGGCCCGCTCACTCTTGGTGTCTGGCTGCAGCCTGGCAGCAGCAGACAGTGTTTTGACACCAGGGTGCCCGTCTGTCACTGGCCGAGCCGACTTGTGCTGAAAGAGAGCGAACCGCTGGCATGTCTCCGAGGATCCGCGAATCGAGGTCGGCTCTGCAGAAGGGGCCCAGTGTTTTCTTAATTCCCCAACAGACTAGTGTTTATGATGATGACTAAACACAAACAGTCTGGAGGCAGAGAGCTTGTTTTAATTATTTTTATTTGATAATGTTTTTCATCCTGACCTAATCACAAACCCTGAGTGCTTTTTAATGTGGTGAGTCTCATCTCCCTCAGTGCGCAGAGCTTTATGTAAATCAAGGAGAAAAAAGGGAGATCTTTCGTGTCAGCACATCTGACATTCCTTTGTGCTCAGTTGAAGGCTTGTCTTCTGAAATCATGCTTCACTGCTTTTGTGAACATGTGGCTCATTATGAGGAGCTTCAAGTGACATTGTGTTTGCTCTGAGGGTTGAAAGTGAGAGGCTGTGCTCATTAACAGACTCGGTCCCAGTCTGAGACCAGTCAGTCTGGTTTGAACCTCCTCAGTAACGTCTGCTGTGCAGGAAATACATTGGTGTTAAGTTGAGTTATGGTTACAGGACGCTGCTGACCAGTTTCCTAGCCAACTCTTTGAAAAAAAACACAAAACCTTCATATTAATTCTGGCTCAATTAATACAGAGAGCATTCACGTTAACCAGCAATCATTACGCTTGGCTGATCTAAAGGCCATTGTCGCTTAGGCACTTGAAGAAGTCTTTTGTGTAACAGAAGAATGGCAGAGTGACCCCCGGCGGTGCAGAGCAAGGCCAGGGAGACGTTTCTTCAGCCCCACCGCCCGCTCCTCTCAGCAGCCCGGGGTAAAGTTTCAGGGTCCGAGTGGCCGTGAGTGTCGCTGAGTGATAGGTGGGGAGAGAGGACCTTAAACCCAATAGCTTTGATGATTGAAACAAAACACAGAGTCCCCCCAGACTTTAGAGCCTGCAGGCCTGTTACTAAGCATGCTGTCATGCCTTTAAAATGGATCACAGTTCCCATAAGTCTGAGTAAATGTGCCCCTCCGTCTTCATACACTAAAAACTCACTCCCCTGAATTTAAACTTACTGCCTTTAATATGGAATCATCAATCGTCGCATAGCTGCAGCTTCTCCGATGGCACGCTGAGGAGCGGATGGTCTTGACAATGACAATGATTCTACGAGGTCAGAGGTGGATCCACTGGGTCACGTTTCCTTGACATCATATGGAATAAAAGACATTTTTGTGTGTCAGCTCCAATGTCCCCTCTCAGTGAAACATCAAGAAGAAGCATCAGTCCAAAGCAAGACTCATAAAGTCGATAAATTCTTCAACCACTCAAAGAAAGTTTGACTCTGTGGCGGTGTTTTTCTTTTAAAATCCAGGAAGTATCCTGAACCCAATTCACCAACTGTTTTTAAAAAGGAGTTGAATGGTCTTACACAATTTTTAAGAAGATTCTAACAGTCACCATATTTTTATTTCCTATGAACAAAACCTAGGAATACTCTAAAGCAGTGGTTCTCCAATGGTGTGCCAAGGTACACTAGAGCACCTTAAGGCAAGTCTAGGTGTGCCGTGGTAATTTGTACCATATGTTATTACTACAACTTTATGGCAAGTACTGTAACCATGCCTGCCCACAGATCTGGACCCCTGAAAATCCTCAGAGAATGGGACCTCCCCAGTTAGAGTTTATTGATGATATCAGTGCATGTGTGTTGGATCAGTAGCATTGGTGCTAGCATCTTGGCTAACAGTTACCTTGTTAAGAGCTGAAAAGCATGGCAAGCCATTATTGGGTTGAATTGGTGTTAAAGTGATTAATTTGTGCTATTTTTAAACAAGTTAAACAATTTTCTACCCATTTTTGCCACCTCCTATTACTACTTTTGACCTGTTTTTGCTACCTTTTTTGGAACTTTTTGCCACATTTAACCCATGTTTGCTACCTTTTTGCCACCTTTCGCACAATTTTGCTCTTGTTTGGCCATTTTTTGCCATTTTCTCCCATCACTTTTTACCCCTTCTTACCACCTTGTAGTAACTTTAACTCTTTTTGCCACTTTTCTGCCACTTGTGATTTATTTTGCCACCTTTTTGCCACTTATTTATTTATTTATTTATTTGCATTTGTACAAAAATAAATAACAATTTACAGTTTGTGCACACTTTTCACAAGGAAAGTACACATGTAAGATTGTGCTGATGAGGTAAGGAAACCCGAGAAAGGCTTTTAATGAAAACCTCTCTCTACTTTTCAGCATTGATAGTTCCTTTCCAGATGTGTGAGCTGCCCACGCCATAGGCACTGATGCAACCCCATACCATCAGAGATGCATGCTTTAAAACTGAGCCAGCAGAACAAGCTGGATGATCCCTCTCCTCTTTAGTCCACAGGACACGGCATTTATGGTTTCCAAAAAGAATGTTGAATTTGGATTAATCTGACTACAGAACAGTTTTCCATTTTGCCCCAGTCAATTTTAAGGGTGAGAAGCTATCTGCCATCCGGGAGAGACTCGAAGTAGAGCAGCTGCTCCTCTGCGTTGAGAGGAGCCAGATGAGGTGGCTCGGGCATCTGGTCCAGATGCCTCCTGGACGCCTCCCTGGTGAGGTGTTCCGGGCAGGTCCCACTGGGAGGAGTCCCCAGGGAAGACCCAGGACACGCTGGAGAGACTATTGCCCCGTCCACACGGAGACGAAATCGGGTGTATACGCAACAGTTTTTTGTCGTATCAGCATCCACACGAAAACAGCATTTTGGGTAACTATAAACAATACTTTATGATCACGGGTCCCAGAGTGCATAAATCCGTAAACAACTACCGTTTTGTCTCCGTGTGGACGGCTACTTGCATCTTTATTGAAACAATTATGTCACACACAGTGTAGCTCCCTTAAGGCACCTGCCCGGGTCCAGCCAAAACAATAATGGTAGACTACATGGTTGTGTTCGTGCTGCAGAAGCTACTGAGCTTATTGTGGCTTTCACAGCAAAATCTGATGCTCCTTTACCACCACCGTGAAACGCACTCACCATATGTTCCTAAATCCAGCATGGAGAACAACCAGAAGGGCAACTAGAAGAAAGTTTGTGCCAGTTTTCTGTGATGTTCTTCTTCTCTTTTGGTGCATTTCCGTGGCAGCAACACAGTGCCACGTACAGGCGTACGTGACAAAGTGGCCAGGGAGAGGGAGGTCTGGGCTTCCCTGCTTAGGCTGCTGCCCCCGCGACACGACCTCGGATAAGCGGAAGAAGATTAAAGGATGGATGGAATTTTAAATAAGCTTTGTCCCTGAGACAAAGGCAGCATTTCTGGATCCTCTTCATGTATGGCCTCTTCTTTCATGATCCAGCTTTAACTGTCATTTGTGGATGACATTCGAAACTGTGTTGACAGACAGTGATTTCTGGAGGTGTTCCTGAACCCATGCAGTGACTTACAGGACAGAATTCCACCTGTTTTTAATGCAGTGGCCCTTGAGGGCCCCTTCAGCCTTGTGCCTTGCTCATATCTTGCTTTATTATATGGACTGTAGATGGTGGGAGATAAAATGTCTTAAAGGAACATTTTTTTGAAATTGATCCATAATTTCTGAGCACAGTTTTTCACAGATTGGCAAACCTCTGCTCATCTTTACTTTTGTGAGACTCTGCCTCTCTAAAAGGGCTCCTTTTATACCAAATCATGTCACTGACTTGTTGCCAGTCAACCTAGTTAGTTGCAAAATTCTCCTTTACAGCCTTTTGTTCCCCTGTCCCCACTTTTTTGAGATGTGATCCTGCCATTATATTCAAATGAGTCATGAAAAGTCTCAGTTTCAACATCTGATATGTCGTTTATGTTCTATTGTGAATGAAATATGGGTTAACATTGCATTCTAATGCCCCAACTTTTTTGGAATTTGGGCTGTACATGCACACATTACCAACACAAGGAGACAAACATGGCCTAATTTGCCAAATTGGTACCAAATGAAGAGTGATCTGGGAGCTGGCTCTTGTGGCGTAGCAGGGACGGACCATCCAGAGTAAACAAGGAGCACAGCGAGTGTTGAAATTTGGTTGCAACAGCCTCTCAATGTTTAGCATAAGTTGGATGGATTTTTTTGGCCAGGCAAGTATTTGTTTACCCAACAAATTGAAGCGGATGATATTTTCAATATTTTGAGGCATAAAGCATGTCCTGTGGGCGTGTTCCCTGTAGGTGTGGTGACCCACAGTCAGCCAGGCTGTGGTTAGGAGGCCTCAGAGGAAGTCAGAGGACATTCACAAATGGAGAAAGCAAGAAAAAAAGGAAGGTTTTACATGTCTCGACGTCAGCTTGATGATCAACGCTGATTCAAAGTTGTCAGCTTTTTAAGGTAGGTGTTGTGTTAGGGGCCTGGGACAGCAGGGATAAAGATCTCAGTGAGTCACACAAGAGTATTTGGAGGTTACTTATACTGAGAAGTCCCCTTACTTAAAAAAAAATCACGGTTCATGAGGCTGAAGTATAGAATCTGCGAAGGAAGTGGATGTAAGCTCAACCCTCACTGGTTTTGCTATTATTCCATGACTTCTATTTGCTTCTACTGTAGATGAGAACAGTATGAAGTTAAAACTTTATCTATGTGACAAAGGATGTGTGGTTTCATGTCAGTTCTTTGGTTTTCCACCCGAAAAGTTAGCTTTTAATTGTGAATGTCGCCGTAGTAGCTCTGTGACCCACCGTGGCTTTTAGCTTGACGAGATGTACTGTTGATACAGTGATGATTTAGGACCAGGAGTCCATGCAGTGTGTTTTTTTTCCAGCTGTATGGTTGATCTGATCTACGTGGACTAACAGTTTTGGCTGAGCCAGAATAGACCTGGAGCGTATCCTGAGCGGAGCGGAGTACCGTGGCGCAAGTGGGACTGTGCTTGTGTCATGCACCATGCAGAAAGATATTTAGAGAGCAGCCAGGATTTCATCTTTACTCTGTCAGTAGAGTAGCCTATATCTATTTGAGACTTCTTAAACAGTGTTAAAAATGCTTTAACACCGTCAAAAGTTGAGAATCATTTCTACTGAGGTCTATTATTTCACCACGTTCCAACATAATGATAATGGCTACAATGTTATATGAAAATAGAGGTATTTCCTCTCACACTGTCACAACAACACACATGAATGTGATGTGTACAATAATGAAGATAGAAGTAAAAAAAAGTAACTCCTGAGTTTCTTTTCAAAGTAACTAGTTACTTTTACAAAGCAGTAACTCAGTTACTTACTTAGCTACTTTTTGCAAGCAGTAACTAGTAACTGTAACAAGTTACTATTTTTCAGTAACTTTCCCATCACTGGTGGCCACACTACAAGAGTGGTCCTGATGCTCATCGTATGCTGACGTCACCACTGTCTCCATAACTGAGTGTGGGTTCACAGGTTGTCGGGTGTGCCGGTCTAAGAGTGTCATTCACTCTACAGTAGCAGCACTCTATATCAGTGTTTCCCAACCATTTTTCCTTGGAGCCCCCCTACATGTACCTAAGAGAAGCAGAGCCCCCCCCCCAGGACCCAAGAGAGAAGAAAAAGTGACACACCGCCACAACAAAACAACATAGATTTTAATTGTTTCACTGATGAAACCCTAAAGAGGGCCTATGCATGCTTGTCAAGTTGCTAAAAACTCAAAAGAAGGACCCAAATGCAGGAAAACTCAAAAGATTTAATTAAACAAACAAAAGAACTTACTTAAAATAAAGCCAGGGAAACTAAAACTCAAAAGCAAAATCCACTGAAGGCAAAAACACAGGAGGAACGAGGAAAAGCTCAAGGAGTTACACGAGAAGTAACCAGGGGAAGACATTCAACGAACTGACAAAGGACAGGGAGAAACACAGAACCTAAATACACAGGGAGTGATTGCACAAGGAGAGACAGGTGTGGTTAACGAGACTCAGGTGAAAATAGTGAGGGTAATCACAGTGGAGGGAAACTGAAGCAGGAAGCTAAACTGGAATCACACACAAGGGAAGGCAACTACAAAATAAAACAGGAAACATGGAACACTTCACAAGAAGTCTGTCGATACCATCTTGCTGTCTCTCTACAACAGGCTGTCCTGGCATGTGGTACAGGTGCAGCAACAATCATAAAACAGCAGAAAGACTCAGGACAAAATCCCAGCTGGAATTAAGGTGCAGTTGTGTTTATGGTTCTGAGAAGTGAAAGTACGTATCTGGTGACGCTACCCAGTCTGCTCGATCTAATTGGTTGTTGTGGGTACTCCATCAGCGGCACTACAACCTAGAATCGTAAATATCAAACATGTTTGATATTTACAATTCAGGGTTTGGGAGGCTACAACAGGATTTGGAGCAGTAAAAGAATCATGTTGAACCCACACACATGCAGACTACTCAGACAAATAATCGTTTGCAACGAGGCTCCAGTCGGAATTGTCAGGGGGAGGCAAATCTTGGCTAAAATCAGGCTTAAAATCCTGTAGTGTGTGGCTGGCCTGAGGAAACACTGAAAACACAGGAGGAAACAAAAACAGCAAACTAACACCCAAAGAGAATACAAAGAACACAACATAAGGAGGGAACCTCAAACACAGGGAAGACCAAGGATATAAAATAACACTAGAACTATATAAGAAATAATGAAACATGAATAGTAATGAACTAAACACTAGAAACATGATATAAAAGAGCACAAAATACACAGAAACACAAGGGCTACAGGACACACCTAAGAAACTAAACACCAAAAGTAAGAAAGAAAGCTCTAAGGAAACAGAAGGATATATATAACAGAAAATAACAGAAGCAACTGGGACAATAACACAAAACCTAAATACAAAATACCCAAATAAAACTAGAAACACAAGATACACAGAATAAACACAGAAAAACACTGAAAAACTCAGAAACATAAATAAAAACCTGGATCACAACAACAACAGCCTCAGAGCAGACAAAGCCTTGCGCCCCCCCTAAGATCTTTGGCGCCCCCCCGGGGGGTCCCGGACCCCAGGTTGGGAACCAATGCTCTATATGATAGTAGCGGTCTTTTGCTCGTAAAAGGAGAAACAACAAACATGAACCAGTTATAGATCTGATTATGGATAACAATAATGGATGTATCAACAGGAGGACTATATGGACTGAAACACATCCATCTGGCGTGCCAGGTTAATAAAGAGTAGAAATGACTAAAATGAGGCTAAAATTAAAAGGCATTTAATCTGAAAAAGACTGAGATTGAAAGTAAAAATAGCTGTCAAAATTATCACTGCTATGCTCCACAGCACAACAGTTTTGCCCCAACTGAGGGCTAGCGACCTAAATGACTGTAAGTGTGTCTAGAGCGTGGCGCCCAGCCCTGATCACAAGACAAGATGGCAGATGAGGGGAGAACAGCAAGTTTACGCAGGAATAGTATGTCAAAAGTGGATCATTTTAACATTTTGGGGTTGACTTATCATTCATTTAGTCATGATTCCATGACATTACAGCTTCTGCCACAGGTGAGAACATTAGAAAGGTTAAAGGTTAATGATAGCTTAAAGGATGTGTGGTTTCATGTAAAATTCAGTGTTTTTTTAACTTAATAAGTTGTCCTTTCCTCGTCAGTGGCGCCGTTGTAGCTCTGTGACCCTTTGACCTCACGATGCCCCTTTGCTCTCCGTGCATTGTGTTGTATTTTGAAAGTACCAGAAATTCTATGCCTTTGACTTCCTGTTTGGAGCTTTTTGATGGATGAGAATTGAAGCGGTTCAGCAGCGGCTGGCACTCAGAGTAGACCTGAAGCGTATTTCTAATGAAGCGAAGCGGCGCTTCAGGGACGCACCGATGTCAGACCCAAGCCCGAGCGATTTGCTCAGCAGTACGATTCGTTGGCAGATCATAGCAGGATAAAACCGAGGGTTGGACCAAGAAGAAATGTTTCATCTTGAAGCCTTTCAGGATGGATCTGCCTGATGAATGACATGTAATCTGGCCAATCCCTCTGCGTTGCAGGTTTAATTTTGTGCAGTATCCAGCTCATCCAACACTGAAGTTTGGTTTTCATCAGAACTGAAGTTGATTTAAAGATTTAACCCAAAACAGTTGTTAAAGAAATATTAATATTTGCTGTGTGTGTGTTAAAGACTTAATGTTAGCAAATCTCAGAAATACCAGAGGGTTAAACGCAGGCTAGTAAGCTGGTTAAATGAGTTGTTTTTGCAGATAGTGGCTCCTTCTCATTTTTACTGCCCTTCAGAAACATGCTCACAGTATTATGTTATCAAACTGGGAAAGGGAGGGAGTCCACTGACAGCTGAACAAAGGCAAACAGCTGTGCCAGTGCAAACAGCAGTCAGAGTATTTGTGAGGGAAAAGTTAGGCCGGCCTCTCTATCATAATACTGCCATCACATCAGAGCAGCCATAAAGTGCTCTTCAGCTGCGTCCCTTTGTAGATGGGTCTGCTTTTTATTTTGTCTATCTACAGCTGACGCTTGTATAACGTTGAGATTGGCTATTAAAACACAGCCTGATTAGTTTAAGCTGAGGGACAATAGCTTTGACTCATGTCTGCTCCGATGCACTCAGAGGACGGTTCTCAGCCTCCATGCTTTCTCACTTGAGGTGTCTGGCTGCAGTAGGAGGACCAGTGTTGATACAGCTGATCTCTGTTATTCCAACTGAAATATATGGCCCTGTTTGTTTTCAGAGATAGACCCAACGCTTGGCTTCAAGTTCATATTTATCTATCGGGGGAAATATGTCAGTGTAGATCCAGTTTTTACTTTTTACACCCACTCTTCATGTCATTATGCTACTGAAGATCAATTAACCTGCCTGTATCTTTATTTCAAACAATAACAGCCCATCAGTGCATTTGGCTCAGACTACAGGAGGATGGGGAAGATTTTTACTCAGCTCGTCTCTCCTGACTGTCAGGGGTGTCTGAGATGATCAGTTGTTCTGAGCAGAACTTTGCTAGACAGTTCATTTAATATTTTAAGCCCGGTTCATAATTCGTCATCAAATCTACACTGTAGTGTTCTTTGTCATAACATACTTGAGCGTCAGTGTCTTCATGTTGACCGGAAATTCTCCAAACACTGCTCTGATTTTGAAGCCAGTTCTGGTTGCCACATTTCCTGCCCGTTTGTTTACCAAAAGAAAGAGAATTGTGCTGGGGCTGATAAATAATGTAGTATCAGTAGTCGATTATACTTAAAGAAGTAGTGAACACTTTAACTTTTCTTTTTCAGCTAAACACCCGTATCTAACTGAATTAAGATAAAACACACCAGTACTGGTGTTATTTCTGATATCTGCACCAAACTGTTAAAAAAAAAAAAAGCATTTTATGACTTTAAATTAGCTCAAACGGACATCTGCTTTGAAAAATCTTTTCTGAGAAGGCGTGGCTTATGTGGTGTAGAAACGTCACAAACTCTATATAAAAAGTAGAATGTTACCGCCTCTACCTGACTTTACCATTCAGAGACCACTCCCATCCTCTCCTGCCTGCACCTGCGCTCTGAGAGCTTCAGCTTTAATAACACTGGTGCTGGAGCAAAGGGCCCAAACCAGGAGTGCTCAGGACCACCACTCTACAGTCTGCTTCAGGGGACTCTGGAGGGAAGATCGCTCTGAGGCAGCAATGCTGCAGGGCTCTTTGTCACTTTCTAGCATGGGTAGTCTGTAGCTGGGTTTCCATTACAGTTTTTTGCAAAAGAAAAGCGCTATTTCTTAAATTTTGATTCAGTACAATTGCGCTTTGAATGCGTTTCCATTGAAGGGAGTTTTGGGCATAGGCCTTGCAGTTCTCGTAAAATCTCATCTCTCGTAAATCTGCTGCAGGGAAGCTTGACGCTCAAAACCTGTTATGTGTTGGTACGGCTTTGGTTACATCTACGGTGGTTGTCTTGATAATTCTGAACAAAAGACCAAGGCAACGGCTGATAGTTCAGAGGTAAAGTCCATATGTATGGCAAAAGCCACAGATGAGGGTGTAAGTACGATGATAAGAAAAGTCTCGTCTCTTCTTCTTTTGCAATATATTTCTATACCGAAACTCCTGAAAACCTTCTCATGAAAACATAAAAACTTATTTGTGATATTTTAGGGTTTTTTTTTTTCGAAATTCAGGTGTTTCCATTTCCAGTTTTTATTGTGCTATTTAGATATTGTGCATTTCCAAGTGTAATGGAAACCCAGCTACTGTCACTTCTGCTTCATCTGGAAAACCCCGTCCTTTGAAAAAAATAAAAAATAAAAAATAAAAAAATAAAGGCTTTTTTCCCCTCCCTCCTCTCAGTAAACATCACTGAGGTGAAGTTGTGGGCAGGGACCGATTTTATTTCAATGATTTTAAATAAATAATGTCCTTGTACTTACTTTGGGTCAAAAGTGACAAAATTGTACAATTTAAATGAATAGGTTATTTTTCCTGCAGTTTTCAGGTGATGTAAGCATGCATTGTTTTGAAGAAATGAAAGATAAAAAAGCCCGGTGCTGCAGCTCCAGGTAGTGGTCAATGGCAGTCTTTGGCTCTTTTTGCTCTCAGAGCCATCATGTGACTGAAAGTGCCGTTTAAAAAACACAGAACCATGCACACTCCCTTATCTACACTTTTAAAATATTCTTGAACCCTCTGGAATCCTGACATCCTCTTGAGAGTGCAGAGACTTTGAGTTGTGCTTGGTTAAGATTTGAGGGAAGACTTCCCTCATAGCTGCTCCTTTTCTGGCTGCGACCAGATTTTTAACGTACGCAGACGCCTCAGCAGGCACTAATAAATTCTTTAAGCCTATTAAAGCTCCTGTCATCTGAGCTGATGCTAGGTGTCACATTTCTAAATGAGAAGTGTTTTGTTTCATTTCCTTTTTAATCTGTGACTTTTGACCTTTCTTTTTACATAATTAAAGAAAGAGTCCACACTTACAGACACTTACGCCCCTGTGAGCTGTATATGATGAGAAGCGGTGGATTTTATGAGCCGTGTTTGAACAGATATGAACACTGTTACCCACGGTGTTGAGGCCTTTTTAGAAATGACACCCCTCAGCACCCTGCAGCAGTTGAAAGGGTGCCAGTAACAGTGGATAGCAGTAATTTAAGAGTTGCGTGCAAGACGCAATACCTCGCGGAGCTGCTGCACACCCATGTGATGGATTTCCCCTGAAGAAGTCAGTTCGGTTTGATTGGTATCTATCAGAGAAAAACAGGAAAATGACTGAGAGCATTGTTCGATACTCTTGGCAGGAGGCGAGGTAATTCTCTCTGTGTGAGAACTCCCAGCAGAGTAAAGTTACAACCAGGAAAAACTTTGATATACAGCACCGTGAGATGTATTAAGAGGCAACAATAATACTAAAAATGACGGAAATGTTTTCGCTTCAGAGGAGAAAGCTCTCTCTCACCAAACGCTCTGGACTCGGACGATATTCAGGTTGCAGCGTTTTGTTGAAGTAATGATATTACCTCAGCCGTGCATGAGGCAATACAGTATTCCTCTACGTCTTTGGAGGGCAGGGGAAGTCCCCGCGTCTGTGTGCTGCTGGACCGGACGGGTTGAGTAATGCAGCCTGGGATTAGGTGGAGCAGCCTCGCTGCAGCAAACCCTCCCTCACACCGATCTGTCTGGACCAACACAAGCGAACGGCTGGATCAGAACCACAGCTGGCCTCCGTCCTCTCACCCGTTCGGTCTCAAAGCTTGGAGATGCAGGTTTTCGTAAGTGTGAAGCAAATTCAAATGAACAAATGAACAGGACTTGTGATAAATTATCAGCGACTGCCAAATAATTAGAAGAAGAGACATATTTTCTTTTTGATTGATGCTTTTTGGCCATGTTTGGTTCTAATGCAGGAAGTGAAACATTGTTAGACCGCTGAGAATCCTTCTTTACATTTAAACATGAAACTGCAGCCGAGTTCCTGACAGATGAAAAGAAAAATAGTGGATAATAAACATAATTTCTAAGAGAGAGTTGACATTAGTGTGGCTTACCTCTGTGACTCTATGTGTGCATTTCTAACTCCCCTTTCAGCCATGAAACTGATTATGTTCCCACCTGTTTATGAGCATGAACAAGAAAACCCACAGAATGTCCTCGCTGCACGTTCAAGTATGATTTTAACAGAAATATTTGATTAAAGTGCCGAGGGAATAGACATTTACAATCCCAGTTCCAAAAAAGTTTGGGGACATGTGTAAATAAATACAGAATGCAATGATGTCAGATCTCATTCACTATAGCAGGGGTTCTCAACGTTAGGGTCGGGACCCGATTGGGGGTCGCGCAACGCTGAGAGTGGGTCTCCAGATGCCTAAAAAAACCTAGGAACGACTTTATTCTCATAATATTACGACTTTATTCTTGTAATATTATGACTTTATTCTCGTAATTTCTAAAAAATAATTTTTTTTTTTTTTCTCTTTGTGTGGCCCTCATACTCTGTCGTATTAAAGCAACAATCTGCAGGAAGCCTGTTGTCTGTTTCCAGTCTTTCATGTATATCAACAAAAGGAAAATCTCTGCCTCTGAAAAAAGCTCAGGAATATGTTCAGGGCAGACTATCCTGACATTTCCTTGAGACTTTCAGGAACGATGTGCGAAAACGGTTCATGTTTCACACGTGACTAAAGCTGCATGAGTCTCTGTTCTAGATGCAAAAAAGAGTCCTGAATAAAATGCTCTCATAACATGCAGAATCAAAGATCTGCAGCCCTGCACGACCACCACCTTCTTTTTTCATGTTCTGACAAAGTTAAAGCAAAGTTTAGTATTTGCAAAAGTCTTTGAATGTTTAACATGAGTCGATGGAGTTTTTAGCCATGGAAATATCTGTCCGCCCAACACTCGGATGTGGATAATATTTCCAATTCTTTGAGGTATAAAACATGTCCTGT
Organism: Cheilinus undulatus; assembly: GCF_018320785.1. NCBI lineage: Eukaryota > Metazoa > Chordata > Actinopteri > Labriformes > Labridae > Cheilinus > Cheilinus undulatus. The sequence continues at coordinate 50,024,163 of NC_054870.1, read as the reverse complement.
GGGTGTGTTTCCTATAGGTGTGGTGAGCAGTAATAAAGCCGGTTTGTGGCTTTTCAGGCTCATGGACGTCGATTTCTGAAACCATGATGAACAAACACTTTCAGAAAGGAGCAACAAGAGGAAAAAGATTAGTGATTCTGCACCTCGGCTTCATGCTTGATTGAGAGCTGACAGCTCATCAAGATAAGTGTGTGCTGTGGTACGAGGAGGGGGGGCTAATGATAATAATGATAAGGATCTCTGACATACTCGTCTTACTCAGCAGTCTGCCTTAACATTATGTCTCCTAATAACACTTCAGCTGTCAGGGATTTTGTGCTGTATTTTACACATTTTTACTGCTTGGAAACCAATGAAACAAGCACCTGGTTGGTTTAGAAAAAGGTGACGTGCAGTAAAGAACATTAAAATGGGCAAAATAACAAATGAGAAACCAGTTAAAAAACAGTGAATTCAACCATTTAAAGATCCACCAAACGTAGCAGCTGTAGTCCATGTATGCAGACCCACAAACAAACAATGGTGTATGGAGACATAAAAACTCCTCTCTGTCCATGGAGCATCAGAGCATCAGTGCTGTTTTTTGTGTGTGCTCCAGCTGTGTGTTTCTGTTGCTGAAGATCGCAGACACAAATGTTTTAATAATTCTCTCTGTGTTCACCTCTTTGTAACTGCTTCTGTAGTTTGAAGTTTTACCTCTGTAATACTTACGTTTGTCAAGCTACTATTGACTATAACAGTGATTTTCAAACATTTTTAGCACACCAAATGTCCAGCCAAAAACTCAAGGCCATCTTCGAATCCATGCAAAATCACCTCTTTAAATTTTCTCACAGTATCTTTGGTTGATGTATAGTTGTAGTAATAACATGAGAACTAGAATTCACAACGCTACACCATTTGGGAACAGCTGAATTACACAAAAACACGCATAAACCAAAGTTTTTGGAGCACATACACTATATTACTAAAAGTATTCACTCACCCATCTAAATAATTGAAATCAGGTGTTCCAATCACTTCCATAGCCACAGGTGTATAAAATCAAGCACCTAGGCATGCAGACTGTTTCTACAAAACATTTGTGAAAGAATGGGTCTCTCTCAGGAGCTCAGTGAATTCCAGCGTGGCACTGTGATATGATGCCACCTGTGCAATAAGTCCAGTCGTGAAATTTTCTCACTTCTAAATATTCCACAGTCAACTGTCAGTGGTATTATAACAAAGTGGAAGTGATTGGGAATGACAGCAACTCAGCCACCAAGTGGTAGGCCACGTAAAATGATGGAGCGGGGTCAGTGGATACTGAGGCACATAGTGCGCAGAGGTCACCAACTTTCTGCAGAGTCAATCACTACAAACCTCCAAACTTCCTGCATGTAGATGGCTTCATGGAATGGTTTTCCATGGCTGAGCAGCTGCATCCAAGCCCTACATCACCAAGTGCAATGCAAAGCGTCGGATGCAGTGGTGTAAAGCACGCCGCCACTGGACTCTAGAGCAGTGGAGACGTGTTCTCTGGAGTGACGAATCGCGCTTCTCCATCTGGCAGTCTGATGGATGAGTCTGGTTTGGCGGTTGCCAGGAGAACAGTACTTGTCTGACTGCATTGTGCCAAGTGTAAAGTTTGGTGGAGGGGGGATTATGGTGTGGGCTTGTTTTTCAGGAGCTGGGCTTGGCCCCTTAGTTCCATTGAAAGGAACTCTGAATGCTTCAGCATACCAAGAGATTTTGGACAATTCCATGCTCCCAAATTTGTGGGAACAGTTTGAGGATGGCCCCTTCTGGTTCCAACATGCACCAGTGCACAAAGCAAGGTCCATAAAGACATGGATGAGAGAGTTTGGTGTGGATGACCTTGACTGGCCTGCACAGAGTCCTGACCTCAACCTGATAGAAAACCTGTGGGATGGATTAGAGCGGAGACTGTGAGCCAGGCCTTCTTGTCCAACATCAGTGTGTGACCTCACAAATGTGCTTCTGGAAGAATGGTCAAAAATTCCCATAAACACACTCCTAAACCTTGTGGAAAGCCTTGCCAGAAGAGTTGAAGCTGTTATAGCTAGAAGTTCATATGCCACTCACGGCAGGTGAGCAAATACTTGTAGCAATTGTATTTCAGCCTTTTGTTGATTAAGTCGGTATGCTGGAGCAAATCCAAACTTTTTGAACCTGTTCTTAGTATTTTACACTCCAAATTACCTGAAAAACATAACCCCACACTCCAGACGGATTTGTTTCACACATCCATATAGAAAACCCTCCATAGACAATTTTTGGGAAAGGACAGAGGCCGTGAAAAACACTTGGAGGGTGAATTTATGAATGGTCTGTCTTTACAGGCCAATCAGAGCAACAAAGCGTGGTGTAGCCCCAAACCAAGGTGCACCGCTACCGAGGAGAAAACTCCGTAGATAGCTGCAAAACATGAACCATGGCAACTGTAGACATGTCAGTACACGACTTTTATCGTTTTTGAAAAGAAAACAACTCACTGCTGTTCTTTGTTCTTTTAACGAAGAAATGTCATCAAAGTTCTGACAAAACTGGCGCTGTAACAGCATCCACCCTAATGTCTTGCCCATAACTGCACCGGCCTCTTCTCACTGCTTGCGTACGTCACGACTCCACTGCACCTGAAAGTACTGCCCCTTACTCCTGTTTGGTTCTCACTTTCTAACTGGGCCCAAACAGTTCAGACGGGAGCTTTGCAAGATGGATTCGCAATAAGAAACACGGAAACGGGTGTATCCATCTGCTTTGAAAGGTTACCAAAGACACACATTTAAAAAAGGCACAGTGAGAAAATACCAGATACTACAGAAAATGTTTGGTTTTCAAAAAGGCTTTCCAATTTTTGGATAGTTGTGTAGTCATAGTAATCACACATGGTTGTACCACTTTCTTGCCTTTCCAAACCATTTGATAACCACTGGACTGTACCATATTTCCTATTGGGAGCATTCACAATAAAAGCACTCAAAAAGTAATGGCTACAGACTTTTATTGTGAAGGAATTGACAGAAGTACTGTGTTAATACAGCTTAGCTTCTGCAGCGGTACTGGCGACTTTATGAAGCTGCAGTATTTAAGCTGAATCACTGCAGCGCTGGGCTAAAAGTAACTGAGACAACCCAGCTTGTGTTAAAGCACCAGACAGACCAACAGATTCACTCTGCAAAGCGAGCACAGCCGCTATGTTGCTGTAATGACAGTTATCAATCTTAGCGAGGAAAAGTACAGGTTTAACTTGTTTACTGTACTGCATGTTAAGTACAGCGGCATAAGTGAGTGACACGATCCGCCAGCTAATCATACTGTGAAGCAAATCGCTCCCTCTGTAGTTGAACAGAGCAGTACCACTACCTGTGCTCCAGTCCTGCATTGGTGAGTCTCTGAAGTGCCACTCTGCTCCGCTACATTGGAGACATGATGCAGGACTATTTTTACCACTGACTGCTGCCAAACCTCTTCAAATGTCATCGACCAGGAAGCTCCAAACAGGAAATCACAAGCGTAGCGTATCTGGTTCTTTAAAAATACAACACAATGCACAGACTCTCAATCGTAAATTATCACTATATCAACATTATGTCTCATCCTGCAGTGAGAGCAAAGGGTCACCGGGAGTTCAGTGGCTCACAGAGCTATAACAGCACTACTGACGAGGAAAAGTTGACTTTTGAGGACATTTAGCCAAATAATTTTACATTAAACTCCAGATCCTTTAAGCAAACAATAACCTATTATACTCACACATAGCGGAAGCAATAATATCATGGAATCATATCAGAATGAATGACAAATCAACCCCAAAAAGATGAAATAGTCTGCTGCTGACATACTATTTTTGCATGAACTCGCAGATCTCCGGAAATGCTTCCAGTGGGCGAGGTCGCTTGCTGTCGGTCAGAGCCAAACCGTGGTGCTGCGGAGCATGGTGTAGCAGTTGTATGTGGAAACTGAAGGTCGCTTAGTTGCCAAAGCAAAACTTGCTGCTGACTGACTGGACTGGTCACTTTGCTACGCTAATGATGGCATCGGCAATGCCTTGCATGGACACATAACAGTGCAACCATTTAACCCAGTAATGACAGTGTTGTAGAAATCCATTCAATGGCAGGTGACAGTAGTGATACCGGATTTACTTCCTCTTCCTCTGTAGTGTCCGTGACGTTGTTTTGATTGGCCTGTTAGGGAGAAGTGATATTGACAAGCTAAACTGTTTTCAGCTGAGAGCGCTGTGAGCATGGCGACAAAAGTAAGCAGACACTGAGGGCGTTTTTTTTCTGCTCAGGACAGAGAACACCAGACTACTAGGGGCGACTGTGGCTCAGAGGAAGTCGTCTCATAATTGGAAGGTTGCGGGTTCGATCCCCAGCTCCTGCAGTCACATGTCAATGTGTCCGTGGGCACTTAATCCCAGTTTTCTCCCACTGCATTGTTGGTGGCATGTAAATGGTATGGATGCACATGAACTGGCTAACACTGATGGCCAATTCTCCATAGCAACCTCTGCCATCAGTGTGTGAATGTGAACACAGGCCATCCTTTCTCCCTTGTAATGGAGTAATTTGAAAGTTATTGAAGGATTGCCCCTTGAGATAGTTTTGTTGTCAAAGAGGGTTCCAGACAAAAACCAGACATATGAAAACATTACAAGACAAACAGTACGATACAGTTATCACAGAGCAGTACCCGATCCAGTTCCTGCAAACTGTTGCCGTGTATATTACCGCAAACTTTCTTTCCAGAGCGTGTTCTCACAGAATATTCCCATGCTTTACCATATCAGAGATAATAAAAGACAGACCACTCATTTGGTTTATGGGAATTACAACCCCTCATCTCATCAAAGCGTCAGAATATATCAGTGGCAGAAAAACATCTCAGTGTAATATGTCAACTTTAAATCATTAGACAGATGTTGAGGATGGCGGTTTAAAAGCACAATTAAAAGATGATGAATGCTGGGATGTGACAGAAAGAGAATTAATGAGCAATCCAATCATATAAGTGGTTAAACAAACTGCCGGAGGCAGAAAACACCCCTCACTTAGTGTTGAAAGAAGGCTTCAAATATGTGTCAGCCCCCTCCCTCCTAAGCCATCCTCATTTCTGAGTTGCAAAATGTGGATGGAAAACTAATCAAACTTTAATTTAGAAATGTTTAATTATGTACAGAAAGGCATGGGTTTGCTTAATTAAAAAAGAAACAGGAAGATTAGTCTGCTAGAATAAGAAGTGGTTAGGAGAACACTGTGTAAGCATCTTGATGAAAAGCTTCATTATGTGATTGTTTATACTGCTCCTCTGGGACTTGTCACACTTTAGCGCAATAATGAGGGAGGCGTGGACTGCTCCGCTAACTCTGCACCAATCAGCTGCATGTAACAGGGGGGAAATTGGCTGTATATTATCAGAAGATTACAATCTAAGCAGTGCGGTCCGTGTATGTAATTCATGCCACATCCTGCGAGGGCCCGGGGTTAAAGAGGCGGAGGGAAGCTACGTGAACGAGGGCTCAATCACAGCCGGGCTGACAGCACAAAGAGGAAAAGTGGCTGTTGGCAGTCCATCATGAATGACATGAGTTTAGATGGAAACAGCGATTATTGAGAAAACGTGTTAGCTGCAGCTCGTGGTGCTAAGATTGGAGATGTGTTTTTGATAAAGAAAATTTAACGTGAGATGTGAAGTTTAGAGCGAGCGGGTACGCAGCAGTGACAGCAGAGCACTGATGGATGTGTGGCACACAGCTGGGGTGTGAGTTTCCTCACAGGCCGCCATGTCTGCCTCTCTGGGGTGTCTATGCTTCAGTGTCCTTGGAAAGGACTCCCAGCATGCAGCAGTGCATTGTGACAGATTGAAACGCTGAGCGAAGTGTTTAACCCCTGCCAGCCCTCCAATTAGCCGACTTGTGTCCCATTTCCTTAAAGATCTTGTGAACATATTTATTGGGGAGGGAATTCATGCCGGCATGAACGGGGGAGATTTTGCTTCATGGTCTTGCAGTGTTAAGCTGGTTGGACTGGTTCAGCTACTGGAAAGACAATATTTAAGTCCTCAGGCTGCGTAGCATGGTTTGTCATTACATTTTTGGATAAAGATGATCTTGGTTCCACTCCATGGTCATTCTGCCAAAGAAGGCCTTTGTGGTCAAGTTAGCTGTTGAGATTTCAATCACAGTTCAGTAGCATATGGAATATTTAAAGCACTGCCATAAACACAGGAGAGCTTAAGAACAGGCTTTAAAGACAAACTAATTTCCAAAAAAGTTGGCACAACTTGTGAAATGTGGATAAAATCAAAATACAGGGATTTGCAAATACTTTTCAACGTATATTCATGGGGTTAGCATGGGGTTCTCTTCTTTGCGAAAGACTACATGGGCAAATAGTGTAAGAGTTTACCAGCAGCATTCCTTAACCCTCTTAGCCTTGAGATATACATATGTATATATATATATATATATATATATATATATATATATATGTACAGGTGCATCTCAAACAAATAGAATATCATGAAAAAGTTCAATATTTTTTGTCACTCTTTTCTGAAAGTGAAACCCATACATAGACTTGTTACACATAGAGTGAAATATTTCAAGCCTTTATTTCTTGAAATGTTGATGATCATGGCCCAAATCATCACTGTGGGAACTTCACACTGGACTTCAAGCAATGTGGATTATGTGCCACTCCACTCTCCCAGAGTCTGGAGGAAGAGTGGAGAGGCACAGAATCCTCGTTGCTTGAAGTCCAGTTTGAAGTTTCCACAGTCAGTGATGATTTGGGCTGCCATGGTATCTGCTGGTGTTGGTCCACTGTGTTTTCTGAAGTCCACAGTCAACGCAGACATCTACCAGGACATTTTAGAGACCTTCATGCTTCCTTCTGCTGACAAGCTTTATGGAGATGCTGATTTCATTTTCCAGCAGGACTTGGCACCTGCCCACACTGCCAAAGGTACCAAAATCTGGTTCAATGACCAGACACCAGACCCAACAAGACAGATGACCTGAAGGCTGCTATCAAAGCAACCTGGGCTTCCATCACACCTGAGCTGTGCCACAGGCTGATCGCCTCCATGCCACGCCGCACTGATGCAGTAATTCATGCAAAAGGAGGCCCAACCAAGTATTGAAGGCATAGAAATGAACATACTTTTCAGAAACCTGACATTTCTGTGTAAAACATCCTTTTTTATTGATCTTATGTATAATTCTAATTTTTTGAGACACTGAATTTTGGATTTTCTTATCTGTAAGTCACAATCATCAACATTTCAAGAAATAAAGGCCTGAAATATTTCACTCTATGTGTAACAAGTCTATATAATATATGGGTTTCACTTTCAGAAAAGAGTGACAAAAAAATATTGAACTTCATGATATTCTAATTTTTTGAGATGCACCTACATATATGTATATATGTATATATATATATATACATATATATATATATATACATATATACATATATTTATATATAACTATGTCCTAACTTTTTTAGAACATGCTGCAGTTATCAAATTTAGATTGATGGTATATTTTATCAGTGTGAACATTAAATAGCTTGCCATATTCAACTTAATAAAGGTTGAAAGGGATTTTCAAATCGCAGTATTCTGTTATTTCTTTTTTTACATTTTTACCAATGTACCAACTTTTTTGGAACATGCGTTAAATTTAGGATATTACTGTATTTTAGCGTCTTACCTTTATGCTTTCCTCAACTGAATACACGTCAAAAAAGATTTGCAAATTATGCTTATATTCACATTTCAAACCGTGTCCCAACTTTTTGGAACTGGGCTTTGTGCATGGTAGAACCTACTTAATGAAAACATTTTACAACACCACCGCAGGGATGCTATCCTTGCATAAAATGCAAAAAACTTTTCCATATTTGGCATAAGAAGGTGGACAGCCTGTTTCAATAAAACATAAATTTATAGTTGTAATTCTTGGCAAGATTCCATTCTTTAAGAGGAATATCTCCTCTTCTAGGTGTCTGCCAAACCAAATCTCCCACTCGATCTCAGTAAGGAGGAAGGAGGTGGTGTTAGAGGATAATAACTTTTTTTGTTGCATGCTTCCCAAACTCTTGGAGGCTCCCAAGCTGCCAATCAGCACCTGATTAACACCAAACTCCTCCCCTCCCCCTCCTCACTTTCATCTCTACAGTGATCTCCCCTCTGACTGAAATGGAGACTGTGGACTTGTCAAAACCGAGTCTGTGGACAGTCTGCGTCTCGTTATTAGCACCTCAACAGCTTTTACCGAAGCCAAGAGGGAATAAAACCCAAACGTGCTTAGTCATCTATTTTTCACTTTTCTTCAAAGCTCTGAGCTGCAGGAAGTGATCATTATGCTTCATCATAACCTCTTTGTGGTTCTTTTGAAAATTCACCTCTTAAATTCTCTTATTTTCTTGGACCTTTTCTGCCTCCTCGACACGGCTGCTTTGAACTTGAATGTCAGAAAAGGAGAAATTCAATCGGACCCACTCAAACGCTTTTCACTGACAACTGAGGAAAATCCTCCGGGGTTAACGATAGGTCAGCTCTGAACAGGAGAGCGAGGCCTCTCTCTCCGAGAGAGGCTCTATCTGAGGGTCCATCTGGTTAGCAAGCATAATAAGAACGGGTCACAGGTGAGCCGCAGATGGGAAGAGTGCGTGGATTAGTGTCTTTATAGTTACAGCCTCTCTGGTTCTAAACTACCGCTGGCCTGTTAGCTGCAGCTTCATATTTCATCTAAACAGGCAGTTTAAAAGGCCATGCATTATCATAAATTGTTCCAGAGCTGCAGCCTATTTTTATTTATTAGCCCTTTGCAAGAGAAGCAGATAAAGATAAAAATGCTGCCCAGTAAAATACAGGAAATGATTTCAGAGTCAGAGCTTTATGTCTGGTCTGAAAATCTGATGGAAACCTTTGCCGTTGTCATGAAATCACTGTAACTCCTCTGCTGAAATAACATAAATGAATCCTAATGCTGGAGAAATACTTGTTGTTACTGACGTTTACAGCACTGTGCACAAGTTTAAGGCATGTACGCTGCTAAGGATTCTCCACAGGGCTTGATGTGCTCCGATCCTGGGCTGGCGGGGAGGCCAAGCTCTACACACGTGCTACACACACGTGTGTAGCTCCTCAGCCAAGGTCAAGCTCGACGGCAGTTCTTTAGTCAAGGGCCTTTTTACTCGGTGTATTACACCCAGAGAGGTCAGGATCTTGGCGCATCCAAAAAGCATGGCAAATCGTGGTAACACTACATCCTACCAGTACCCTAGGTCAGTGGTTCACAACTTCTGGGTCAGGACCCAAAAGTTGGTTGTGGAGCAGTTTTCAGTGGGTTGTGAATGTTTAACAGGAGAAAAAAATGTGGGCAAAAGCCTGTGAAGGTTCAAAACATTTAAAGTCAAAATAATGTTTTTAAAAGGCAAATATATGAGAAAGAAAGTTGAAATCATGATTCTAACAGTCAAGATATGAGATAAATTCAAAATCATTGGTTCAAAATTTCAAAGCGTGAGAAAAACATTAAAATTTTGAGTTTTAAAGGTTAAAGTATTACTTAAAATTTAGAACTGAGGAGCTAAAAAGGTCAAAATGTGACAAAAAGTTCATAATGATGAGTTTAAAGACTATATTTATAACTATAAATTTAGAATCTAAAAGGTGAAAAAATAAGATTAAAAAGTCAAAATTGTGAATTGAAAATGTCAACATACAAAATGAAAAGTCAAAGCCATAACTGCATCATAACTGTGAGATGCAAAGTTATGAATATGAAATGCAAACATGAATGTATTTTACTACGTTTTTGGCTGTTTATAGAATTATTCTAACTTAAGTTTTTCTAATTTTTATTACTTAATAAGGATGTCTTAAATCATCAAGGTTAAGTTTACATTTTTTAAACTGGAGGAAATCTGCAGACCTCAAACCAGTGGGCCGGTTATAATAAAAATATGATATGATCTGGTGGGTTGTAACTGTACCACGGGCTGGATTTGGCCCCCGGGCCTTGAGTTTGACACCCCTGCACTAAGCAAAAATGTCAAAAATTTTACAGAATGGTTTAAAGATGGTTAAAGCTAGTCCAGGGGTGGAAGGGTTTCGCTGTTTCTATGGGGTTGTGGTTGCAGGATGCACTATGTTCTTACAGCGGAGGCTCACTCTCCAACACTTTAAAAACCCTGAGTGTTTAGGCAAGTAGGCTTATAATGCTCACATTTTTGTACAGTTGCCAGTACATATTGTCTTAGACATTTTGTGATGGTTGGATTTGAGCCACAAGTGCCCGAATCCAGCGCTGTAAACGGGGATTAGACTTGACTACTCTGCAAACAGAAAACACGTAAAGCTCCTGGTCATCTAGGACTGAATCAGGCCATAGTTTTGCTGCTCTGGCTTAAGCATGGCTGTATTTGGTTAAAGGAAAAAAATGAAATTACATTATTTTATGTGTTTCCATTAATTAAATATCAGGACTCCTGTGGTCAAATTGCAGCTCCTCCTGCAGATTAGTTTATGCAGCGACCATGCTCTGACTGTTTCCTAAAGTTTAAAGAAAAAGTTTTAAAGAGAGAGGTCGGTCCTTTATGTTGTCTACCCTGCAGTGCTTCCAGATGTGACATCTAGAACATAAAAACCTCTTTAAAGTCTGATCAGGGATGTATGAACTCACAAAAACGAGACATTTCTGTTGAAAGACTCTCTCAGCTGGTGTTACCACATTCTGGTCTGATGTAGCATGTTTATTTGGGTCCAGTTCAACGACACATGCATAGGGTATTTTATTACTGAGGCATCGCTATAGGACTTTAAGGGGAGACTCGGGGTGTGCTTTCAGGAAAACACAACCACTTATTAAAGTCTAGACGCAACATAAAACCATCAGAAGTCCTGGAGTAAGCACTCACAGGCTCTCGTGGACAGAACGTGTCTGTTTAACCACGCTGGGCGTGCAGGGTAAGGAGAGTTAGTGCAAACAGCAGGGCAATGTTTGGAAGGTGACACAGCAAAAGGAAGCCAGGATGCATCTGGAAGGAGGTTGGATCACAAAGAAAGACTGGTCATGGTTTTATCTTTTTAAATATGATGCATGGTGGTGAAGCTAATGTAGACAAACTAGAAGCTTACTTCATTTCTGTTTGAGATAACCAAAGGTGACTCATGATATTTACGACTGTAACAGTTTTACTAACTGATGGTTTCCTCCGCAGCAGAGCCAAGACATTCCACAAAACCCAGAGGTCTCTCACCTGTAGCACAGTAAAGACATCCACGCTGGATTTACAAGCTTTAAAGCTGCATGCTAAAACTGAACCTACATGTAGAAGCAAAAAAGCTGCAGGCGAAGCTCAGGGGAGCAAGAAAGCCTTGGTTTCAAAACAGCTTCCTGCTTAACTTTCTCTCCTACTTGTAAGAACAAATGGAGCTTTGCCCTCTATGAACAGATCCTCCCGTCGAGGTAAACTCATGATCATAGGTGGTTTTTTCAGAAGAGGTACAGCAGGACATTACCACAGGCCTCCTGCTCCAAGGAGCTAGTCATTCCAGGTTTCCTCTAATCATATTCAGAGGAGATAGAAGAGGGAAAACCACTCAAACCACAGGGAAATCTGAATAGATCATCTTTAGAACTGTCCAATAGTTGGGCCTGTGCTGACTTTGGGCAGAGAGTGGGAATCTGACCCAAAATCTGGACAACTACCCTGTAGAGCAGGGGTTCTCAAACATTTCAACACCAAAATAAAGGTGCCAGAGATCCTCACTGTACCCGAACATAGCCATGAACATTCAAGGATAGTCATGTGAAGACAAGGCTGTCCATAAGGGAGGATAAAGGGGAGGACTTTCTGGGGCCCATGGAGCTCAGCAAAATTATGGTTCATTGTAAAGTGAAGCTGTGGTTTCAATAATGTATTTATTAATTTTTTTTTTAGCAGAAAAATAACCCCTGTTATCAAAGCAACAAATTTGTTTTTAAATTCATTTTTAAATTTCATTTTTATATTCATTTTGTGGTTTATAAAGCCTTCTTCTAAATGTAAATCCAATTTTATAAAATGGAATCAAAATGGGCCAAATGGTTAAAATGGGTTAAAAATGGCCGAAACAGGCTAAAAAAAGTGGTGAACTGGGATTTAAAAAGTACAAGAAATGGGCCGATAGTGTGGAAAAAAATTGGGTTAAAGTGGCAAAAACTGGCATTAAAAGTGGCTAAAGAGGTTAAAAGTGGCAATATTTGCATAAAAGTGGCAGAAATGGGGGAAAAGGTGGAGAAATGGAATGAAAAAGTGGGAAATATTGGTGTGAACTCGTAAAAGGTTTTAACGAGGCAGGAAAAATGGCAGAAATGGGTTAAACTGGAAAAACTGGCATAACAGTAAAATGTGGTTGAAATGGGCATAAAAAGTGATGGAAAGGGGTTAATAGTGACAATAATGGGCCAACAGAAGCAACAAGAAGAAAGAAATCATTAAGTAGTGGCAAAAACAGGCAGAAAAAGGTGTTTAACCCTTTAAATCCTAGTGCGTTGCTGATGAGGCACTGTTGAAGCACACTTCGCATGACCATAATTGCAGGACTGTTTGTGTTATCGGAAAAATTCAAACAGTTTCTGAAAGCTGAAAAACTGTGCTTCACAGCCAGCATGTGGTTATTACTGTAATTTCCCCTTATCTCAGTAAGATTCTAGCATAAAGTTCCCCCGTTTTTTGTGTTTTTTCATTTTAAACTGTTAAAACCCTCCAAACATGCAGTTAAAAAAAGAATTATTTTTCCGTCTTCGAGTTATGATTATAGGAGTTTTCTCTGTTTTTAAACTTACTCGGCCGGTAGCTCCTCGTTTTAGCTGTCCACAGTCTCATCTACAAACCGGAAGTCCCATCATGCAGTAAAATGTAAATAACTGCCATATATTAAAAGTTCTAAGTATTGCGGAAAAATGGGCAAAAGCACGTACTCACGGGACATTTTCTGGGCCTTTTATGGTTAAAATAAGAAAAGAGTCCAGAAGCTCAGGTTTTAAAATGTTAAAGGATTTAAAAATGACAAAATGGCTTAAAAGTGGAAGAAGTAGGCTGAAAATGTGGTGAAATATGATTAAGAAGTTGCAGAAATGGGTATAAGGTGGCAAAAATTTGATAGGGAAGATGTTTAAATGTGGCACAATTTACTAAAAGTGGCAAAAACGGGTTCAAATCATGCGCAATAAAGTGGTGAATAAAAGTGGTAACATTGCAGTTGCTTAAATGTGTCACAAGTAAATAGTTTCAACATTAGAACCTAATAATATTCTGACACACTTTCAGCACCAAAACGAGGTTACTGTAATCCAGGATGCTACTGAGACATCACACTGATGTTATCAATGAATCACAACTGGAAGAGATTTTGATTCCAGCATAAATCTCACCAAATGACCATGTTTTTAATTTTAACCTCAACTATTTATGCACATATTTTCACACAAATTGGTAAAATAAACTTTTGAAAATCTTTTTGAAACTTTTTAGTTTTTTTCAAGGCTTCTGGCGACCCCCTCTCAGTGTCTTGCAACCTAAGGGGGTCCCAACCCAAACGCTGAGAACCACTGGTCCAGGCAGATCAGGCTGGCATAATTAGAAGAAGTCAGGAAAGCATGGATTTATTCTGGAGTCTCAGAAAGGGGATCTAACTATCCATCTATTAACTATACCTTTTGTCCCATTCAGGGTCATGGGGGCTGGAGCCAATCGATGAGAACGAGGGTACACCCTGGAATGGTCGCTAGCCAATCACAGGGCTCTTTGGAGGGAGCCAGGAGAAAAATCCACACATGCTAACTCCACACACAAACACCCCGTCTGACCAAGATTTGAACCAGGAACCTTTTTGCTGTGATTGCTGACCACCACAACTTCACAGAGCAGCCCTCAAAAAGAGATTAAGTTACTGTAGTTTGGTGTTCAACCAAAAACACATCTTTAGAAGTGGTATCGTCACAGAAAAACAGAGTTAAATCATATTAATGTGTGTTCTCTTGGAGGTTCTGTGCTTTTTAACACAATTATCCAGACTCAAAGAAAATATGCAGGAACTTTAGCCACCTCTGCACTTAAGTGATTTTTGTTGGTGTTTCTGGCACGTTTGTACTTCCACAGCTTCAGCTCAGGAAAGAGCACAGAGATTGTGTTACTAGTAAAGTGCATCTGAAGAGTTTATGAGTATGAGTCTTGTCATTTTGCTCTATGAGTCACCGTGGCGATAACCACGACTTGGCGACCTCTAACAAAAGAAAAGGAACTGGGAGGGCCGCCTGGCTCGGCCTCGCTCAGTGTCTTGACATTCAAAGAGAAATGGTGAGCACTTTTGGAATGAAAGCATTTCTCTAATCTTTTAGCGAGACATTGAGATAGAGAACGTAGCAAGGTGAAAGGACTGTGTGTGCACAGGATCGGGTCTGAGGAGTCCGGAGGTCTGGCCCGCTCTTCAAATGGCACAGTGTTTGTTGGGGAATGTGCAATTATGGAGGCCAGGCCTTTGATCCAGCTTTTCCATCAGGGCTAAATTGTCCTCACATTGAGTGCTGCAGTGTATCCTTGGGCACTCCTTTATATTCTGCTGCTCTTTCATGTGCACCCCTCTGGAACTCAAAGCATCCCCTCCTGAAAAGTGAGCTTTGGCCTGTCCATGCTCCAGTGCAGGACCAAACGGGGAAAAAGGCCTGGGTGAACTTACACTAGTAGAAGTATTCCATTGGTATTATGGATTTATTTCCATCAAGAAATAGTTGAAACACATTTCAAATTTATAGGCATGAAACTGGAAACAAGACATTTTTAAAAAATGTTAACTACTTTTAAAGTCATTGTCACAACTGTTTTATCAGTTTACCCCTCTGACAGGGTACTCAAGTAAACTGCTATAAATTCTGCTTAATTCCATTGTTTCCTATGGGAATATCCTTCCTTAAAAAAACCCACAGCACCATGATCCATCACTTACCTCCAAATTCCACATACTCCGTCTGCACAGCGATCCACAGTTCAGTCAGGAATGCTCTCGTCATACATTTTTACATTGTATTGCAAAATGGATCTACAGTATTACTTGGCAGAGAAGGCTCTGCTCTAAAGGTGGTCCCTGGGTTTGTCATATGGATGGATGCACAATGACAATGTTTACTGGATACAATAAAATTAGTTCAGAAGCAATTAATACAAAGTAAAATCTGAATATGAGGGTGCAACAGCTTTATGCTATAAAGGAGGAGGCTGGGGTGGAGGAGGTGAAGCTTTGCCAGCAGCAGCAGTGTGGTGCATCAGTATAAATACAAGTAAGCATTAGAGAGAAGTACACCATATTTAAATACACCGCTGTGTTGAGAGAATAAGCTGTGATTGACTGTGGGAGCTGGGATCATCTGGCCATCAGCTGGCTGTACGCCTACCGTGTCCTGCACTAACTAATGCTGAGCTTCATTAATCCACTCGCCAGAGCAAATTACTCCCTCTTTAGTCAGTCTTTACAACTCCACTTCAACTACTTCATACTGTCTGGACAGGAACAGATCAATCCAAACAGCTGGTAAAACATGCAAAGCATCCAACTTCAAAATACAACCCAATGCTTGGACTCCTATAGTAAATCATCACTATACCAACATTACGTCTCATCCTATGGCACAATCTACGGTCAGTGGCCGGTCGGTGGGTCATAGAGCTACACAGGGTACCACTGATGAAGAAAAGTTAACTTTAGAGGTGGAAAACCACAGAATTTCCCATTAAAATTCACACCTTCTGTAGCAGACATAAACTTTTAATGTCCAAATGCATCCACCCATAGAAGAAGCAAAAAAAAAAAAGGCACTGAATAATAATGAATTGAATGACAAATTAACCCCAAGGAAGCAAAACAATCCTTTGTTTACACTCTTTTTCCACGTGAACTCACAGGTCTCCCATGATCTTGAGCCCTCCAGGAATGCTTCCAGTGGCAATGGCACACGCTGTAAGCAGACTGAAGCGCTGCACACCCAGGTGGAGTACGTGTAATTTTGGGGTACAGTCTGTTTCAGACTGAGTGCATTTTTGCTGCTTGACGGCTGCAGCGCGTATCAGCTCTGGCTCAAGCCCTCGTGCCTTTCATACCCAGTGTCTGTGTACTGAATGATGGCTGCTCCTCCTTGACATCTTAATTTCCCTTCAAGTGAATTTATTAATTGCAGAACCGAGTCAGGAAAAGTTCAGAAAATAAGATATATAATGTCTGCTCTAACACTGTAAAAATGGTTCTTTTATAATTTTCCATATGTTTTACTCTTGAAACATGTGCAGCTCGATGTAAAAATAGACAAGACTTCAATTCTCAAGTGTGCAAAGCAGAGCAAACAGCCCAGAGTAGCTGGATATGAAAAATCAGAAGATCACACCTTAATCAAGAGAACGACATAGAATTAGCATGTTGGTTCCTGTTTTGATGTCGTATTGACATCGCAGTGCATGTACAATCAGGAATTTGAACATGGTGTTTTATTTTGAAATCAAATTAATATTCCTTATGTTCCAAATTTCTGACTTCCAATTTAGGTCTGTTTGCTCTGCATGCTTAAGATGCCCACACTGAAAATTCATGCAGAGACGGACAGCACGGTGGAAAGAGGAGGTATTATACTTTTCCGATTTTTAAAACATAAACATAAAGTCACAATGCTGGGTGTCCATATTCCACGTATGCAAATTTTCAAACCCCAAGGTAAACGTATGCGGCAGTAATCTTGGAATTACCATGTAAACTGATGAAAACAGTTTGTTGAAAATCTCTCCGAGATTCTCCCAAGACAAGATTTCAAAGGAGCAAACTGATGAGGTCATCACAATGGGATCTCCTGACTGGTTCATGGTTCGTCTGTGCTGCCAGCAAAGCGGAACAGACCGCCCCCACAAGGCCTTTTAGCCATTTAGCTATTTAGCAACACAGTAATTAAACACTTACCAAACAGATACGTCCTGCTCTATCCTTCACTGCTGCTGGTTTTCTTCCCCTTTTCTCTCCAAACTATCAGGGTCAGACTCCGGGTCTAACACGTACGGACGTATATCAAAATTTGCCATATTTTACTCAGTCGGACCGGTTCATTCAAAGTTTTCAACTACTAGCATAACAACGTTGGCCACATTGGAGGGGGCCGTCAAAAAACATCGAGTTCTGTTGCCAGCCAGCCTCCGGAAAATCGGCTAATCAGAGGAAAGAAGGTCCGTGGAGCAGGGGGTGTTAAAGAGACAGCAGCAAAAATGAAGCGGTTCAGACGTAGGTCAAAATAAGGGTTTTTCAGGATGCCAGTGTGAGAAACATGGGGAGTTTTTTGACTTGTAAACCATGTGAAGCTACTACGTGGGTATCAGAGAGATGGTGTAAAGCCTTGAAAAAAAGGCATAATACCCCAACTTTAAGCATTGCTATGAGAGGGTGAGATCATCTCGAGTGTGCATCAGGAACTGAATGCAACATGCAGGAGTCCTGGAACTGCAGGTAACAGCCCAGGAATGATGCATTGTTAGCAGCATGATGAAATGTGACAATTTTACCCTGACATTCTGTTTCTGTTTCCCTCCCTGCTGCTTGTGTTGGCATGTTCATGTTCCCTTATTGCTGTAAAAGGCTTGTCAGTACATGCCAACTTCACAATAAAAGCCCTAGATGTCTTACTGTTAAAAGGACAACTGCCACAGAACATAGAGGTAAATATTTAACGAGTGTCCAGTTCTGCAGGATGTAGCAGGATGTCTAGCGTTCTTGTGCTGAAGGTGACGTACTGATGGCTGTTTTTATGCTACCTGTTCCCCCAAAGTACTCCAACAGCCTCTCAATGCTGTCAGAGTCTGTTTTCTCAGAGAGAGTTTGTCTGAGGCGAGTCATGTGGTAAACCGGGAAATAAACGATGTGTTTAGATGGGTCGAGTTTCTCATTGCTCGTGTTTATGTTTTAGGGAAAAAGTGTTTGTGGCAGGAAGTTTGTGTCCCTGCGTTAGCATGCGTGACTTTGATTATGATTCTTTCCACATGCTTCCATGTGTTATCTGTCCTCCTCTGTCAGAGGGACCAGGGACAGATCTCTCTAAAAGTTCATGTTAGCAAGTTTAGAGGCTATTAATACCCTCACTTTGAACTTGGATCAATATTTTTCTTGCAAGATGGAGATTTTTATTCTGTGTCCTGATCTGACTTAATCATCAACATGACACTGCAAGTACGTCTCCATAATAATGAAGCACAAAGTGAGAGCAGATGTGAGGTGAAATAACACGGAGGTGTTTGACTGCAGTCTCCTCTCTGACGTGGGTTTTAAAGTGCTGTATGTTTTCATTTACAATCACACTCATTGACTCACTGTGACTGTGTATGTTGGAAATCTTCACTCCGAGCTCTACATGCATCTACAGAGGAATAAAAACATTTCTCTCTGTCCATCCAGCCACAAATAACTGTGAGTTTATTCAAAGTGTCCCTGAGAGAAATGAAGCATTGGTGTGTTGCATTTTTTTTCTGCACGGAAACAGTTCAGAGGAATTATTTAGTCTTTGAGGAAACCGTCTGGCCAGGAGTAATCGCTCTTCCGAGGTCGAACCTGTCTCCAGACATGCATCATCATCAGAGCTGAAGCACTGAATGAAAAACCAAAACATCATTCACGCAGTATTTTAAATCTCATGTTTGACTAATACCATGGCTCTACGGCCATGTCGGCCTGTCTGTGGTTTAAAAATCTTCGTCCAGACTAAATAAATCGATGAAATATTTGATTGTTTGCCATGACATTTTGTAGACATTCACATCCTCTGTGAATAAATATTAACGACCTCAGGGATTCCCTTCATTTGTCCTCTGGAGCTCAAGGTTGACATTTTAGGTTTCCAGTCCAACATCTTGACAACCATTGAAGGAAATGCCAAAATATTTGGTACAAATATTATGTTCCCCTTTGGATTAATCAGTTTTTTTGGGAAGTCTGCAAATTTTCTTCTGTGCAAAAATCAGTCAGAAACCTTTGGCCCTCCACCGCCACCTTTGTGATTAAATACCTGCCAAACCAACATCGATTAAGCCCAGAAAAATGCAAAAGTTTACCTACTTTACCAAATACTAAAATAACTAAACCAGTGATACTCAACGCGTGGCTCTTAAGCCACACTCTTTTGTGATGATTTGTGGCTCTTTTATGTCTTTATTTGAAATATTATTCTTTAAAACTTCGACCTCACAAGTTTTATCATTGCAAGTTACATTATCCAGTTTGTTTACTGCACTTATACGGGAGGTTTTAATGGTAAACTTAATTGTCTACCTTTATTTTTTCCTTTTTTTTACATTTTTTGCCACTTTTCATCAATTTCTGCTGCTTTTAGCCCATTTTTACCACTTCCTTTAGACAATTTTCCGACCATTTTTGCCACTTTTATTCCATTTTTGCCCTTTTTAATTAGTTTTAGCCACTTTCTTCTGTTTCTTTGCAATTTTTCACCTATTTCAGCTGCCTTTTGCCATTAAATGACACTTTTATCCCATGTTCCCACCTTTTTACATCTTTTTTGCCCTCTTTAGTCACTTTTCACAAATTTTTTTTGCCGCTTTTTGACCACCTGTATCTCAATTTTTTGTGACTTTGCGCCCATTTTTTTTCCACTTCTCACCCATTTTTCTCCATTGTATGCCCATTTCCCCCCATTTCTTTGCTACTTTTATTAATTTCTGCTGCCTTTAGCCCATTTTTACCACATCCTTTTCCAATTTCCTAGAAATTCAGAGCTTTTAGTGGAAATTTTGTTCATGCAGGACTCTAACTAGTCTTCGTGCTTTCTCATCAAAATAAGAAGTAAAAATGACTGTTACACCGTACCTCTGACTGACTTAAGACCTCCAAATACTGGCCAACACTCTGCTCATGCTCTAAAACAGATTCGGTGTTATATCTCCTGCAGAAACAGGACCTTCAGGAGGTAAAAACTTATTCCTCTTAAACTCATCAGGTCACTGGACCCAAATAAGTGAGAGAAACTAAAAATGCATGTCAACCTAAAGCTCTAGTCTCAGGATGTTTAAATGTTGCTTTTAGACCTTGCTCATTAAATATGACCATTTTTTTCTTTTTTGCATTATTTGAAAAAAAAACCCAAAAAACTGTGGGGATAGAAAAGGCTAAATAAATCACTGCACCTCCTTAAAAGTCAGATCCCCAGGTAGGCAACCTTGCTCAGAAAAGTCTTGACCTGCTTAAGTATTTTTAAATTCATCAACAGTCTGATAATCGAACACCACTTAGTTCTTCATTTTCTTGTATGTGCAGGTCTGAGATGTTCGGTTAATTCTCCTGTCAAACTTCTCTTCAGGACAGAGAAACTTTTCTTGGAGTTAGCATGAAGTAAAGTGGATGCAATTATTTTAATATTTCATTCAAAAGCCTCAGTGATGACTTGATCTGCTTCATCAGCAAACCTGAGGCCCACGTGAGACTTAACTTCTATACTTTCATCACACAGAGGATGATTCACGCCGTCCTTCATCATTACAAAGCACAGCTGACTCTCCAGAGCCAAAAATAGACTCCTACTAAAGCCTGAGAACAATGTTTTCTGTAGGTGTGCCATCACATATGGCCGTGAGGTGAGTACACATGGATCCAGGTGTGACAGGCTTCTACATGTCACACACATTAAGCTTTTATTCCTCCATTCAGCTAGCTTAGCCCTGCAATTTAAAAGAAGAGGACATGCTGTACCAGAGGGCTTTGTAATAATGCTGTACTGATTATAAGAGGTTGGATTTATCCCACTTTTCCTTTATTAGACTTTATGTTTTTTTATGTTTTTCTGCAAACACTAAACTGAAAGTATCAGTCAAAGCCAGGTGCACGCCCATTTACCTGCTGTTTTAATTTAAATTGTGTGTAATGTCGGCCATGGAGAGAGAGACAATCAGTGGAAGATGTTAAAGGCTCTCACCTTGCCAGGGGCAACTCGGGTTTTAATAGCATCGGGGTCTGCTACTGTAGGGCTATGCAAAGGTCTAGTGAGAATCAGTGGTGTAGTCATGCTAACAACTGATGAGTGCCGTGCAACCCTGGATGGTCCAGATGGATTGAGTAGTGGATGGTTGGTGGATGGCCATCATGTCCCAACAAGGCTGCAACATGAGCAAGGAGGTGGCAGAGGCATGGTTTGTGCCAGAATCATGGGGAGAGAGCTGGTAGGCCCCTTTAGGGTCCCTGAAGGTGTGAAAATGACCTCGGCAAAGTATATAAAGTTTCTGACTGACCATTTTCTTCCATGGTACAAAAAGAAGCACCATACCTTCCAAAGTGAAATGATCTTCATGCATAACAATGCATCATCTCGTGCTGCAAAGAATACCTCTGTGTCATTTGCATAAAAGAAGAGAAACTCATGGTGTGGTCCCATTCTCCCCTGACCTCAACCCTAGTGAGAACCTTTGGAGCATCCTCAAGCTAAAGATCTATGAGGGTGGGAGGCAGTTCACATCAAAACAGCAGCTCTGGGAGGATATTCTGACATCCTGCAAAGAAATTCAATCAGAAACTCTCCAAAAACTCACAAATTCAATGGATGCATGAATTGTGAAGGTGATATAAAAGAAAGGCTCCTATGTCAACATGGAACTTGGCCTGTTGAGATGTTTTTGATTGAAATAGCTTTGATTTCAGTAAATATGACCTCCTAATGCTGCAAATTCAAAAAATGACCATTTTCAGATCTTTACAAACAACAAAATGTTTTGAAACTCTGTTGTGCAAAATAATTTGGAACAGTGCATTTTGATTTTTTTTTTTTTTTTTTTGAAAAAAAAAAATCATTTTCATAATAATTTGGAACGAGGTGTAAACAAGCCAATCTCTTCTTGTGTTCTCATTGGCTGACTAAATATTGAAGGTTATTTGTAAATGGCTTGCCTTCCTTACCTTTAGGAGCCATTTTTGGTATGTCTGCATCCCTATTGGCCAGCTAGCAAACAACTCTCTCTCTATTAGTGAGCATCTCTTCCAGTAATCCTGGGCCGACCATCAAAAAATCCAACGATATTTAATCTATGAAGTCATGTCCTTGAACACGGATTTCTGCTCTTTTTCCTGTTTTGCAGCACGAAAATTCAATCCCATGCATTTCAATTAGCAGCACCGTACGTGCTGGCTGTACGTTTTCTTTGAGTGCAGAAAGACGCTGCATCGTGATTTTATTAGCCCATAAAGCATAATAACTTGGCATGTAATGATGAGAAATCAGGTTATTTTTTCATTTGATTTTGTTTTTTACTACCATGTCATATGATCATATATTGATATGAATTAAATGATTAACAACATTAAATCCTGTGCATTTCATTAGGCAGCACAGTTTGTGCTGTATTCATGTTTTCTCTGAGTGCAGAAAGCAGCTATATTGTGATTAAAACAGCCCATAAACTTGAAACTGTGGCATGCAATGACTAAAATTTATCCTGTTATCTTTTTCTTTGATTTTTCTGTCAATACATCATCATATGATAATGAATTATTGGATTTTAGTGACAACATAGTGTTTTTTAGCACGTTAATGGGTGTTTGTACTGTACCATTTTGATTGATACACCGGCCGCTTTTTTCCCTGTAAATTTATGTCATCTTCAGCCCCCACCCCGAAAAACTGCCTTTATTCGCAATTTTGAGCTTTGAATTTAACAGTAATTATGGTAATCTACACCCCCGTGAGCCTTAGTTACGTTACTATGATGATGGCGTGTAAATACGTCGGCTTCTCCGCCTTTTTCCTGTATTTGTGGGAAAACTTGTATCAAGGCAAGTTGTGTTGCTGCATGCTATTTTTTAATGTTTAAATGAATGCCTTTCTATGCTTTTACTAGCCCGTCTTAAGTACCAGAGTAGTTGTAAAAAGTCTGGCAAAGTAGTTCGCCATTAGCATCCTTAAAATTTAGCAGTACTTATCTGCAGGCTCACAGGCAGCAGTCTCAGGACCACAGATTCTCTCCAGTAGTACTAATAAGAGTAGCTATATACCTGGTTAGTTTAATATCAGCACAAGCTAATAAACTCTGTTCTCATAGGCTGAGTGTATTCGTGTTTATTACCTCCGCCAAGGAGGTTATGTGCTTGGCAGGGTTTGTTAGTTTGTGAGTTAGTTAGATTGTTTGTTTGTTAGCAACATAACTCCAAAATTTCTGGACGGATTTTCATGAAATTTCCAGGAAAAATCAGAAATGGCATAAGGAAGAACTGATTAGATTTTGGGAGTGACTGTCTGGATCCAGGAATTTTTTAAAGGATTCTTCACTATTGGGAGATAGGGCTAATGGCGGAGGTCTGCACTCTCCGAGTGCTTTTCTAGTTAGTAAATGTCCTAATTGTAAATGTCCGCCACCGGCCCACTGTGGTTAAGTGAGGCCAGTGGACATCACCTTTGCTCCTGTAGTTGAGTGACGCTGTGGATCAGCGTCGCTCTTGGTCCCTATTATACCCTGCCCCTCTTCCTGTTTACGCTGTGTTTCTGATGGACTTCTAGTGTTTTCTTAATGAAGTCAAGGTTAACTCTGACCACTTTTGATTAGAGTTTAGCAAATAGACCTGTGCAGAAACACATGGCAGAGGTGTCATATTTCTACTTCCTGTGGTTGAGGTAAGAGTTTAATCCCACCCCCACATGTCAACCCTCTGCCCCTGTTCTCCTGCAGGCGAAGTTTGGAAGACCTCAGCTGTTGAGCGGCCGTGTTAAGGAGCTGCAGGAATGTGTTTTAAGTGGTCTCTGGGTTTTGGATGGGGCCGGTCCAGACTCCACTCTTACACCCCTCCTCCCCTTCCTCACTGGCGTGGGGCCAGGCTCTGCTTCGGGGTGGTTGGTCCCCCCTGAAGGTGATGGGGCGAGAGAGAGTATGTTCTGAGGCTTCGTTAGAAGCTCCCTCTGCAGCGAAGAGAGCTCTGATGTGATGTCTCCTGTCTCTGCCGGCAGACTGTCTCTGTCTCAGCTCCTCCTCAAAAAAACATGTATCATCCAGTCACCCAGAGACCGCCAGTAACCTGCACCGCGTCTCGGAATATCCACACGGCCCTTTAATAGATTTTACTGTTTTATCCACCGCCAGGCGCTCGTTACACTCTCCAGTCGTGCGATAGAGGAGTCAGAGTAAAGTACGTGGCTTTTATCTCCCAGGGGAATAAACCACTACCAGTATTAAATTCCAAGTAAATGAATTGGACATCCTTTTTTTTGTCACACAAACTCCAGGCGCTTTTGAGACATCTTGTTTGGATTTAACAGCCACACAGACGAGAAAGTCTGGCACATATTTTTGAAGGTTTCAGGGATCACGATTGCAAAGGGAGATTTCTATCCAATGAGACACCCCCGATAAAATGCATTACCACAGACAAAAGGAGGGAGAATTAGATCGGCTGGGACTGGTGCCGGTGAGAGCTTGGCCGGCTGCCCCGGAAAGCCACACATGAGTGTATTTAATTGCCAGACAGACCAGAATAATTCTTCCATAATCTGAATTTATACAGTCACTTGAGCGAGGCTGCAACATGCTGACGGTGTTGGGCCAGGCAGAGGTGGAAAGTAACTCATTACATTTACTTAAGTTACTCTAACTGAGGAGCTCTGCAGTTCTTTTTGAGAAGTTTTTAACCTCCTAAGGCCTTGCATACACATATGAGGACATTACATTTTGGCTTTCCTACAACATAGGAATAATTTCTGATGGTAGGATTTTTGAGATATGTCAATCAAAGTTAAAGTAATTTTCTTAAAATGGAGAATATGCTGTTTGGATATTTCAGGGAATCTGCTTTGCAGTTTTATAGTATTTTCATGAAAATTTAGGGAATATATTAAATTTGGAGAGATTCATTGAAAGTTTGGAAGAAATTTGCTTTGAGGAATTTTTTGGCCTTTTCTATGGAAATTTGGGAAAGTTGGAGATTTTTTTACATATTTTCTGGGGCCTTTCATGGAAATTTTGGACATCTCTTTGTAATTTTTAGAGGAATTTGACTGGGAATTTTTGGGTGGAGGAAGTTCTTTAAAATAAAAAATAAATAAAAAATCACGGAAAATATTTAAGATAATTTGCTTCAATGTTTTTTGTCATTTTCGTGTAATTTTGAGGAATGTACTTACATATTTTTAGGAATTTTTTAAACTTTTTGAACTTTCTAATGTTCTCACCCATGGCAGATGCAATTATATCATGGACTCATTGGAAGGGATGATAAAACAACCCCAAAAAGGTAAAATCGTCTGCTGTTGACTTCTATTCCTGTGTGAACTCACAGATCCCCCGTGACCAGGGCTGCGCGCTCTAGACTCACTTCCAGTGTGTGACGTCGTTCCCGGAGCACAGCACAGACGTGGTATGTGGAAATTGCAGGTCAGTTTTAACCCTTATGCCCTCCTCGGGCATTTTTGGACATTTTTCTCAACTTCTTTTTTTTAAATATGTGAATATTTTGACAGTTTTACAGCTTGTGGCGTGAAATTTTACCTGAACTTTTCTTTCAAGTTAAATTTTTGAAATCCAACATGTTTTACTCTTAAATGTCTTTCATACTCTCTCAATGAATTTTGTACCCTCTGGACACCTTTGAGGCAAAAATGTAGAATGCAATGCATTGCAATGAAATCAATTTTGTTGCTAATCTTTGACCCATTCAAGACTCTTGACAGCACCAAAGCCCCATCCCTCCACTATTAATTTTAATGGAAAATATTTCACTTTTTGTGTTTTTTTGTAGTAAAAAATAAAATATTTCAAAAAATCAAGCTGGCATTTAAAGGGTTAAAATCTTGAAAATTGTTGAATGTTTGGTAGTTTTGAGCAGGTCTAAGGTTAGAGATTTATGAAAAAAATAGAAAAAATATTGATGTATGGTGATTTAATAGCAGTTTTTTTGTAGTTGTACATTTTTGTCTCGAAGGTGTCCAGAGGGTGCCTTAATGTTAAAGCTGGCACTCTTAGGGATCCAAAACAACCACTGAGTACTCTGAGTAAGCTTTAAATGATTTATTTTTACTTGAGTAGATTTATAGTCCAGTTATTTTCCTTACATTTCATTTAAAGTAAATCTGCTTTTATTTGATTACAGTATTCTTGTTTTCTTTCTCCCTCAGTGCTGGTATCAGGCAGAGTTCCTGGTGCACATCAGATGAAGCAGAGAAAGAAACGAGAGAGAGGGATAAAGCGGGTATTGTGGAGCTGGAGGGCCCCATCACTGTACGAGTGACTGTAATGACCGTGAACAAGCACTCCTTCAGACTCGACCTTCCATGTCTCCATCAGACAGACATAAAAACGTCCCTCAGACCTTGACAGAGCGCACTTGTCTGGTGACGGCTTTTCAATCTGGTTATCTTACAAAACGCAGACGTCCGAGGGCCTCCGGGTGCCCTGCGGAGTCGGTGGTAGCAGTGAGAGCGGCCTTGCTTCCTCTCACGGGTCTCGGAGTGCCACATTCATTAGAGACCTCCTGTCATGAAAGCAGGAAAGACAAGTGTGTGTGGGGGTGATGTCTTGGTGCATGTTTATGTGTGTCTGCAAAGGTGCCAACATCCTCAGTAAATGATAGATACCTCCAGTAAGGTCAGCACTCCCTCCTCCTCACAGCGGCCCTGTGGTTTTCCTTGACCCCTCTGAAAGGTCTCCCTGCCTTGTTACATCTGTCCCACCCTGGAGACATTCAAGGAGAGCGAGTGATTTTTAAAAGGCGGCTCCAAGGCTTGGCTTCCCCTCCAGCAGTAGATCTTTCATGCCTGCATGTCTCCGTCCTTGAAAAGCCTTGAAGGATTTTTCTGTGTGGTCCAAATGTTCCTTGATGACACGTCTGTCAATGCAACATTTCTTTTAAGTTCCTTTAAGTGCACGGGTTCTTTGGGTGAACTTTCAGCACAGTTTCTGACTAATGTTTAGCTGAAGGCATGTGCTCCTCATTTAGAGTCAATGATATGCAGTGATAGTCAAAATCCCACCTGCTGGCACTTCCGAAATCCTGAAAGACTTCTTAGAGAACCTTGGAAACCGTCTCACTTCCTTTAAAGCCACAGCTATTTACATAAAGAGCTGCAGGAGGATATTTAGAGAGACTGCACACATTCACTTCTGTATTAGTGAAAGAAGCTCTTCCTGTTGGCTTGGTGGGCAGAGAGAGCCAAGTGGCTCTGGGACACCAGAGTTTGCTGTGTGGGCTCCATCAGACTAAACACAACCTGCTTGATAACCCTTGAAATGTCTTCACTCTTGCTTCCCATCACACACTGCACTGATAGATTTGGGAAGCAGCCATGTGGTATGGTTAGTACCTGGAGCTCACATGTACGCCGACGTCTGGTGATGGTGGCCATTCTTGCAACTCAAGGCCAGGTTGCTAGTTCTGTATACCAGGGGTTCTCAACGTTGGGGTCGGGACCCCATTGGGGGTTGCGAGACACTGAGAGGGAGTCTACAGATGTCTTAAAAAATCTAAGAATATTTTCTAATTACACTGTTGCTCTTTACACCAATTTTGTCAAATTTTAACCCATTTTATCACGTTTTCCCAATTTTAACACATTTTGGCAACTAAAACCCATTTTTTGCCTGTTTTTGCCACTTCTAAACCAAATCTCGCCACTCTCTGCCTATTGTTGGCTCTATTAACATCTTTTACCAATTTTTTAAGCCAAATTTCACAATTTGCTATGGCCATTTTAGCAAATTTCTGCCCTGAGCTAACCCTTTTTTGCCAGTTTATATCAACTTTCATGCCCTTCACCAAATTTCCAACTATTTTTGCCACTTTAACGCTATTACAACCTCTCTTGAATCCTTTTTTACCACTTAATATTCCCATATTTGCAGCTTTAACCCATTTTTTTTTTTTTTTTTTTTTGCCACTTTTATCTATTTTTTGGCACTTCTAAACCATTTCTGCTACTTTAAAAAATCCAATTTCACCACCTTTACCACCATTTTTTGCCATTATTGACCCATTTTAGCTATTTTACATGTATTTTAATTCTGTTTTTGACAAAAGGATTTACATTTTTAAAAGAGGGCTACTTAACACAAATGAATTAAAATTTGTTCCTTTGATGAGTGGTTGTTAAACAGGTTAACTATAAAATACCACAGCTTAACTTTTCACCATTTTTTTCCTCCCAATTTTTACTCATTTAAGCTACCTTTTGCCATTAAATACCACTTGTTTCATCTTTTTTCCCCATTTTAACCACTTCTTTTGGCCACTTTTAGCCCATTTTTTTGCCCCTTTCCACCCACTTCAGCTACCTTTTGCCACTAAATACCACTTGTTTCCTATTTTTTGCCATTTTTGCCAGTCTGTGCTGCTTTTTGCCCATTTTCACCTATAACTCATTTTTTGGTCACTTCTCACCAGATTTGAGGACTTGAGACTTGCTTGACGAACACTGATAAAAGACTTGAATTGCTTCTGACTTGGTCTTCATGACTTGAGACTTGACTTAGACTTGAGCCAGATGACTCGAAAGGACTTGACTTTTTGAATTTAAATATTTGCATTTTTTGTATTTTTAAAAAAAGTTAGATTACATTAGAAATTATGTTTTATTTTGAAACATGATCGGGTGATTTGACAGTGCAATGCATGCAGCACGCAGCACAGACTAACAGTGGTCAACACAGGAGCAGCAGTCATGGAGGCTGTTAGACCAAGAATAATTCAGTTTGGGTTCAAGGATTATGTTGTCGATGACGGTATGAAGAAGAGAACAGCGGTATGCAAGGTCTGCAGCTCAAAAATCTGTGACATGACCACCACAACGTCCAACTTCTTCCGTCACTACAAAACCCACAAAAAAAGGTTAGCTACGTGAATGTGTCTTTTAGCTAGCTGTTACAGCTGTTAGAAAGCTAACGTTTGCTAACACTAACATAGCTTAAACAAGCTACATAATGTATACATCCGCTCAATAAAATGTGCAGTAAAAGCGTCTTTAGCTAACTTATTGGCTTGTCAGATGGGTCAAACGTTAACTAGAAAGGATGTGTTTGCATGTATGTGTGTGTGATATAAAGTTTGTGTGGATTAGCTTTTCGTAAGCAGTTTGATTCATATTTGATTTAAATGTGGAAACTGGGGTAGCTCATCCAATTTTTGTATGACGTGACTTGTGACTTGCTTGATCTGAGCAATGACTTGACTTGGGACTTGCTTGAGACTTGAAGGTTATGACTTGAGTCTTGCTTGTGACTTGCACATGAGTGACTTACTTCCACCTCTGCTTCTCACCCATTTTTTTGCTACTTTCTGACCCCTTTTCCACTTTTCCTTCCTGTATTTACCCCTTTTTACCCATTTTTGTTGCATTATGATGATTTTTGCCACCTTTAGCTTATTTTTATTGCTACTTCAAGCTGTTTTTGCTTCACCACTTATTTGTGGCTCTTGCAAAGGTATTTTTCAACAATTTGGCTCTTTGGTTCAGCGGGGTTGAGTAACAGGGGGTCCTGAGACCCACTGGAATAGAGCATAAAGGAGAGAAAGAGAGAGAGCCTGGGATGTGTCGCCCCTGTGTTATTGTTATTTTATTAATCAGCAGTAAAAGTTAATAATCAGCAGGAAAACAATTTTAATAGTCACAGAGAGGTGCACATCATGATCTGTTGAGCCATGTTCTGAGTCAAGTGTACTGCTAAAAGAATTTGCTCGTCTTTCACAGCAAATTCGGTCCAGAAAGTTTACACCAGTATCAGATACACGACCGTATGGTGTCAGAAAGGGTATCAGGAAGGAAAAATGGTACTGGAACATCTGTAACTGTGCAATGCAATGCAATAATACTGTATTTAAGTTTGTTACAGATTTAAT
Source organism: Cheilinus undulatus (assembly GCF_018320785.1). Classification (NCBI taxonomy): domain Eukaryota; kingdom Metazoa; phylum Chordata; class Actinopteri; order Labriformes; family Labridae; genus Cheilinus; species Cheilinus undulatus. The sequence continues at coordinate 49,994,274 of NC_054870.1, read as the reverse complement.
TTTCTCTCAGATGTTTGAGCTAAAAGAAAATTCTTTAAAAGTTACATGGACCTGAGATCTTTGGCCTGTAAAATGTTTATTATGCATGTTTTTTATTTAACTTAAATCTGCACAGACTTTATCCTATTTTGTTATGAATTTGTTTGATATAATTTGAGTTCATTTGAGCTTTACAGTGCATTTGAGTTTTGGATCCGTGGGTAAACCTTGTCATCTGGAAAGTCTATAACAAAGGAGTCCATCTGCAGGTCCATCTGCTTTCTGCATTCAGCCCATGCACGACATTAGATATTATCTTCCGGATGAGGTGGATGTGTTTTTGGTTTGTGGGCAATCTGGTGATTTTTTGACTTACTGATTGTGTTCTCTCCTTGACCGGGGGGTATATTTTCATCCATCCCTGTTCACAGTGTGATGATAGCTTCTGCCCCGAGTGAGCTGTAAGTACTTTTCATAGCTTGAGGCGTGCATTGCCAACAGCCCGGCGTAGCTGTTATTGCTCAACACAAGCCTTTCTGCAGGTTAAAGACAACCAAGCATGCATAAACCTCCCCCTCATGCTGCTTGAGGACTAATCTGTCCCCTGAGTATGAGTCCTAATTAGAGTGTACTACCTCAGCTGGCCCATCTGTAACTTAATCCCATCCACAATCACGACTAATTGAAGGTAGGTGACTAGAAGTGACTTTAACACTCGGCCTTTTCAATAGAAATTCATTTAACCCACCATCAAGCAATTGCATAACAGGAAACACAACCTTAGAAGCTCCATAACAAATTCAATTGCAAGCTCCTTGTCTCCAAACTTTAATCATCCAATTCCTAAACCATCAAACACACTGATACTTATTGTATTTTTTAAATGTGGTAAGCCGTTCAATTGCAAACAGAGAATTTTCCAGGGTTGTACAACTCCATGATGGATGTGCCTGACACGTACAATAGCTTGGCTCTTGGAAACTTCCCTGCAACACGGAGCAGAAACTTGAGGCCTGAGCTGCGAAGTGATGGACTGGACACTGCAGGGGAACCTCCTGCTGGGAAGCAATTACAGCTGAAGAGATGCCCTTTAAATCATCTGTCTGTCACTTAAAAAAAGAGAAATGGACTCAGCTCAAGCAGCAACGGCCTCTCTGGGCCAGATTCACAAAAGGATGTGCTACTTTTGAGTGCAAATGAGTCCAAAAGACATTGCTGCATTAAAATAACATCTATGCAATAGTTTGAACATTAAAGGGATACTTCAACATTTTGGCAAATTCATCCATTGCAATAATTCCTATAGTTTTAGTAATAGGTCCATTTCCTTTAGTTGTCGGTGCAAGCTGTCTCTAGATCTGGGGGGACTGTTAAACCAGCTGCACTGCGAACACTGTGTTAGCAGATGGAATTTTGCTTTCCATCATCAAACTCATCAAATACACAATCCAGCAACTCCAAAAACGCTCCCGTGGACAAGTTGTGACCTGTACATTCACCATACTATGAAATAATATGTATAATTATGTAACATTAGGACACATGAAGCAAATATTCGGAACTATTTCTTGAGTGAACCACTGGGCAGAGTGACACAGTGCAGCAGCCATGTCTGGAGTGTACTTCTGACTTTGCATTTAACTTTAAAACATCTCCGTCTCGTAATGTTCCATGATTATTTCATAGCGTGGTGAATGTACAGGTCACAACTTGTTTACAAGAGCGTTTTGGAGTCATTGGATTGTGTATTGCTGGTGCAGCTGGTTTAACGGTCCCCCCCAGATCTAGAAACAGCTTGCACCGACAACTAAAGGAAACAGATCTATTACTAAGACTATAGGAATTGTGGCAATGGGCGAATTTGCCAAATGGTTGAAGTATCCCTTTAAAGCAGATATCAAACATATAACTAAATGCATCTGTAAGTAAAGTCTGATTTATAGCTCTGCATTGAATTGCCTCCACAGCAGGTCCACATAGCCCTGAAGTCTACACAGCGGCTTACACATGCAGCTGACATGCACTGCCTCAAAAATGTAACCGTGCATGGAAATGATGCAGCATGCAAGCCCTGTAATTGTTCAGCTGGGTAGCATTGGGTGGTTACTAGTCTCTAACTAAAAAAAGAAATGCATGTAATGTATACAGTCATATTATATATACTCTAGAGTGAGATACATGGCTGCACCATTAGACATCCAGTGGCCGGAATTTATACAAGTTCTCATTTTGCCTTAGCAAATCTTCTCTGACGTCTCCTCTTTTTTCCTCTTTGCAATAACAGTGGTATAATTAACCACAAATCTATATCAGCTAAACTGCAACTTAATACACTTAGTCCTAACTGCAATGGTCTCCAGCGAAAGGAACTCTGAATGCTTCAGCATACCAAGAGAGACAATTCCATGCTCCCAACTTTGTGGAAACAGTTTGTGGATGGCCCCTTCCTGTTCCAACATAACTGTGCACCAGTGCACAAAGCAAGGTCCATAAAGACATGGAGGAGAGAGTTTGGTGTGGATCAACTTGACTGGCCTACACAGAGTCCTGACCTCAACCCGATAGAACACCTTTGGGATGAATTAGAGCGGAGACTGAGAGCCAAGCCTTCTGGTCCAACATCAGTGTGTGACCTCACAAATGCGCTTCTAGAAGAATGGTTAAAATTCCCATAAACACACCCCTAAACCTTGTGGAAAGCTTTCTCAGAAGAGTTGAAGCTGTTATAGCTGCAAAGGGTGGACCAACTTCATATTAAACCGTATAGATTAAGAACTGGATGTCACTTAAGTTCATATGCGAGTCAAGGCAGGTGAATGAATACTTTTGGCAATATAGTGTATATGCTGAAGTCTAATTTAGTGGGCATGTACTCTGAAATGCACATAATGCTCCTCTAAATGTGCTCCAGAGCAAACAGCATGTCTGTGTGCTGGAGACATTGAAGAAAAGGCCCCTATGCATGAAAATTAACCTCAATGCAAAAAGCATCAAATTCAGAAACACTGACAGTGTCAGTTTCATTCAAATAGATCACTGTCTAATCCTGACTCTGACTGAAAAATAAATACGCTGTAAATAAGCTCTTTAGTTTGACTTTAAAAAGGGGGTATTATACTTTTCCAATTTTTAAAACATAAAGTCACAGTGTTGGGTGTCCATAGTTCATGTATGCAAATTTTCAAAACGCAAGATAAAGGTATGTGGCAGTATTCTTGGAATTAGAGTGAAAATAATGAAAACGGGCCATTGGGAATCTCTTCAAGATCTTCCTGAGATGAGATTTCGATGGAGCAAACTGGTGAGGTCATCGCAACAGGATCTCCTGACTGGTTCGTCCTTGCTGCCAGCAAAGCAGAACAGACCGCCCCCACAAGATGAACAGAGATGAATAAATACACCGCTAAATACGGCGAGGGACAAGTCCACCATTATCAAAGCCATTTAGTAACACAGTAATTATGCTGCGTTCAACTGTACTCGGAACTTGGAAAAATCGGCCTATTGGAAGAAAGCAGGTCTGTGGAGGCGGGGTGTTAAAGAGCAGCGAAAACGAAGCGTTTCAGACGGGGGTTAAAATAAGGGGTTTTCAGGACACCAGTGTGAGTAACATGAGGAGTTTTTTTGAGCTGTAAACCATGTAAAGCTACTACGTGGGTGTCAGAGAGATGGTGTAAAGCCTTGAAAAAAAAGCGTAATACCCCCTCTTTAACAGTAATATAGTCAGGGGTTAAATCAGCGGAACCACTTCATCCACATGTGTGGAGACGGTATGAGGAAGATGTGTTTTTTCAGTCGTCCTTGCTTGCTCCATAAAAGGAGGAAGCTTTGTGTCAAACTGCGAAACAGGAATCACTTTTTTTTTTTTTTTTTTTTTTTTTTTTTTGTCTGGACTCACAAAGGAGTGTAAAAAGTTCCCCCTCCCCTCCTGGCTTATCATCATCTGAACATGGACAAAATGACTGAGTGCCCAGATCTATGTGCAGATAGCTTCTTGATTAGATGCAAAACTAGAGCTAAAAGCACGGAACAGGACAGCTTTTTGGGCGCAATTCTGTCTGCATATCATCAGAGCTATACGCTTTGTGACGGAGCAGAGAGTGGGAGCAATTGATGTGCAACTATTAGCAGCCAAAATCCATTTCAGTGAATCAGGCCGTGAGTGTGTAAACCCTGTGAAGAAACACTGCTGACTCTTCTACTTGAGCTAATAATAACACCCGGAGAGTTTTCTTTCCTGTATTTGGGCTGTGCTGTAAGGCTTTATGTCGTCTTTATGAGTCAGCACGACTATTATTATTGCTATATGGTGCAAGGATTTCCAAATGCAGAAAGCTAATCTCAACTGCTGTGAAGCTAATAGCCCTTTTATGATTTGTTGAATTAAAATAGAGCCCAGACAAGAAACAACAGCACTTGAAGGAAGAAATAACACATAAAGGATGGTGGAATGTTTTAATTACAGTAATTTTGGGAGAGGAATTACATGTGGCTACTGCTCTCTGGGTGAAATGTATTGTGTGCCCTCCATGGATAGGCTGTCATTAGTGAATGTGTGGGAGGCCCTTCACAGCACGGAGCTGACCTCACACTGTAATCAAATGGATCCATAGGTTAATAAATATTCACTGCCAAGGAGCAAAACAAAGGCGGTTTGCTGGCTTCTAAAGCCACCCCTAAATCCCTGCTTTCTCATTATGGTGACTGTTTTGGTTTGTCTGCTATTATAGTTCTGTTTTAGAGCTTCTCAGCCCGACGTGTTGTATGTGAAAGTGTCAAAGTTTAAAATCGGCCACAGGATGCCGGCTGTGAGAAATCTGCGTACGAGCAAAGACATGAAAGCGAAGCAGGGTACTGTGGTTCACAAAACTACATATTGTGATAGAGATTGAGAGAATGAGGACACGAGCGAGGAAATGGGAAAGAGGAGGGGAGAGTTCAACTGTGAGGGATTTAGCAGGGAGGGCAGAGGGAGGGATAAAAGCAGGAGGCCCAGACAGGCTCGAACAAGAAAGCAAAGAAAAATATCTAATTGGAATCAAGTGTCCTGACAGAGTGCGTGGGCGACTGGATTCCTCAAAGCGTGCTGCTTTTCCACTCGCAAGGAAGAAGTGCAAGAGAGAAAAGGAGGGGGGAAAAAAATCATTGAAAATCCCCTTGCATTTCAGTAATTTTATTTCTGGGCGGGTTTGTTTAAGACAAATGATAGCAGGGTGTGGAGGAAGGCCACAACACAATTTCCATTTCAAACCCTGTTCTGCTAGCAGATGTGAGACACCACTCTGCCTGTGTGGTTGGCTCTCAGGCCGAGGAAATGCTGCCCCATGACAAACTAAAACCACTAATGAAATTTACATTTTCTAATGAACCCTTGGTTAAAAAAGGGGGAGGGGTGTGGGGTTTCTTCGTACGTCAGGAGAGTGTTTCTGTGTATGAGGGGCCAAAAGGCACCAGAGCTTTTCACAGAGTCACTGCTTGCTTGTTTGAGAGCAACTTTGTGGGGTTATTTCTGCACGTTTGCTACGCTCACTAGTATAAGTAACTCTTTAGGTTTCAAAATTGCAGCAGTTAAAAAGTACAAAGAAAGTCACTATTTAAAGTAAAACACCTTTAGGAAAATTTGGTGAAACAGGGTTCAGACTCTGCAGATGGTTTGTTCGAAGTAGGCAGTTCTGGCTCAACCTCACCAACTTCTAAGCAGTAACTGAAACTATGACTAAAAATGTTCAACACCGACAAAAATTAGCTTTTGTCAAGGTGACTAAAACTAGACTAAAATGTTATTTAGTTTTTGTTGGACATTCTTAATCAATGATATTTCTCCACAGTGGAGAAATCTCTTCAAAAACAATGCAGCTGCAACTCTTTTACCTCTCAGCTGTAGAAAGCAGGGACCCCAGGTTTAGCAGGGTGCAGAGAACACACTACCAGGATTTGGTATCAGATTTAGGCAAGAAAATCAATGCTTTGACTAAAAGTAAAGACTAAAATGTGAGGAATTTTTATGGACTACAACTAGACTAAAATGTTTTTGAGTTTTTGTCGACTAAAACTAAAAAGATAGAAATGACTAAAATGTGACTAAAACTAAAGTGCATTTCATTTAAAAACTAAGGCTGAATCCCAATTCTCCCCTTAACCCTCAATCTTACCCTCAAGAAAGTTCTTAAAAGTGCTCTTGAATTATAGTGTCATAAGCATTGGATGAACATGAGGCCCGGCATCATGGACCTTTGAACTATGACCTCCAAATCCTAACCACTTCATCCTTAAGTCAGCGTGGAAATTTGTGCAACGTCTAAAGAAATATCTTAAAGTATCCTTGAGATCTTATATCAAGTAAGGTGTGAACATGAGGCCCAAAGACCTTGTGCCATAACTCTTGGCTTTCAAATCTAATACATCCTTCCTTGTGCTAGAGTGGATGTTTCTGGATGAATGGATGAACATGAGGCCCAACATCCCTGACCTTTGGCTCATGAGCTCCAAAATGCACATACTGTAGCTCACCCTTGAGTCAGAGTGGACATTTGTGCAAAGTTTGAAGGAGTCTCAAAGCCCTCTGGAAACTCACATTCACAAAAATGCTGCATGCATCCAAACATAAGAACAACCTGAAAACATGTGCCTTCAGTACTGTCTATTACTGGCTCTGTGGTAGGAAAAAGCTCTGCAGGTCCCTGGTATGATGGTGTTTGATGCCTCCTAATCCTCCACACATTCCCTCTAGTGTTCAAAGTAGATCAAGGCTGTGGTTTGAATATGATATCCCAGCTAAAGGGACGATCTCTTCTCTGTCCACTGACCTTTGCCCATCCAAGGTAAAGCTTTCAGTTTGCTGCCAAGTCTTAGCGAGGGGTTTGGGGCCCCTGCAGACACTCTGCCTGACCACCAGGCAGAACCACAGGATATAACTTTACACATGACATATCGCAAAGGAAGCTGGCCAGATTTAAGTATGATATGCATGTCAGTGTTGTTCTTTTTTTCCTGGCTCTCTGCTCTAACTGATGAAAATCAATCCGTGGATGTTTTCCCATCATGCTGTACTGTACTGTTGTTCCTGCTGTGTGGGCTTCCCCCTTTGAGTCCTCTGCTGGAGCACAGTGGTTATCTGGTTTAGGAGTCCAGACTCTGTCTTTGTCTCCTGATTTTTTCTCTAAAACACAAAGCTCCTGGAGAGGGAAGTTTGTGTTCTACTTTGGTGGCTCACTGCCCCCCCAAAATAACACATGTAATACAGATGAGTGTGAAGAGAGAGCGAGGGGTGGGTGGGATTATAATAATGTGTACTCCAAGACCCCCCAAAGCAATATGAGGCCACCTGGGCAAATGCCAACCCATGTGGAAACCCCCGGGGCAGAAAAATGTTCTCTATGAGGGAATGACAAACCTGCAGTTTCTCTAGTGGCCACTTGAGGCTGCTTTGAAAACATTAAACCCGCATGTAGATCCATATAAAAAAAATCTAATTTAACACAACAAATAAACATGCTTACAGCCTTACAAACAAAAAAATGGTCAAAGAGGTTAACAGTGGCAATATTTGCCTAGAAGTGGCCGAAATGGGCAGAGATTGTGGTGAAATGGGATTAAAAAGTAGGAAAAATTGGTGTAAACTGGCAAAAATGTTTTACCTGAGGCCGAAAAAATGGCAGGGTGGCAGAAATGGGTTAAACTGGAAAAACAAATATTGAAATGTGGTTAAAATGGGCAAAAAAAGGGCATAAAAAGTGGTGAAAACAGGGTAAAATGTGGCAAATTGGTTTAACGTGACAAATATTGGTAAAAAAAAGGCAAAAATGGATGCAAAATTAATGAAAGGCATCAACTAATGGTGACAAAATTGTGAGGGAAAAGTGGTTAAAAAGCAGCACAAATCAATACTTTCTTTTTATTTATTTTTCACGCTTTCCTGCTTGTGCTTAAAGAATTGTGATTGGCTCATAGGGTTGGAGTGCAGGGCTCAGTGATAATTGTACTGCCTTCATCTTAACCAGAAACATTTGTTACCCACGCCGATGAAATCGGCAGGTTTTATGTAAAGGGTTCCTTGTCTTTGTTTGTTCGTTTCTTTGTTTGTTTGTATGTGTACAAGATAACTCGAGAACAGAAAGTTGGATCTTCACCAAACCTTCAGGGAATATTGGGATAGTGACAGGGAAGAATTGATTCAATTTTGGCGATGATCTGTGCACCCATTCAGTTTTTCTCACACTTCGAATTTTGAACACCATAGTAATCAATGGGAGCGTGGTGCTGCTTAGGCGTGGGTCTGCCGCCTCAGATGGCCGTTCTAGTTGATTTTTGAGCTTTGTTTTTTGGTGCAAGTATAGCTTGGTCATTGTTTCTGAGATCCATTAATGTTTCATGCCCTTTACAACTCAATTACTTTATGCAAATCTTTAATATTAAACAGCTAAAAAACCTACAAAGAAATATCAAAAACTTAAAGCGCTGCTGTAAAATCTGGCAGCTCAACAATAATTTAAAAACTCACGGAGCCGATGATAAATCAGCCATTGCACTGATATTTTGATTTACGCTGTTTGTTCGCTAATCTATTGTTATTCTCTGTCGTACAGCTCTTCCAAACAGTCACTTTTGACTCCCAAACCAACATTGATGGGATTTGATAGCCTAGATCCGTGTTACTCAACCCTGCTCAACCAAAGAGCCAAATTGTCGAAAAATACCTTTGGAAGAGCCACAATCTAAGTCCATGGTTCCCAACCTTGGGTCCGGGACCCCCTTGGGGGTGCGCCAGAGATTTCAGGGGGTGCTTTGACCTGTCTGCTCTGAGGTTGTTAAAATAAGGTTCTCTCAAACTACCTTAAACCCAAACAAATGGTTCATACTGAGGTCTTTTGCATGTGTATTTTCGACAGCAATATGTCGATGTTTTGGTGTGGGTCCGGGGGGGGGGGCTGCTCGTCTTAAATATGCGAAGGCGGGGCTTAATGGAAAAAAAAGTTGGGAACCACTGATCTAAGTGGTGAAAGTGGGTGAAAGTAGCGATAATGATAAGTTAAAGCTAGCAAAGTAGGTCAAAAAGCTGCAAAAAAGTTGCCAAAGTGGGTTAACAGGTTAAAGAGGCAGAAAATGTCAAAACTGAGTGAAGAGTGACAAAAAAATGTGGAGAAAAAGTGGCAGAAATGGGTGAGATGTGACCACAAAATGACTTAAAGCTGACAATGATGGTAAAAAGTCAGGGAAAAGTGTCTAAAATTGGCAAAAAGCAGAAAAAAGGTGGGGGAAAATGGGAGAAAGTGACATGTAATGGCAAGAGGCACCTTAAATGGGCAAAAAATGCCAAAAAAAAAGGGAGAAAAATGCAGTCTACGAAAAGCAGGATGAAAGGCAAAAACTGGTGAAAAAGGGAAAAATTGGATATAGTGGCAAAAAGGGCAAATAAGAGCAATGGAAATCTAGACAAAAAATAAAGGTTGACAATTAATTTGACAATTAAAGACTACTGTATAGGTGTGAGAAACAAATTGCAATGGATAATTCCGAGGTCAGAGTTTCCCATTTTTATGGTTTTCTGGGGGAATAATATTTCAAATTAAGAGCTACAGATCCTCACAAAAGAGCCACGTGTTGAGTATCACTGTCCTAGCTGTAAGTCTGGGTCCTGTGTGCAGAGGCTAGTCCTACAAACTGCTCATTCAGCCTGTGGCTCCTTTCTCACATGCTCTATCCACTGTCCTACAAAATCCCAGAGCCCCAAAATAACAGTGAGATGACATAGACTGGTATTGAAAGTGTCTGAGCTCCAGTTTAGAGGAGATCATTGAGAACCTACTCATTTAGCTGTGTCAGCATGTCTTTTAAATGCCATGAAAATTAGCATCAGTCTCTGCATGAGGCTCTATATTTACAATATAATGTGTGAGGTAAGGTATAATGACAGCCAACTGTATTCTTTGGTATTGCTATGCGTTAATTAGTCCCACTTTTGATGAGAGGCCTCTCTGCTGTAATTAGTGGTTAAAAGTGAAGGAGAGACATTGTTATTTGGGAGTGACGTTGGCGCAGTAGGAGTTACATCTGCGACCATAAAACTCCCCAAACAAATCAGGCCCAGAGTGACTTTTTCCCACATGTTTCTTAAATGGAACACCAGGTTTCTACCCCTCCACATACATCGCAGCACCTGTGACGGCGAGCGATCGGGGACCACTTTGAGGATGTAATTGAAAACCAAAGGCTCTTTCTGCGGTGGAGGCTCACAGGGCACAGAGGGAAACTTAACTCCAGTTATTGTTCGCTATATAACCATAATCAAGGGAACACCCTTTCTCACTATAAAGTCTAAAATAGTGGTATGAAGTGAGAGTCCTCTGCTGATAAAATGCATTACGTGCAATATAGAGTTTTTTGTGAGCTTGTGGTGTGCCTGGAAAGAAAGACAGAATGGAAATGTAGCGTATTAGAGCGGCTGCTCATGCTCCAGCTGCAGACAAGAGGACATTTTTCACGCCGCTGCATTGTTCTGCAGCCTACCTACACTTGACATTCAACTGTGGCCGTGAGGCAGGGTGGACCCCCCTTTTCTCTCAAAGTCTCGGCCGAACTCTCTCATCCTGACACACCCCTTTAAAGCATAAACAGCAGATTCCAGGCTGATAGCTCCACAATCCTTCATGAGACGGCCATCCTTTAAGAGGTCAATAATCCTGTTCAGTCAAAGGTCAAAGAAAGCCGCTGGAGGCCGGCTGTAGGTCGTGTTTCTTTGGAAATCAGTCTGTGAGGGGGCTCAAAGAGAGGACACTTACTTTATCTGGGTTAAAACTTTATTTGCTCTCTAAACACCAAAAATTTCACCTAAAAGAATAGCTAAGTTCCTATACAGTCAATAGATTTGCCAAGTTCCCTGTCTGTCATTAGGCCGATCTATCCTGTAGAGCTTCAAGGTGAAACACTTGTTCCCAGTCAGAGAATGAATGGACCAATCAGCATGAGGTAAGGAGAAAGAGATGACATCTACAGGTGTTTAGTTGAAAGGACTGCAAGCATGTAAACAATGGCGGCCAGTGCAGACACCAGCATGGATGCAGTTGCAGCATCAGTTTTACCACGTTTATTCACCAGGGTTAATAACTTTACACAGAAATGCATTACACCACTAAGTATAGGGATAAAATTTATTGTCCGCAAGGGAAATTTGTCACTGACAAAAATGCTGTTTAGCTGGTCACAGTCAATACATTCATCTAAAAGAAACAGACAATATACTGAGACGGACAAAAGTCCACAGTCTCACAAGATAAAGAAGAGAGTAGAGAGTAGAAGGTAGAGAGTAGAAGGTAGAAGTTTATATCGCACCTGCCCTGTAATATTGCACCGATCTCACTGCGATAAGCAGATTCGAATATATTGCACATGCCCATTGTACAAGAGTTAGTTACCTAGTTATCATCAAAGAAGCAGAGTTGCTGGAATGCAGCATTGGCTTAACAGTGGCGCTCTGTGTGGTGCTGCTGTGGTGTGAAGAGAAATGCCTGGAGTTGTCCCTTTGTAAAAAAGGAAAAGGACAATATGGACTGGCTATGCTTCAAGTAGAACTTCGGGCACAAATGCAGTAACAGGTCGAAATGATCCTGGTTAGCTATCTATGCTAGCTGTACCATGTACACCGCTTTCCACATTATTAAGCAAATGACATTTTTCTCTTATTTTCCAAAATATTTATGCAAATGAAATTTTTCAAGTAATCAGCCATTAGAGCATAATTCAAATGCTTTTGAACAAACTTTATAATGATAACCTTTTTTTTTTTTTTAATAAAAATCTCAAAATGCACTTTTCCACATTATTAAGCAGGCCACAGGTTTCAGCAATATGGGAAAGAACGAATCTCTGCTGCCAAAAAGTGTCAAATAGTGTAATGCTTTGGACAAGGAATGAAAACATTAGATATTTCATGAAAAATGTATTGTGATCTACATACTGTGAAGAAATTTGTGGCTTATTCACAGCACAGACAGGTTCCTGCAGATAAAGACATAATGAGGAAGGTTTCTGACAGACAAATTCATCAGATTAAGAGAGCAGATGCTAAAATGCCATTACAAAGCAGCAAACAGGTGCTTGAAGCTGCTGGTGCCTCTGGAGTCCCACCAAACTCAAGCTGTAGGATCCTCCAGAGACTTGCAGTCGTGCATAAACCTACTATTCAGCTGCCTCTAACCAATGCTTACAAGCAGAAACGGTTGCAGTGGGCCCAGAAACACATGAAGACTCATCAGTCTTGTTTACTGATGAGTGCCGTGCAACCCTGGATGGTCCAGATGGAGGAGTAGTGGATGGTTGGTGGATGGCCACCATGTCCCAACAAGGCTGTGACGTCAGCAAGGAGGGGTGGAGTCATGAGGAGAGAGCTGGTAGACCCCTTTAGGGTCCCTGAAGGTGTGAAAATGACCTTGGCAAAGTATATAGAGTTTCTGACTGACCACTTTCTGCCATGGTACAAAAAGAAGAACTGTGCCTTCCATAGCAAAATTATCTTTGTACATGACAGTGCACCATCTCATGCTGCAAAGAATCCCTCTGTGTCATTGGCTGCTATGGGCATAAAAGGAGAGAAACTCATGGTGTGGCCCCCATCCTCCCCTGACCTCAACCCTGTTGAGAACCTTTGGAGCATCCTCAAGCTAAAGATCTATGAGGGTGGGAGGCAGTTCACATCAAAACAGCAGCTCTGGGAGGATATTCTGACATCCTGCAAAGAAATTCAAGCAGGAACTCCCCAAAAACTCACAAGTTCAGTGGATGCAAGAATTGTGAAGGCGATATCAAAGAAGGGCTCCTATGTTAACATGGAACTTGGCCTGTTAAGATGTTTTTGATTGAAATAGCTTTGATTTCAGTAAATATGACCTCCTAATGCTGCAAATTCAATTAATGACCATTTTCAGTTCTTTACAACCTACAAAATGTTTTAAAACTCTGTTGTGCTTAATAATGTAGAACAGTGCATTTGGGTTTTTTTTATTCTATTGTTTTTCAATAACGGATATGTAGTTTGTTGGCTGATGACTTCAAAAATATTCAGACTGTCATTTGCATTAATATTTAGGAAAATAAGAGAAAAATGTCATTTGCTCAGTAACGTGGAAAGCTGGTGTAGAAGATCCTCTAGAGGGAAATTCAGCTGGGTTTGGGATGTGTGTTCTGTCACTCTCATAAATGACAATTCAATCAGGAGAGACATAAATATAAGTTACATTTATTTATTATGCAACGTTCACCTCCAATAGCTGTAACTACCCTTTAAATGCACCCTAATATACAATAAAAGCTGTCGTCATGTGTCAGAAACACACATAAGACCCCATTCCTCTGGATTTGTGCTAATCAGAGTGAATTTTATAGATATAAAGAACTGATGGAGTTGGACCTACCCAAGGGTATTTAAAGAGAGTGGAAATAAGCTATAACCAACAATTCTTCATATATAAGGGGCTGTTTTAAACAAACAGACTCAATTATTCCATGTAGTATGACTTTAAAAACTTTAAGCACAGCCACTCACATCCCCGCCCTAGAAACTTCCATCAGTGTGGTTATTTCATGGACATAGTCAAAGTATTATTTCCATTCTTAATACCCATATGTACTTTTTAAAACCACCACAAGTGTTCCCTGAAGACGTGTTTCTGCAGGACTGGAGTGGGACTCAGTCGTGGAGTTTCACAGCTCAGACCAGCCCGCTTTAGTTCACAAGTTTTTACTGTAGATATTACATTTCAGTCTCCTACACCACTAACACATGATTTAGTAATTAATGGTAGAGCATGATTCAAATATTATTGAACAAATCTCCCAATGATAACTTTTTTTAAAATAAAGAACTCAAAATGCACTGTTCCACATTATTATGCACAACAGAGTTTCAGAACATTTTATAGGTAGTAAAGAACTTAAAATGGCCATTTGTTCAAACATCTTAACAGGCCAAGTTCCATGTTAACATAGGAGCCCTTCTTTTATATCACCTTCACAATTCTTGCATCCATTGAACTTGTGAGTTTTTGGAGAGTTTCTGCTTGAATTTCTTTGCAGGATGTCAGAATATCCTCCCAGAGCAGCTGTTTTAAAGTGAACTGCCTCCCACCCTCATAGATCTTTAGCTTGAGGATGCTCCAAAGGTTCTCAACAGGGTTGAGGTCAGGGGAGGATGGGGGCCACACCATGAGTTTCTCTCTTTTTATGCCCATAGCAGCCAATGACACAGAGGGATTCTTTGCAGCATGAGATGATGCATTGTCATGCATGAAGATTATTTTTCTACAGAAGCCACGGTTCCTCTTTTTGCACCATGGAGGAAAGTGGTCAGTCAGAAACTCGATATAAAAGTTGCCGAGGTTATTTTCACATCTTCAGGGACCCTAAAGGGACCTAGCAGCTTTCTTCTCATGATTCCAGCCCAAACCATGACTCCGCCCCCTTCTTGCAGACATTGCAGCCTTGTTGGGACATGGTGGCCATCCACCAACCATCCACTACTCCTCCATCTGGACCATCCAGAGTTGCACGGCACTCATCAGTAAACATAACTGTTTGAAAATGAGTCTTCATGTATTTCTGGGCCCACTGCAACCGTTTCTGCTTGTGAGCATTGGTTAGGGGGGGCTGAATAGTAGGTTTATGCACGACTGCAAGCCTCTGGAGGATCCTACACCTTGAGTTTGGTGGGACTCCAGAGGCACCGGCAGCTTCAAACACCTGTTTGCTGCTTTGTAATAACATTTTAGCTGCTGCTCTCTTAATCTGATGAATTTGTCTGTCAAAAACCTTCCTCATTATGTCTTTATCTGCAGGAACCTGTCACAAATTTCTTCCCAGTACGATGATCATGCTTAATTTTTCATGACATATCTAATGTTTTCATTCCTTGTCCAAAGCATTGCACTATTTGAGGCTTTTCAGCAGCAGAGAGATCTTTTTTCTTTCCCATCTTGCTGAAACCTGTGTCCTGCTCAATAATGTGGAACATCCTTCTTAAGCAGTTTACTTTAATTGGGCTCACCTGGAAAACTAATTATCACAGGTGTCTGAGATTAATTTCAGTGATCCAAAGAGCCCTGAGACACAACACCTTGCATGAGTTTAACTGAAAAACCAAAAACTGAATCAAATACCTGACCCACTAGTTCAGGACCACTGCTGTAGATAGTGGGACTAAGAGAGCAAGTAGGGCTTTGGTGATTGCTGGTTAGTTGTATTGTGTTGTTGCACGCATTTTTTTAATGCTTGCATTGTTTTGTTGTGCTGTGCTGAGTTTGGGTCTATAGCAGTGATACGCAACGCGTGACTCTTGAGCCACATGTGACTCTTTTGTGATGATTTGTGGCTCTTTTGTGTCTTAATTTAAAAACCGCCCAGAAAACCTTAAAAAGGGAAACTTTGACCTCAGAAATTATTGCATGCAAGTCAGTTTAATCAGTTTGCTTCCCACATTTACACAGCCGGTTTTAATTATTAATCTTTATTTTTTCTCTGTGTATTTCTATTGCCCTTATTTGCACTTTTTTGCCCCCCCCCTTTTTACATTTTTGCCATCTTTAATACATTTCCACTGCCTAAATCCCTTTTAACACATTTCTAGCCACTTTTAGCGGATTTTGCCACTTTTATCCTGTTCTTTGCAATTTTTCCCCTTTTTTTGTTCATTTAAGCTGCGTTTTGCCATTAAATGCCACTTTTCTCCCATTTCCCCACCTTTTTTGCCCATTTTAGTAATTTTTCACTTATTTTTTGCCACTTTTAGACCACCTGTAACTCATTGTTTGTGACTTTGCACCCAGTTTTCACTGTTTTGACCCAGTTTTATCCATTTCATGCCTGTTTTGCCCCATTTCAGCATTATTCACCCCTTTTTGACCATTTTTGCCATCTTTCACTTAGTTTTATTGCCACTTTTATCCAATTTTTGCCCTTTTTTGTCAGTTTTAGCAACTTTTATCCAGTTTTTTTTTTTTTTTTTGCATTTTTTCACATTTAAGCTTCTTTTAGCCATTTGATGCCACTTTTCTCCAATTTCCCCACCCTTTTACAGCAGTTTGCCCATATTTAGTCACTTTTCACTCATTTTTTGCCACATTATTACTGCTTTGTGACCGCCTGTAACTCCTTTTTTGTGGCTTTGCACCCATTTTTCCTCTTTTCACTCAGTTTTATCCATTGTATGCCTATTTTGCCCCTTTTCACTCTTTTTTTTTTTTTTTTTTTGGCTGCTTTTTGACTATTTTTGCCACTTTTCACTTTTTTTCATTGCCACCTCAACCCATTTTTGCCAGTTTTCACCACTTAGATTGTGTCTCTTGCAAAGGCATTATTCAACAATTTGGTTCTTTGGTTGAGCAGGGTTGAGTAACACCGGTCTATAGTGAGATGCTGCTTGTGTGATGATGACACATGCTAATCCATCATGAGTGCAGCCAGTATGGTCTATTTAATGTCAATGTACAGCGGCACAGGCAGTCCTAAAACTAGCCTGGCCTGCAGGGAACCCTCACAGTTCTCCAGATTAGCTACTGCAGCACCAAAGCATAAGGCAAAGTTTTCTCTGCGCTAGTAAGGTTTATAGTTTTACTGATATGCAGCAATGATCAAATATGTCACTCTTGAGAAGATGGGCCAGATGCATCTTGGGAATTTCATTGACTCCTTCATAAAAGTGACTTTAGCCATAATCTTCCCTGTTTAGATGCTGTTTCTAGCTTGGATATTTTCTCAGTATGCAGTCAAGACTACATTTAGATGTAGATTATAATCTCCCTTCAAGATTTTTAGGATTAAGTCTGCTGTTAAACCTTTCGAAGGCGATGGTGCAGATTTTCTAATTCACTTGTTCTAACCTACCGGCTCTGAGCTGGGGTTAAAGAATCACTGGTGCAAAGTTAAACTATTGGCGAAGGCGTTGCACGCATTAATAACTTGTTTTCCAAACCAAACACAGAAAAGAATGTTTTCACTTTGTAATGAAACAGGCCGTCTGGTTCTGAATAAGCTCTACATTTTTGAACATTTAAAGCTGTTCAAAGCTTATTCCAACCATCTTCTACATTTAACACAACTTCATCCAAGAATATTAAACAGTCACCCATCACCTCTTTTGCAAACCAGCCTGTAATCATCACGCCAAGTCACATCAGCGAGTATAATGTTTGTTTTCTGACTGCTGAGGAGATTTCACTGCGTGTTACTGTAACTGATGGCAGAGAAACTTGTCCCTAACCCCGTCCAGATGGGACGTCTGAACCACGGTTTGGAAAAGTTAAAAATAGTCCACAAAGTAACACTTCATCTATCATGCTCAGCCCTGTGGCGACCAGCTGAAAGAGAACAAATCACGTCACTTTTTCTCAACACCGAGGGAGACGGTGGAAGAGCTCTGACATTTACAGACGGAGCTAAGAGACGGAGCTAAGCAAAGAATTCTTTGACTCAGGCCATCCCTCTCTGAAAATGTCAGATCGGAGCATGAAGGAGCGTTTTTTCCAGATCATTCATTAAATCCAGCTTGGGCTAAGGATTATTTTTCTTTCCTATTAACCAGGGATGTGGACTTGAGTCACATGACTTGGACTGAAGACACAGCAAAAGACTTTGGACTTGACTTGATATCATAAAATTGTGGGTGTTATTTAAAAAGTACCAGGGATCTATTCGTCTGATGAATTAGTTTGTTATTTGAAGTTACACAAAGAACAATAAGATGAGGCTTATTTCTGCTGCAAGAAGAAAATGTTAGTGCCACAGCTAGCTTATGTAGCCTCACTGGCTACAAGTTAAACTGTTGATGCTGGAAACTATGACACTGAAGTTAAGTTAGCAAATCATACATAATATTATCTCACTTGGTAATGAGTGCTGATTGCTTATTTGGGACTTTGGACCTCCCAGATTGACTGTTTCATATCTCCAATGCATGCATAGGCTGTATTTCACATTCACACAGAAAGCGTATGGGAGGAGCAGGACCTCTGAAAAAAATCTTGGAAGATGAGTCCTAACCATAGGACTTAGTGTGGGCTCTAAGGTATGCCCTACCCAACTACCTTGCCCTCACTCTAACCACTTAGTGACTTATGCCTACACCTAATCCTCCTTCAGAGATCTAGACTAAACACCTAACCTTAACCCTGGGACTTAAGGTGGGCTCCAGGGTATACCCTACTACCTTGCCCTATCCCTAACCGCTTGGTGGCTTA
The DNA here is from genome assembly GCF_018320785.1 of Cheilinus undulatus. Taxonomy (NCBI): domain Eukaryota; kingdom Metazoa; phylum Chordata; class Actinopteri; order Labriformes; family Labridae; genus Cheilinus; species Cheilinus undulatus. The sequence goes on along the minus strand of NC_054870.1, from coordinate 49,976,074 downwards.
CAAAATGAGGGGTTATTACATAATGTGGTGCTACAAGGTAGTAGGTGCAGCTCCAGTGCTAACAGGCTAACACTGTAGTAGTGTTTGGACATTGGGGCTTATTGGTGGCTAAATTCATGTCGAGGCCAGTCATGAGATGTTCAAAAACGTCTTCTATGCTAAGACAAGCTTTTGATGTGGCTCTTTGCTCTTGCTCTAATGAAGAAATGTGGCCTAGTTCTAATAAAACTGCAGCCATACTAAAGCCACATAGCTCCACCAGCAGCGATACAGACTTAAACTACATCCTTTCTTTTGCTCTGCAACATCATGCCAGAGTAGGTCTAACCTTGCATAGCTAATAGACTGGCCAGACCCCATGTCTGTCATCAAGCAGATCCATCTTGAAAAAGCTCTAATCCACATCCTTTGTACAGAACCGAACATGGTTCGGACCCATCAGTGCCATTTGAGAAGAATGAAGTAGTAGCTTTGGGAGGGGTTACTCTGTACCATGAAAGCAATGGCTACTAACCTGACACGCCAGATCTGGAAAACCTTCCATAGACAGCGTTTGGGAAAGGGCAGAGCCTTTGAAAAAAAAAATCAGACAGTGATTGGATTAATGTTCTGTCTGTCACATCTTTACGGGCCAATCAGAGCAACAAAACACGTGACGTAGCCGCTACCAAGGTGTAAACTCCATAGAGAACTGCATTACATGAACCATGGCGACTGCAGACATGTAACCTAAGTACATGACTTTTGTTGTTTTTGAAAAGAAGACAACTCACTGCTGTTCTTTGTTCTCCTTTTAATGAAGAAATGTTAAGTTCTGATAAAACTGGCGCTTTAGCAGCAGCCACGCTAAGCTCTTCCGCCATAACTGCATCGGCCTCTTGTTGCTGTTTGTTTACCTCACGACTCTGCTGCGCCTCAAAGTACTGCTCCTCGTCGTTGATTGGTCCTGTCACTTTCTAACCAGGCCCCAATGGGTCAGATGGGAGCTTTGCAAGATGGATTCGCCAGTGAAAAACAAGGAAACAGGCATATCCATCTGCTTTGCAAAGTTAATTAAAGAACCTGTAAAGTGAAATCCTGTCATACAACAAACCTAAATATCTATTTTCACTTTACTGGGTCTTTAATATAACACCCTGCCACTGCGCTGCTCACGGCTAATGCCTAGCTCCCCTGTGCTAGTGGTGTGTGTATCCCACAATATAGCAAAAGAAATGACAGGCAAGGGCAGGGCCCATTGGACTGCAGGGCCCCCTGCACTGCGGTGGCTGTGCGGGTTTACTTGGCCCAGAATAGACCTGATGCATCTCTCTTAACTGAGCAGAGTGGCGCTTCTGGCATGCCTCAGAGACGGACCAGAGCACATGCATCGAAATTTAAGGATTGAGCTGAAAGGGAGCAGTTTGCTCTAGAGCACAGGTATCAAACTCAAGGCCTGGGGGCCAAATCTGGCCCATGGAACGATTATATCCAGCCTGAGAGATCATATCATATTTGTATTATTACCAGCCCAGCAGATGAAACTTATGATTTTGACTTTTCATTTCATGCTTTAAACTTTTCAATTCATAATTTGGAATTTATATGTCACATTTTTATCTTTTAGATTCCCAATTTTAAATTTTAAGTCATATTTTGACCTTTTCAACTCCTTACTTTGGCTTTTTAATCCCATATTTTGACTTTTAAGCACATGATTTCAATTTTTTTTCATATTTTAAGATTTTAAATTTATAATTTTTACTTTTCAGATCATGTTTTGACCTTTAACGTGCCAGATTTTAAATTTATATCATATTTTTTACTTTTTAAGTCATCATTTTGAATTCTAGCTTATATTTTGACATTTTCAACTTCTAATTTTGGCTTTTTAATCACATGTTTTGAACAATCAGACTCAGAATTTAAAATTTTAAGACATAATTGACTTTTAAAATTATGATTTCAAATTTGATCTCATATTTTGACCTTTCAAACTTTTGATTTCAACTTTCTCCTTTTATTTTTGCTCTCTCAAAATGTTATTTTTCTATTTTTAATATCGTGTTCTGATCTTTTGAACTAATAAATTGGAATTTTATCTCAGATTTGTGCCTTTAAACTTATCATTTTTACTTTTTTGAATTTCCAAATGATTTATCATCATTGCTGTTTTTTTTTCATATTTTATCTCTGGTGAAAATGAGGTTGACATTTTAAGGTTGTGTTGACCCTGTTCAGCCCTCAGCTTAGACCTAAATCCAGAATTCGGCACCTGCTGTGATTGAGTTTAACACCCTTGCTCTGGAGTGTGCTTCATGAACAGATCTCTGCAGAGATGTGGACTTTGAAGGGAAGAGTAAAACCACAGCTAATCAGATCAGAGACCAGAAGCATTCATTCTGCTCTAATAGTCATATTTCAGTTCCCTCTAAGTGTTGGTATCTGTAGTTTCTGAGCACTTTAGTGGATCCATGGGAACACTGACAGTTTTCAAACTTTGCCATCTGAGTGCAGCTCTTTCTAAAAAAGCATGAAAATGAAAACGACAGTTTCACATGGTTGGATCTGTGTAAATGTGGCCTAAAAAGGAAATGAATCAGGACCACTTTAGTGCCAAACTTTGCCTCTAAGATGATGAAAGCAGAAGTACATGCATGCAGCAGTTTCACTCCGGCTCTGTTTTAGCTCAGGTAAAATACGCCTCAGGACAAAACGTGTGCTATTTTCAACATGTCGTGACATATAATGGGTACTTCGCTGGTAAGCTGAACATGCAAAACGGTTGCTGCAGGTGTGTGTGTGTTTGTGTGTGTGCTCCATGTGTGGGTGTGTTATCTTTAAGAGAGGGGAAGAGAGAAGAAGAGAAATAGGAAGTGAGAGAGGAAAAGCGAGAGTCGGATGGAGCTCAACACGGTTCACCACAGATGGTTATTGTTTAGAATTCCAGGGTCGTGATCTCATGCTGCGCTCTGCCTCTATCTCACAGACCCTGTAGGCTATGAATTAATCAAACGAAACACAGGCCTTGATATTGTAAGTGCTCCGCTATCAGATTACCGACTACAGCCCCTGTCAACAGAAATGGGATTACTGCAGCGATAGGCAGAGACACTTGTGATTAAAGTTGTAGCCAGCAGCTCTTTGAGAAGAAAGCCAGCCCATCTAAAGTCCAGGAACTCATATTTTATACATCCAAGGACGTCTGCGGCTATCTCACCTCCAGTCTGTGTGACAGAGGTACACTTCCTTTCTCTTTCTACTCTGTTTACTTTGCTGTTAACTGAAGGAGGGGGGTATCCTGTCAATGCACGCTCTCTTTCTTCTCTCTGTCTCCACAGCCAATCACAGTGAGGATGTCAGCAGGAGAAGCCTCTGATAGATAACGTCCCAAAAAAGCCTCTTTGTTTGCACAAGGCGACCAGCAAAGGAGTCTTTGATGGGATGAAGTGTCCCACCGCCCCACACCTCCCATTATCTCTGTCTCCTCCTCCCCGTGTGTGATCCCGGTGTAGAGCGAGGCAGGACCGAAGCGTTTAGCTGCTGTCAGTCAGCGAGGGCGAGCCGGGCTGCAGAAGAGGAGCTGTCTTGGCTGACTGCTAGCAAACGAGCCACAGAGGCCCCATTACTTTCCCCGCTTGTCAGGAAGGAGTTAACCCCAGGAGGGGAGGCCAGACATTAGGCTCAATGGTAACTGAGTGTGTAATTAATGCCGCAATGTGTCCAGTCCCCAGGACCTTCTCAACCTCGGGACCCTTTCTCAGAGTCTGGAAGAGAGGGAGAGGTCAGCCAGAGGAGAGGGGGGCATCCGGGCCCCCGTATGCCACTACATCTGTCCAGAGAGGGGATAGAGTCTCCGCCGGGGCCTCAGGCGAATGACCCTTGTCAGCCATGAAGTTATGGGAGACAACAGATCGGTCTCCGATGACGGATGTGAGGAAGGAGAGAACATTTAAAGTCCCATGATTTACGCAGACTCCCTCTTCAAACTATTGGTGGATGGGTTTAATCTAATTATTTAGTCTTTCATTGATAATATCCACTCCAAAAAAACAGGCCTACAACACAAGAGGGTTTAGAAAAAGGACCAGACACCAACGCAGAAAATAAAGAAATAAAGATAACCCAGTACTTATAAAGAATTAAAGAACACTTTACACTATAAAGCTCAAATTTATCATAATTTTCACAATACGAGCATTTGCAATGAAGTCACTGAAGTCTGAACTTATCAACTCAATTAGAAAAATATTAGAAAAAGCAGGACTTTCCACTTTGCATGAGTACATTTAACATTTAAATGGAACGGATCCACAGAAAACTGACTTGTTCGTAGTTTTTATTTTAAAAAAGGATGGTGCCAATATGGCACAATGCAACCATCATGCACAGACCTGCAAAAACAACTCAACTATCTTCGTCCTGCAGTCCTTTAGGTTTTTTGTCGTATCGGCATTTCATCCACATGGAAACAGCGTTTTGGTGACTATAAACAATACTTTTTGAAAATGGGTCCCAGAGTGCACGAATCTCTTAACAACTACTGTTTCGTCTCCGTGTGGACGGCTATCAGCATCTTTCTTGAAACAATTACATCACACACACAGCGTAGCTCCCTTAAGGCGCCTGCGTGGGTCTGACCAAAACATTAATGGCGGACTACACGGTTGTGTTTGTGCTGCAGAAGCTACTGAGCTTATTATGGCTTTTACAGAAAAATCTGATGCTCCTTTACCACCACTGCGAAACGCATAAACCTTATGTTCTTAAATCCAACACACAGAACAACCAGAAGGGTAACTAGGAGAAAGTTTGTGTAGTTTTCTGTGATCTTCTTCTCCCTTTTGGTGCATTTCCATGGCAGCGTTACAGCGCCATGTACAGGCTTGGCATATGAACTACAGCATTTTCAGTCATTTCAGTGGTTTCTGAAACGACTCTGTCTTTACGGAAAATTTTTTTAAAACGAAATGGCTATATATCGTTTTCATCTCTGTGTGGACGGGGCCTTAAATGTCCTTCAAGAGACCTCGCATAGCTTTTTTCTTGACTTAAACTATTAAAGTCCCTGATTGAAAAACACTGTACATTCTGATGGGCCCATGTGATTGGTGGAATAATTTAAAAGTGCCAAAAATGAAATAGGTGTCAAAAAAGTGGCATAACTTGTAAAAGCACTGGTGAAAAGGGTTCAAAAGAGGCACCAATGCCATTAAAATGGCAAAAAAAAAATTATTATAGAAATGCGACAAGAGAAAAAAGGTCAAAAATTGTGAAAAGTGGTTAAAAGTTGCAAAAATGGGTTGGAGGAAAAAACAGTTTAAAAAAAACATATAAACTTGTACAAACAGGCCAAAAAATGGCAAAAATATGTTCAAAGTGGAATTGGATCAGGGAAGGAAAGGGCAGCTAATCGTGTTTGTCAAATGAAAGTGCACCAAAGAGGGCACACTGGGAGGTCACCATAGAGGGCATTTTATAACTCATAATTTTATAACCCTCTGAAGGGCACTTTAGAGGCAACTTTCTCACATTTGTCAACTGGCAGGACATCCTAGTGGACACTTTCTTCCACTGGAAGGCACCCTAATTGGTACTTGATGACGTTTTGCCACTGGAGGCACCCTAGCACTTTATTAAATTTTGTCACTTGAAGGAGACCCTAGACGACCCTTGATCATGTTTTGTCCACTCGTAGGACCCCGTCACCTTAGAGGGCACTTTATCATGTTCTGTCCAATTAAAGGGCACCTGAGAGGGCACTTAATCGTGTCTGTCCAATAGGAGGGGACCCAATTGGGGCACTTTATCATGTTCTGTCCAATTGAAATGTACCCTAGGGGGCACTTTATCATGTTCTGCCCAATAGGAATGCACCTTAGAGGGCTCTTTATCATGTTCTGTCAAATAGGAGGGCACCATAGAGGGCTCTTTATCAAGTTCTGGCCAATAGGAATGCACCTTAGAGGGCCCTTCATCATGTTCTGTCAAATAGGAGGGCACTTTAGAGGGCTCTTTATCATGTTCTGTCAAATAGGAGGGCACTTAAGAGGGCTCTTTATCATGTTCTGGCCAATAGGAATGCACCTTAGAGGGCCCTTTATCATGTTCTGTCAAATAGGAGGGCACCATAGAGGGCTCTTTATCATGTTCTGTCAAATAGGAGGGCACTTTAGAGGGCTCTTTATCATGTTCTGTCAAATAGGAGGGCACTTTAGAGGGCCCTTTATCATGTTCTGTCAAATAGGAGGGCACCATAGAGGGCTCTTTATCATGTTCTGTCAAATAGGAGGGCACTTTAGAGGGCTCTTTATCATGTTCTGTCAAATAGGAGGGCACTTTAGAGGGCTCTTTATCATGTTCTGTCAGATAGGAAGGCACTTTAGAGAGCTCTTTATCATGTTCTGTCCGATAGGAGGGCACTTTAGAGGGCCCTTTATCATGTTCTGTCAAATAGGAGGGCACTTTAGAGGGCTCTTTATCATGTTCTGTCAAATAGGAGGGCACTTTAGAGGGCTCTTTATCATGTTCTGTCCGATAGGAGGGCACTTTAGAGGGCCCTTTATCATGTTCTGTCAAATAGGAGGGCACTTTAGAGTGCCCTTTATCATGTTCTGTCAAATAGGAGGGCACTTTAGAGGGCTCTTTATCATGTTCTGTCAGATTGGAGGGCACTTTAGAGGGCTCTTTATCATGTTCTGTCAATTAGGAGGGCACTTTAGAGGGCCCTTTATCATGTTCTGGCCAATAGGAGGGCACTTTAGAGGGCTCTTTATCATGTTCTGTCCGATAGGAGGGCACTTTAGAGGGCTCTTTATCATGTTCTGTCAAATAGGAGGGCACTTTAGAGGGCTCTTTATCATGTTCTGTTAGATAGGAGGGCACTTTAGAGGGCTCTTTATCATGTCTGTCCAATCGGAGGGCACTTTAGAGGGCTCTTTATCATGTTCTGTCAAATAGGAGGGCACTTTGGAGGGCTCTTTATCATGTTCTGTCCGATAGGAGGGCACTTTAGAGGGCTCTTTATCATGTTCTGTCAGATAGGAATGAACCTTATGGGGCACTTTATTATGTTCTGTCAATGGGAGGGCACCTTAGGGGGCACTTTATCATGTTCTGTCCAATCCAAGTCCACCTTAGGGGACACTTGCTCTTGCTTTTGGGGGGGACCAGAGGGGGCACTTTATAACTAATTGCCAACTGGAAGGGCCCCTAGAAGGCATTATATTTTGTATTTTTACACACTGTAAGGTTATCCTAGAGGGACTTAATCAAGTTAACATAACTGAAAGAGCACCCTAGATGGGACTTAATTAGGTTTTGTCCACTAGAAGGGCTCCCGGGAGGACACATTATTACACCTTTTCCACTGGAGCCACCCTGGAGGGCACTTCACAACTTAGTGCCCGCTGGCAGGACATCCTGGAGGATGCTTTATTATGTTTTTCCCACTGGTAGGTCATCCTAGAGAGCACTTTATCATGTTTTGCCTTATGGTAGGACACCCTGGAGGGTTCTTCATTGTGTCATATACACTAAGAGGGCAACCAGCAGGGCACTTTATCAGTTCGATGTTCCATTGGGGAATCCCTAAGGGCAGTTGCGATTACAAGGGCATTAGAGGGGGCAACTGACCCTTCCTCTTCTGAGTCCACCTACAGGGATTATCAAGATTCAAAAGGTTAAACTTAAAGCTAATATAAATGCTTTAATATTAGTATATTAATGGCATGCCATACCCTTCTCACAGTATTGAACAATCCTATAGCACATACCAGAAAGCATACATCTCATTCTGCTGTGGTAAAGGCATCAACATGTTTCAAAAGTATTCATAACTAAAAATGAAGACAAAACAAAGACTCTAAATGTTCTCAGCTCTTCTTTATTTGGAGCCAGATGAAGGATTGTTATATAACCTTCTTATAAAAATATCAGACTCAGTGTTGGCTTTGCAGTAATATGTCAGTGCCGTTGTTATGGTTGAGATGGATACATATATATATATATATATATATATAAAATTTTTTATTTAAAAATGTTCCTTTAAACCTAGATATCAAGATTTGTCCTGTTGTGCTCATGCTGCTGGACAAATCTTTCTATGTACATCCTGTTGGGCTTCCTCAAAAACTTGAGGTTCTGTCATCTGCTGGGAATCGTGCAATTTAAACCTTCTGATTGATGCTATTTTCTGACATATTAAACAAACAATTCAGTTTCATTGTTTCATATCTGCGCCTCATTTGTAGAAAAGGAATTCAATAGCTTGACCACAGAATAACTGATCCAATAAAATCACGCTGATTTTCAAATTCCTGCTGGTGTTTTATTCCTGCCAGCGTTTAATGAGCTCTGTTTCAGAAAGCTATTTAGGGAACAAGCATTGTGTTGAGAATGTCCGGGCACAGAGTGAATGATAGATATAAATATTTTGGCATGAATGCTGAGAGTAACAAATTGCTTTGGCTCTGTCTTTGAGAATATTGATATAAAAATAACAGACCGCCCGGTCGCTGCTACATCAATCAAAACAAATGTTTTGCTTTTTGCTATGGAACGCTACAAAAACTGTTTCTGCAGTGCATCAATCTCTCAATCTCTTTGTCGATTTCATTGCCCAATCTACCCTCACTCATGAACAAGACCCCAAGATACTTTAATTCTTTCACTTGGTTCCCCATGTGACAGAGTGTCCAAAAAAGTACAAGTACACATAAAAGCTACTCGATTACAGTGATTTGAGTAAATGCAATTACTTACTTTCTACTCCTGGATAAAAGTTTCAAAGCCTACCAACGAGACGGCGTCCTACTGCACTGAGATAATTTGGCTCAGCTTAGCAATAAGACTTGGTATTTTGACTCCCAAACATTTTTTCATTTGGAACTTTGTGTTTTGAATGACAAGAAGCATGGAAGAAGGGAAACTGGCACCCAATTTGGGGAATTGGTTCAATCGACATATCATGACTTGGTAGTTTACCCCACAAGGTTTATTTGTGTCATTGTTTATCAGCATTTCCATTAAGACCATGCTCAGTAAAAAAACAAGGGAGAAAAGCTGTTAAAGAGGCTCAGCAAGGTTCTTAGCTCAGTACAAGACTCCTTGAAGACAGCAGTAGCAGGTCTGTAGAGCTAAGTCAGTCACCTCCATGCCAGACTGATATGTTAACAATGGGGCAAAAAATCACTTTTTTAAAGTGCAACGATCATACTCCAGGAATACACATTTATTGATAACTGCAGCAGGTCCACACACTAACTTTCCCCCATTCCTACCTAAGGTCTTTACACACTGGCCCCGTTGTTTTTGGATCCGTAATCAGACCTTGCACATTGGGTGTGATGCGTTCTTTTTTTCCTTCACTGCGAAAATTCATAGCCAAGTTGGAGGGCAACTTTATGATTCAGTCTCTGTTATGACCTGTGAGTTGCCTTTATCTGTCATATTTCTATGGCTGATGTCCACATAATACACCGGCAAACTACAGTGTTTGAAGTGAGGTTTTGATGTGAGAGAGGGAGGGAGAGAGAGGTGGGGGGATGAGCAAGCGAGGAGGACGCAGCGGGCACTGCTTTGAATCACCAGTCACCCATTTAAATGACTTGGACTGATGCGAAATTTCGGATAAAATCGAACATGTTCCCAAAAAATATGACGTACGAAAATTTTGGCGAAAATTCTGACACTACAGAAAATGCGAAAAATTTGTACGAAATAAACATAGTGTGCAAAGTTCTTTATTCCTAATCAGTGCTCTTGGCTTCCTGAATGAATGCCTTTTCGTCTAACACCTATTGCATTATGTAGTCTATGAAGTCCTAAAATTCTCATCCTTTGGACTTATTTGAATTCCAGGCTGAGGAAGCAATACCAGACTTTACGTTGGACTCTAGGGCAGTGGTTCTCAACTGATCCGGCCTCAGGACCCACCAGTCTGTCTTACGACAGATCCCGATCCAAGAGTCCAAAAAATTTTCAACAACGCATGTTTAGTTAATTGAAAATGTTGCGGTTTGTAGCATGATTGGACCAAATTACCTGATAAAAAAAGAAATGGGACAAAACTGACAAATTTTATGCCCTCTCTCCCCATCATTATGTGTCAATTTTTGCCAATTTTCCAGAGAACTTGTGAAATTACTTCAATTTCATGGGAAAAGTAGCCATTTATAGCAAGAACAGGAGATAAATTAGTTGAAATATTGATCAAACGTTTAAATCTATCCAATTTCACAGTTAAACCGGGTAAAATAAAAGATAGAGATGCATGTCTAATAAGGACTTCAGGACTTTTGCCACCATTGTTTTTTCAGATACCTGGTTGAAACCCACTGAAAACTGCTCTGTGACCCACTGCTGGGTCACCAGTTGAGAACCAGTGCTCTAAGGGATGTGGCAGCTTTTCTTAGCTGCATAAATAAATAAATATGTGTAGACATTCATAGAGCTACATTCAATCTGGGAAAAATTTGCAGCCTGCTGCGTCATTCCATGTTTGTTTCAGATGCTTGTAAGTGGTGATTAAGTGCATTTTTGGCCCTGACCAAGATCATCCTGCCTGTAAACAATAGTCTGATTGGTTTCTCCGCCAGAGCTGGCAGTAAACAAATAACACGCTTTAGTGACAGACTTGAGCCGGAGAGGAAACTGGCAACCGCCGGTCTTGAAGTCGAATGGCCTCCTATGTAGCTCTCCCCACCAGGAATCTTGATGACCAAAAGCCGTCTAACTCTCCTGTCAATGGTGGTGAGAGCGGCTCCACCACATGTGAGCATTCCTGGGGCACCGCGGCCTCGCCACAAGCTCATATTTATCGTGTGTGGTTGAAACGCCACGGAGGAGCCCACAGCCAACACATAGCACCAGGAACACACAACCACACATGCACTGTAGTCTGGCTTGGCTCTGCTAAGTCTGCCCAGCTCATCTCCTCTGTGATAGAGACACAATCGGCAATATCGTCAATGTCAGCAGTTCAAACCCTGTTAAATGAGTCTGCTGAGACGTCTCACTGCAACAAAAGCACCGTACACGCTGCCTCCCATCAAGATCAGTACTGTAACTCGCTTTAAGGATGACCTACGTGACTGGTGCAGGGTAATTACTGCCCCTTTAAGTCTTTTGTATTTTAATTAACCCAAAGTTAATGGAGTTTAATCACTAACACCAAAGAAGTTCCCTGTCTTTACGCCCCATGGAGTGTGTGTTAAAGGAGATATAACGACTGTCAGAGAGGTTGTCGCTGACACACACAGACCATTAGCAGCCAGTAAGAAGTGCGGGGAGTCCTTCCTCTAGGCCCTTTGATTGTGGACTGTCTTAGTAGTTTTAGTGGTGCCCGGCTATTATCATCCTCCGAGGTAACATGCAACACCGCTTTAATGTCTTCCCTGAACTTTGGACCCAGCTGGATGTGTTTAGAACTGTTATAATATAAGCGAGGTTCAAAAGATTTCACTACCTTCCATTTAGCTCTCCTGCTGACACTGTTGGGCCACTTTAATATGCTTCCACATGGAGTCTGGATCTCATCAAGGCCATATGAGGGAAGGGGGGAGGGTGGGTAGGTTGACAGGGGGGCTGGGTTTACACGGGGAATCGATGTGATAAAGTACGGATCCATTAGCCGCAGTGGTGCTGAGGCCTGACAGATACCACTGGCTAGTGGGCTGATTAGCACAAGTGGAGAGGACATTACATTAGTGACGTTGTGCTCTGATAATACGGCCCAATTCCAAAAATGTTGGGGTGCTTTGTAAAATGTTAATAGATAGAGAATCATTGTCAAATTTCACAATTTCATATTTTATTCACAATAGAACATAAACAACAAATCAGATGTGAAAACTTAGATATTTTACCATTTCATGAAAAATATTAGCTCATTTTGAATTTGATGACAGCAAGACATCTCAGAAAAGTAGGGACAGGGCAACAATGTCTGGGAAAGTCAATGGTACTAGCAGAAAAACAGCTGGAGGAACATTTAGCGACTAAATGGGAACCGTTCAGTAACATGACTGTGTATAAAAGGAGCATTTCAGGGCGCTTTCACATTAGGCCCAGTTGTTTCAAACTGAGCCATGGCGTGATTCTTCCCCCTCCCCCTTCCCCTTCCCCCTTCCCCCCCAGCTTGCTTTCACACTAGCAATATCGAACTGTGCCCGGGCACACTTGCGTATTTACTCAGTCTGAAACAGCAGGTGGCATTATGCACGTAGCTTGTTTACAACCCCGCAAAGGAGGAGAAAGAAGAAGAAGCTACCATGGCAACCACTGGGGTCATGACCTGAACGAAGATTATTTTTGTTTTGACCCGGCGAAAAGTCCATCCTGCAGCCACGGATGATTGAAATCACTTTTAAGATGCCAGCAACTTCACTCTTCATATCTGCACATCTACTACAGCTCAGAGGATTAAATGGGCTCGCGCTGCGCAGATACAGCGGTGTTTGAGGTGACAGGAGACTTTCATTGCCTTTGCACCTCTTCTCACTGACTCCAACTTGTGTTCATCTGTAATGTGAGTCACAATAGACCATCTATTGGCTGAATTCTGATGATTTTTGCTCTTTATTGAGGAAAAATGTGAACAAACTGCCACGCTGTGGAAAGAAGTTTAGTTGTTATGATGATGTCATAAAGCTGATACAGAGCTCTGTCCCATATCCAAGCGTGGTTGCATTCACATCTTATCCGAACTGTGCCAGAGTCCACATGAATTGTGGCCGAGACCACCTCCTTAGACAGGGGCAGTTTACCAATCTGCAAAAAAAAAAATGCACCTAAATTGTGGAAAATTGCCAAGACTTTGTATATCTCATCATCTACAGTCCATAATGCCATCAAAAGATCCAGCTCATAAAGTTGACCCAAAGATGTAATAGCTGTGCATTAATATCCATATCCATGTTGAAAATGTTGTGCTCTGACTTGTGTTAATGAGAAAACTCAGAGAGATATCTAATTTAAACATTGGAGCAACATGAATGCATTATTTTAACTCTCAAGTTGTTTGATTTAAAGTTAGAATGATTTCAGTATAATAGTCACATATGTTGAGATCCTCAGTGGGCTTTGCACACAAGCAGTTGCTTGAAATGTCCTTTACTGGGACACTTACTTTGACCTATCCGGGGTGGTACACTTTTTCTGCAGAATCAAGTTAAATCATTACATCTCCACTGGTTTGACAGTACTCCTTATTGTGCTTGAGTGAAATGTGCATGCTTTACATGCACACATACACATTTTCCCAGCTTTAGGACACCACACAGACCCCGACTCTGCAGCATGTCAGCCCTGGCATGAGTACAGAGTATTTTTCTAGAATATGGCGTCACTTTCCCCTGGCCTCTCTGGAGAGTGTGGTTGGACGCTGTTAAACTTTACTGAGGGGAGTAGTGCGACATGGGAGTGTCTCACCTCCATTAAAGTCTTTGCCAGGGTGCTGTGGCATTTAAACACTCATAAATAAATAACGGTGAGATCCACAAACCCCTAACATGGTGTCCCAGAACAGCTGGAGGGGGTATGATAGATAGGAGAGGGTCAGTGGATCCAATATGAAGCTAAATGGCTTTCAAAAAAAACTTTACTGCAACCACTAATACCCGCTGGCTCTCTGTAGTCACACAGAGCTTCAGCCTAAGGCTGGACTACGTGGTTTGGATTGTTAGTAGCTGGACAGCAGAGTACAATTTATGTCTCAGTACTTTTTCCTAAAGAGAAATACAAATGGTTGTCACAATACCAGAATTATAAGATGTTTCTAGTAAAAATCTATTTATATTGTTTGATTACCAGGATGAGAAAAATAGAAGCCTAAGATTCCCAGTAATTGTCAATCTGTTTTCTAATGTTAGAAAATTGCAGACTAGCTCTAAAGACAAACATTGTTTGTACCAAGGTTGTCCAAATGTTTTGTACTCATATATCATGTGTTCCAAAATGATAAAATCTCCATTATTTTGATGACTGTGGGGAATAAAAAGCCCAGAAACTTCCAACATTTGGAGAAGTTGGTAGAACTTGCTGGAAGGGATGGAACATCCCCATTTGATGGACCACGTATTACTTTTATAGAGTGGTGCAGGAATGAGTCCTAAAATGTGGAAGTAAGTTAGCATTTTAGCACTTCCAGTTCCCTCGTCTGGAAGTCTATGGGAATTTTGAATGCGTTTTCGGTTAAATCCCTGATCTCTGGTCTGTGGTGAACACAAGTTCAGGAGAGTTTAACGTTTTATCCTACGACATTAAGGATACAAAATGGCGAAAGCGGCATCGTAAAGTAGTGCCTGACACAGAGGGGGTTTTTGGGAGGAATTAAGTGCTGTGTATGTTTTCGACACAGTGCACAGGCGATTCAACATATTTCCTTGGCCCATTTTTTTGTAAAACAAGTTAATCTACGCAGACAAAACATTCCCATCTACAGCCGCTATGCGCTGGCTCTCTCTGAGCTCATAATAACAGGATCAAATTACACGGAAGTCACTGGGGGCTAATGCCACTACTATAGCCAAGCACCTCATTCGACCCAACTTTAAAAATCCTGAAATATCCCTTTAAATCCAACGCAGAGAACAACCAGAGGGCAACTAGAAGAAAGTTTGTGTCAGTTTTCTGTGATCTTCTCTCTTTTGGTGCATTTCCGTGGGAGCAGTATAGCGCCACGTGCAGGCTTGGCATATGCACTACAACATTTTTAGTTGTTTTCAGCGGATCCGTTCTTATGCGGATATTTCCCTTCACGATCCCGAGTTTACAGAAAACTTTTTCAAAACAAAACGGCAATATATATCGTTTTCATCTCCGTGTGGAGGGGGCCTAAAAAGTAGGGGCTGAGGGTGTAGTAGGATTGAGCCTTTCCACTGATAATACAGCCCTAAATAGCATCAGCCTGGCTTCCAGTCCCATTGCTAAGGCATCTAGACGTTTAACTTGATCAAGATATGTCAGGCATATCCTCTTTCTGAGCGACTGAGACCACTACGACCACTAATACCCACTGGCTCTCTGTAGTCGCAGCCAAGCTTTTACTCCCCTGGAGAACAGGGCCACCAATACAGTCATCATAACCAGGGTGTTTTTCTTACTCTTGTTTTACAGGCGAGGAGTTAAGTCACCAGCATCTGGAGGCCCATGCAGAAAAAGAGGGGTTAGTGCAGGCTCTCTTTTTCATTGCAGTGATTTAAATTAGCTGAATCAAAAACTAAAGTTGAAGTGGGTGGGCAGCATGCACAATGTACATTTCAATCAGGTGTGACATTAATAGGCTATATTCCACTCTTGATACTGTGGACATTAAGTTCATATGTAGCTGTTTGAACCACCCCAAAGTAATTCATGGAGATCCACAAGGTTCTGTGCATGCACCACTTTTTTCACCTTATAAATGCATCTTCAACTAAAGAAGTAAAATGCAATAAATGTTATCTACAGTGCCTTTTAAAGATTCCACCCCCTTGGATGTTTTAACCCTTTAGTGATTTTATACATAAATCAAGGTCAATAGAACTTGGTTTATAAACAACAAGAAGAGCCTCTTTTACATCACATCTCAGTAACTCAACTGCTCAAGCTCTGTCAGGTTGCACAGATCAGGCATGAACAGCCCTTTTCAAGTCCAGCTACAAATTCCATATTGGATTGAGGTCTGGGTTTTGACTCAGCCACTCCAGAACATTCCCAACCATTTCTGTGTAGATTTCTCTGTATGCTTCAGGTCATTGTCTTGCCATTAAATAAACCTTCTCCTAAGCCATAGTTCTCTTGCAGAGTGAATAAGACTGTCCTCCAGGATATTTTGCTGCACCTCTACCTTTACAAGCTTTCCAGGGCTGGCTGCTGACAAGCACCCCCACAGCATGATGCTGCCGCCATCGTGCTTCACAGCGGGGATGGTGTGTTTGTTGTGATGTGCAGGGTTTGGTGTCTTGTCTGATGGTCAACAGGAGCACCATTTTGGTCTCATCTTCCACTTGACCATGGAGTCTCCCACATGCCTTTTGGTGAACTCTAGTCCAGATTGAATCTGAGTTTTCTTCAACAGTGTCTTTCTTCTCTTTGTCACTCTCCCATAAAGCTCAGACTGGTGAAGAACCCGACCAACAGCTGTTGTATGCAGAGTCTCTCCCAGCTCAGCTATTGAAGCGTGGAACTTCATAGGTGTCTTGGTGGCCTCTCTCATTAGTCTCCTTCTTGCATGCTCACTCAAGGTGTGAGGACGGCCTGATCTGGGCAGATTTACACATGTGCCATATTCCTTCATTTCTTGATGATGGATTTAACTGAACTCTGAGGGATGTTCAGAGCTTTGGAAATGTTTCTGTATCATCCACTGACTTGTACCTTTCAATCACCTTTTCTCTGAGTCACTTGGGGTGGGTGTTCTGTTGTCTTTATGATGTAATGGTAGCAACGTATCCTAATTAGCAGTGACTGGCTCTTCCAGACACAGGGGTCTTTACACTACAATCAGTTTAGACACATTCAATGCACTCAGTTGATTCTCATTTCACTAATTGGGAGACTACTAGCACCAATCAACTGGACCTCTGTTGAATTAAGTCAGTCACTTTGAAGGGAGTGAATTTTTATGCAGCCACTTATTTTCCCTTGCACATATTTTTGTTTATTTGACATTACTATGTAGAAATTTGTTTTGAGTTTCCTTTGTATTTTGTTGTCAACAAAGCCATGTTATATTGACCATGATTGAATTATAAAATCAATAAAAGGATGAAACATCCACGGGGGTGAATAATTTATATAGGCACTGTATCAGTGAAGCCTGGTGACATCAATCAGTTATGTAAACTAGGAACATGCCTTAAGGATGTTAAGAATTAGAGAACCAGAATATCCCGCT
The DNA here is from genome assembly GCF_018320785.1 of Cheilinus undulatus. Classification (NCBI taxonomy): domain Eukaryota; kingdom Metazoa; phylum Chordata; class Actinopteri; order Labriformes; family Labridae; genus Cheilinus; species Cheilinus undulatus. Next base: position 49,959,216 of record NC_054870.1, on the reverse strand, counting down.
CCTTTATGCAGACATGACTAAAGTAGATGCACATGGCCCAACAACCATTAGTGAGATGGATACATTAATGACAATACGTTCTGAATGCAAAAAAAAAAAAGTCCAAAAGCTAGTAATCCTAGTAGCACGACTATCAATATGAGGGTGTAACAAGCTTTATGCTATAAAGGAGGAAGCTGGGGTGGAGGAGGTTGAGCTTTGCCGGCAGCAGCAGTTTGGTGCATCAGCATTAATGCAAGCAAGGATTAGAGAGAAGTAGATCATATTTAAATACACCACTGTGTTGAGAGAAAGAGCTGTGATTGGCTCTTGGAGCTGGGAGAGGATAATTGGGATCAGCTGGCTGTCAGCTGATCACAGGGCGTATGACTACCACGTTCTGCAAGAGCTAACGCTGAGTTTCATAAATGTTCTAGGTAATATTATGGAGAAAAATGCCATAAATGTTAATTGTTTGCAGATGATACTCAACTATATGTATCAGTGAGGGCCAGTGACAACAACCAGTAATGTAAACTTGCTGTAAGGACATTAAAGCCTGGATGACAGAAATTATTTGTTTCCACCACATCAGAGACTTTCTCCAAAGATATAATTCCCCAAGATAGCAGAAGGAAGCACTAGCACCACTGTTACAAATCTGGACGTTTGACTTGATCAAGATATGACCTTCAGGGTCAAATTTGTAACACCAAAAAAACCATGGATATCCTCTCTCTCAATAACATAAACCACCTCGACCACTAATACCCTCTGGCCCTCTGGAGTCACAGAACTTCAGCCAAGCTTTAACTCCCCTGGAGAACAGGGCCACCAATACAGTCATCATAACCAGGGTGTTTTTCTTACTCTTGTTTTACAGGCAAAGGGTTAAGTCACCAGCATCTGGAGGCCCATGCAGAAAAAGAGGGGAGGTCAGTGCAGGAACTTGCTTTTTCATTGCAGTGAAATAAATTAGCTGAACCAAAAACTAAAGCTGGAGTGGGTGGGCAGCTTGCACAATGTAAATTTCAGTCAGGTGTGACATTAATAGGCTATATTCCGCTCTTGGCAGTGTGGACGTTGTTAGGAAAGTGATGAGTGTGTGGTGGGGAGCCTTGGATTAATCTGCTGGCGGGGTTGACATAGAGAGTGAGATTGGCAGAGAGCTGTTAGCGGCGAAGCGGGCTGACATCACCCGAGCTGATACAATCACAGCTCTGGTTGTAAACGAGAGGGGCCGGGCCATGTCAGCCTCCTGAGGTAATGCTCGCTGCTGCGAGTCCTGCTTGCTCTGCACGAGGAGGATTTGCAGGGATTTTGGGTGGGCCATTGGCGGCTGCGTCTCTCTGCTGCGTGGATGGACAGCGCTGTTGAAGTGAGATTGATCTGCGGTTGGAGCCGGGCCCTGTGAGCCTGACAGTGAACAGAATGAAGAATGAAGACAAACGAAGGCCCCCACAGCCGCCAATGATCTTAGTGGTTAAACAGAGAGACGGAGAGCGAACAGGACAAGAGTTAGAGCTCAGTGTGTTTACCCAGGTGTGTGTTGTAGCCTGCCAGCTGCTGTGGAACAATATTGAAAGCAGGCTGAAGCTTAGCTGTATGTATAAACCTGAGTGAGAAGAGAGAGTCCTTTACAGAAATGGCTTAGTTTATTTTTTTCTGAAGGCAAATCAAAGCTGGGCTCTCTCAGAAACATGCCTGACATGAACCACTGCCCTACATTCCCATACTCCTACATTTCCTTATCTCGCTCAGGGAAATTTTCTGCAATTTAGATGATTTAGATACGTATGTTAGGAAAGGAATTACAGCACATTCGGTCCAAGTGCCTTCAACTGAGCTCAGGGTACTTTAAAGTATTCACAGGAGAGACGAAGCGAAATCCTGACTCCATTAAATCCAAGCAGTTTGGCTCTTTATTCTAAAATAGTTCCAACTGCACAGAACATATATTAACACTTAAAGGGTAACTAAACTAGAGTTTTGGCTGATGTTCTCAGAGCCTTTAGAAAGTCATGGACTGGGCTAAGAGGAGGGAAAGCTCAGATACCTACTCACTCTTTCATGCTGGCATCATCTGCCTCAACATCATACAATCTGTGCAATTATAAAGTTTAGCTTGGTCGGTTAACTATGACCAGCTATGACATTTTTGCAGCAGAGATGACATTTGAATAAGCTGGCTTCTTTCCTCCAGAGTCTCCTGTGGGCCTCGACCACAGCGGTCCAGATCTGCAACTGGCAGCTAGTGCTAAGACAGCAGTTTCTGAGGACATGGAGCAGGGGTTAAATCCGGCCCGCAAGATGATCTCATATTTCTGCTATAACTGGCCAATCAGTATGAGGTCTGCAGATTTTCTCAAGTAAGACCAAACTCCGAACCTATGGAGACCGAGCCTTCAATGCTGCAGCTCCCATCCTCTGGAACACTCTTCCTGCAGACATCCGTAGCGCTCCATCTCTGGACATTTTCAAAAATGTCTCAAGCACCACCTGTTCACCATAGCATACAGTCTTCATTAAACCACCCCTTACACTCATCCTTCCCCTCAGTTTGTCCATGTCTTATCTTTTTCTTGTAAAGCATCCCTGGGTTTCTTGAAAGGTGCTATATAAATTCAAGATATTATTATGATCATTATTATTTAGTATAAAAATGTAAACTTAATTGGTGACTCTAAATTGCCCGTAGGTGTGAATGTGAGCTTGCCTAGTTGTCGGTCTCTGTATGTTAGCCCTGTGATTGACTGGCGACCAGTCCTGGGTGTACCCCACCTCTTGCCTGATGACAGCTGGGATAGGCTCCAGCCTACCTTTGTGTTTTAATTTAACATTTTCAATTGTGCATCCCACAATTAGGACTCAAACTTAGGATTTTGACTTTTAATTTCATACTTTAAGGATTTCAAGTCATAATTTTGACTTCTGATATAATATTTTGAGCTTTAAGATTCATAATTCTTATTATAATTCATATTTTGCCCTTTTTAACCAATTATTTTGTATTTTACCTCATACTTTTAACTCCAAACAAGCATTTATTTTCTTGCCTAAATTTGGTACCAAATCACAGTAGTGTGTTCTCTACACTCTGCCAAACCTGGGGTCCCTGCTTTCTACAGCTGAGAGACAGAATAGCAATAGGTGCATTGCATTTTGGCAGATTTACAGAAAGTGGAGCAATATCACAGATTTTGAATGTCCGACAAAAACTACATTACATTTTAGTCTAGTTTTAGTCATCTTGATGAAAACTAAACTTACTTTTTGTCAATTTTAGTCATCACAGATCTATTTTTGTTAGCCTAGTTTTTGTCATGGAAGAAAAAAGCTGTAAACGAACATTTTTAGTTATAGTTTTAGTCGACAATATTAACACTGGTCATAATCCCATTGTTTGACCTTTTGGACTCACAATTTAAAATTTTGAATCATATTTTGACTGTTAATTCCATGATTACATATTTCATTTCATATTTTTACCTTTTAAACTCATGCTTTTGACTTTCTTTCTAATATATTTCCCTTTAAAAACATTATTTTTAATTTTATGTTTTGACCTTTTGGAACAAATATATTTGATTTTCTCAGATTGTGAACCTTTAAACTGATCTTTTTAGCCTTTTTAATTCGAAAATCATTTAAATCAGTGCTATGTTTTGATGTTTAAGAGCTCAATAGTTTGGTTTCTTTTGGTTCTGCAGATCTAGCCAAACTGTCATTGCCATCCAAGTTAGACACAAGATTATCTAATTTCAATGGTATTTTAACCCTTAGGGTCTCCGATCATGACAGAGTGATTTCATCATCAGTTATTTTTGTCACATAATAGCATGAAAACAAAGCCACACTTTGCATTGCATCTGTTTTTGTTTGACGTCAATAGGATAAGTAAAACAGGAAATATGATCATTTGAATTTGATATGGAAATTCATTTTGAACATAGGCAACAGTTGACTATACTCCGACATTTCATACATTTTTCAAAATGAGAATATGTTGGTTTAAATAACATTTCTTAATTGTTTTATGGGGTTTGTGTTTTTTGGAGGTCCTACTGTATATCTAATACAGTGAGTTAAATTTAAAAAAATATATAGTTCAGAGAAAATGATACCAAACATGAGCATGGTAAACATTTTCTGAGTGGTTTATTTTGTCAAAAGAAAAGTATTAATAACATGGCAAAATAGCCATTGGACCTCTAAGGCAGGGGGTCTCAAACCTTTGAGCCCCCAAAATAACAGTGACAGAGACCAGGGAACCCCTATGGTCACTAAGAGGACTTGAGGCATAGCTGATCATTGTGCCATTCAAGAAAAGTCATGTGCAGACCTAGTTTCAAGAACTTTTGTAAACATGAGTTTGATTTGGGAGTGCAGATGGTCGAATGGTTTAAGGCGCTACCCATGTACATTACTTTGATTTCAGCATAAATCTCATCAGACAACCATGTTGTTATTTCAGATTTATCTGGTTGTATGCATGTATTTCTACAAAAATGAGCAAATTATACAATTTAAAACCATTTAATAAATAAATAAATAAATTTCTGTCCATGCTGGTGTTGCCTCATGAAAAGGTTCCTAATCAAACCCTGGTCAGACCAGACCTTTCTGTGAGGAGGGATGTGGATGTGATGTGAAGTGTTGGCTCTCCTCTTGCATGTGTAAGTCCCTCTGGCTTTCTCTGGCTGTCCAAGAACATGCTCGTTAGGTTACGTGGTGACCCTTAATTGCCAGGATGTGAGAGTGTGACTCCTTGTTTGACTCTATATAACAGCCCTGTGGTTGACAGGCAGCCAATCCAGGGTGCACCCCATCTCTGGCCCTCTGAGTCCTGGGATTGCTTCCAGCCTCCCATGACCTCTAGCAGGACGAACATTATAGATAAAGGATGGATGATACATTAAATACTTGTTACTCAAATGTAGAGATTTGAGGTAAAAAAAGGGGTTTTAGGTATTTGCAGACGAGACCAGTCTGCATTCTTACTTCACTGCATTCAAGCAGCTTGGCCCTAGTATATTTCTAAATTGCTCCAGCTCCACAGAACATGCATTAACACTTAAAGCTGTTCATTGAATTAAATCGGAACAGAAACGTGGAGGTGGTTTTGCAGAAAGGTTTCTGGCTCTCCTTGTTGGTGTATATCTGTAACACTGTGGATTCAAATTCCCAACCCCAAAGTTTTCACTCTGCATGAGACAAGTATTGCAACAGCTATTGGCAGAAGAGCAATGACTACAAGCTCTTTTTTTCATTCCAGTGTATAAAAGTATTAGTACGGTTGTCATGCCAGGAAAAGTAAATCCTCCAGAGCTCTGTGCATGCTCATACAAGACTGTGCATGTGCACACTTAAGCGTGCACTCCAAGATGTGAGTGTGCAGAAGAAGACAGAATCAATCTCATCAATTCAGAGGGTTATTTCCAGCAAGGCCACTGCTTCTAATTACAACAGAGCTCGCAGTCATTGTCTGTTTTCTCTTCCTTTAAATGTCTGCCATCACATTCATATGGTTGCAGTTTGCATTAATTCGTATGGGGTCCACATTTGTGTTTGTAGCCTCAGTAGTTTAATATCAGCCCAATCACAACAGAAAGGTATGTTCAGGATGAGCCACCCGGCCTCTGCCCTCTGGGCATGCAGAACTGGCTTTATCCTTGCATGCAATAACAGCTCTGCTCAGAGCTGCACAGAGTGATCGTCAGAACCATGCCACAATGCTCATGCACAAACCTTAAACATCACACTGCTGAAAACCAAAGACTGCATAAATAATGGACGTAGCCACCATGACATCACTCCATGGTTTGTTGACCTCCTTTTTGAAGCTTTGGGTTTGACATCTTGGCTGTCACCATGATGTTTTTCTGGAGTCAGAAGTGACCATAATTTGACAAGTGGGTAGCACTTAAAAGGAGTGAGAGGACAGGGAACAGTAATTAATCAAAAACTATATAGTTTGACCCCAAGGCTAAATCATTACATAGTGAATGAGCTAGTTAACCATCGTGTTTACTGCAGATGGAGAATCTATTTATGGTGGTAGTTGACCAAAGTTTTGAATCTATTATACTAAGAGGCTAACCACTTAAACCCACAAGATCTGTTTTGCTGCATTCTTCCTCCACTGTGAATTTACTCCCTAATGAATCACCCACTGGATTCATCTCTGAAGTGGAGATGAATAAAGCTGGGTTTTCAAGTTCATGAGATCTTGCTTGTTCAGCTGTTCACACAAAGTCTGTGGCTAAACGGCTACTAGCGGTGGGTGGTAAGAAGTTTTCAATATTGTTGCTGGTAAATTCTGCCACAGAATGGATTTTTGCAACATCGTCATCACTGGTTTAAGTACATCTGCTGTGTTGCAGTGGCCACGGCATGGCAGAGTGATATGTGACGGACAACAGCTTTAAAGGGGCTCTATGCAAGATTTAGAAAAATATCAGTGTAGCGACACCGCCAGCCATTAGGCGAACTACAACAACATTGTGTTGCTCTTCCGCTACGGCGCGCTCCTTGCTCATGAACGAGCCTCCGGTTTATCAGCTGATACACACGCAGACCAAGGTGATTTACCAGCATCATGTATACAGCGGAGGTAAGTGAAGTAACACTAAAAAGTTACACGAACTAAAAATGAAAATGAATAAAGCATATTTGAACCTTTAGTGCGGACATGGCACAAAATTAAATATTGGTTCATATGAGGCGATTAAAAAGGACAATATTTTCACGAGCACTTCTATGAATGAACAACTTTGCTACTTAGTGCAGCATTGACCAATTTTATTGTCTTTTTACGTGTGTAATGTGTAATGTGTATTGAATGGGACGCATTTTAGAGCAGAAGCAACAGGGCTAACATTGCTTAGCTCTGATAATGGGCGTAGCTCCCTCCATTTCTCAAATGCTCCACCGATATTTATCCTCGATTTCCCCCTGTGTCGGTCACACTCTCTTTTAGCTTGACGGGCTTCAGCAGATAAAACTATCTTAGTTTTTTAATGTTTTTGCAGAGTTTGTGTGGGTGTTTGGGCTGAGCTAGCCGGTCGTTTACTCGCGGAAGCAGCCTTCCCCATTCAACACGCCGTTGTCAGGTATAAACACAGCAAGGGGGCGTGCACATTACGCAGTCCCCAACGTCACTTCCGTTGAGATTTCGCAGAAAATTCGGCCCGAGTTCTTCACAGAGAAATGACTCCACAGGCTTATACAGGCAAACAAGGAAGACATAAAGAGCCTCATTCTTCACATCGGGATAAAGTGCACACCATTATATTCTCAAGAGTAGGAAGTTTTAAAGCAAAAATCTTACATAGAGCTCCTTTAACAAACTCTGTTTTATTGATTTGTTTCTGCACTAAAGGTGCTGACACAATTCCTGTACATGTATTTTTCTTACCTGTTGAAGTTTGAAAGCGTTTTAGTTGAAAAAGTAAAAGTTATTTGCTGCACACGGATTCTCCAGCCAACAATTAAAGTCGACAATCGATGTCTGAATGATTAATGCCATTGCAAAAAGTCATTTCTTTTCATTTCTGTCTTAATTAGCACCAATTAGAGCAGGATTGGATGTTACTGGGGCTGGTGCGGTGCCACATGCTGCAAATGTGACAAATTGGCTGTTGTAGTGGCTGTGGTTTTCCACAGAGCTGATCTGACTTGACATTTGAGAGGGTATTCCTCCTTTGGCAGCGGCTGTGGAAGATAATGACTGCCATATTACATCAACAGAGTGCCATGCCAACTGCTAAACTGATGACACATCCCATGATGCAAAGCTGTAATGCTTCCCGTCAAAAGGTTGTCATACGGCTCTCAGTATTGGTCGTTTCTCAGGCTGTGTTGCAACAGATAGATCACGTAATGATGCTATTTTAGAGCTCATAGAGGGAGCTCTGAAAGGATTATGGGACATTATAGTGTGTTTCATGACTATTTAATTTGTCTTCATTAAAAGGAGGATCAGTAACAGTTTGTCAGTCTTATAAATCTCCTGTCACTCTTGTCTGCATCAGGTTGCTTCACGTTTAAAGCAATGAGGGATCCAAAAGATTCAACATTATCCAATTAAGCAGAGATTTAGCTTCTGTGTGTCAGATTAGTGCTTTTATGTATCTCTGGGATTTATTTTCTTGCCCCAGATAGACGGTGAAGTGTTTGCAACAGAAACCAGAACGCCATTTAAGATTAAGTGATGACAATCTGGATTTTTAAACGGAAAAACAGCTCACGTCTCCCCCTCTGAGTCCAACTAAAGAACTGAGTGAATAGAATGTATTTAATGATAAAGATTCTGCAGCTAGAGGTCGATCGTATGACAAAAATTAAGATAATTAATTCATGGGACATGCTAACAACTAATCCATCCACATAAAAGCTATAAAATGAACGCTCTTTACCAGGTCTGTGCTGCTGGCCTGAACCATGTTCATTTCTTTGCTTTTTTTTTTTTTTTTTTCATTTATAGGGGAAGACAGTCACAGGCTGGACTCCAGCCTGCAGAATGCCATCTGCACAACTTTGCATTTTTCTATGAACTTCTAGAAATAAATATTCTCTGTTTTCATTGTTGCAGGCATGCAGCATGTTGGTAAATTTGAGTACATGAAAGACGTCACTTATGCAAATGGACCATACTAAACACTTACATCAGGGGATAATTCACAAATCATCAGAGGGTCACAGGTAATATTAATCCTGTGCGAGTAGTACTTAAGGGACAGGGGTGCCAAACTCAGTCACAGAAGGGGCCGGATTCTGAATTAAAGTCTAACCTGAAGGCCTAACAGGGTCCACATTTAACCAAACTGTTAGCCTCATTTTCACCAGTAATACATTATGGGGGGAAAAAACTAGCACTGTTGATAAATGATTTTGAGATTTAAAAAGTCAAAATGATTAGTTAAAAGTTTTACAATCTGAGATTAAAAAAAGTCAGTTATTAGTTCAAAACACAAAATTAGATGTTAAAGCAATGCTTTTAAAAGGCAAATATATGAAAAACAAAGTCACAATCATGTTTTTAAGGCAAAAATATGACTTGAAATTTAAAATGGTGCACCTAAATAGGTCAAAATATGAGAAAAATGTTGAAATAACACATTGAAAAGGTCAAAATATGAGGGGGCCATGGGCATGGATCTTTTTCAACATAGGAGTGGTTTTAGAGCAAATCATATGCTTGCAAAGCTCTAGTTTGAAGAAAACGGTGTTTCCTTTGTGGACACAGACTGCCTCCTCTAACGACTGTTCGAACTCAAGAGAGTGAATTCAGTGTTCTGGCCCTCGGCAGACGAGTATGCATAAAGAGACTCCTCTATTTCATACCTAACCACATCACTGGATTTATGCTCCTGCTAACTATCTGATGATCAGAGTGATGCTTCCCTCATGAGCCAGAGCACGGTGTGTTGTTTAGAGGAAAAATACCCTTCAGACTCTGTGCTGACTTGTTAAATAGTGTTCCTGACTCTTTGAGAGTGAATAAAAATAAAAGCCAAATCCCTGCTCACTTAATGCCTGCTTGTTTTTAACTGGATATTACTCTGGATTGTCAGGTGTGGGTGGGCTTGGCTTTTCTTCAGCCTATTAGCTTCAGTCCACAAACTCCCATCCTGCCAGTTAGTAGGTCACAGCCAGCCAACACGAGCTGGTGGTCTAAATTTCCTCAAATCAAAGCGGGTTGTTGTAAATCGTGATCATCACTTCCTTTCTGCATCCAAGGAAAGCATTTTGGAGGTGGTAGAGGATTATTCTACCAGATGCTGCTGTAATGGAGTATGTTTGGCTTTACCTATCCATCTGGAACACATTACACAACACAAGGTACACACTGCCATGGCAACACGGGCAACAAGGTCCCAGCACCAGGGCTGCAGCATTGAGGTGGGCACTCAAAGAAAACAAGTGATGTCACCTAAACAGAGACGCCTATGATGCTTACATTATTGACGGGATCAACAGGTTTGCACATCTCAGGCAGAGAATGCTGCAAAGTTCTGCAGAGCTGCACGTGCTTAGAAGCTGAATAAACATTACTGATGTAGTGCCTTTGCAGAACAGATGTTGCACACTGCTTTGCAGTGAAATATTAAAAATAAGACTGAGCAGATAGTGAGCATAGCATAAAACAGGCACCAGAATGAAGGCTGGTCCAAACAAGTGGCATTTTTTTAAAGTCCTCAGAGGTCATGTTTCTCAGTTCTAGTGTGAGACAGTTCAAAAGATTAGGAGCTGTAACCTCTAAAGCAGGGCTGTCCAATTTGGGGCCTGCAGGCCAACTTTGGCCCACGAGCGATTATTTTTGGCCCGCTGCCCATGTTCAAATTTTTATTTTTAATTTTTTTAATTTTTTAATTATTATTTTCCCAGCAGTCTAAATATTTCTTTCAATATTTATTTTATTGTTGCACTCCCTCTCCTGACCACAAATTAACATTGTATTACATTGGGGGTAGGGCGGTGCTGTTGAGCTCCCGTCAGCTCAGATCTGGAAGCCCATGACCAGAGAGCGAGTCAGTGAGAAGATACTAGGGTCAAGCTGGGGTCATGGCAGAGATGAAGCGTGTGAGGCAGTGGCACACTGATAAGAGAAATTTTAAAATTAGTTAGGAACATGAGTACTGTTTTATTACTAAAATTGATTTCAAGGCAGTATGCCCAATTAGTATTTGTGCCATATGGATGTTCAGTAATTTCATGCTGTGAAACACAATAAAGAATAGTGTTATTCATTTTCAAAATTACTTTGTATGAGATTTTATTTTGCACAGTTATGCTACAGGCATATTTCATTTCATGCACTGCAACATGAATGTTTAGTTTTGGCCCCCGACCCTCCACCCCGATTTATTTTTGGCCCTTCACTGAAAAGAATTTGGGCACCCCTACTCCAAAGCACTGATCAATTGAATGCATGAATTGCATAAAGTGGCAAAAATGGGTTAAAGGTGGCACAAAATGTTGCAGAATTGGCAGAATGAAGCAGTGAAGTAGTAAAAAGTGTGAAACATGAATTCATATTGGTGCTAAAAATTGTTGAGGGTTTCTCTGGGATTTTCAGGAGCTTGGCCAATTCTGTAGGTCTACGGCATTATAGATCAGGATTGATCTCACTGGTAATGCCTAAAAATGTCCTGTGTTTTGAAGGAAAATACTAATAAATAATATGTTAATCAGAAAAAAATATTAATTTAATTTTTTTTAATTTGGAAGTCCGGCTCCCAGAGACTCTTTCAAGACTAAATCTGGCCCTTGTGCAAATGTACTTGATGATCCCTGCTCTAAAACATGCAAACTCTGCAGAAAGGCCCTGATCGGGGAGTGAACCAAGGACCTTCTTGCTGTGAGGCAACAGTACTAACCCCTGCGCTCTCAATCTAGAGAATAGAGGGCTTGCTTATTTTTCCCTCAAGCCGCAATTCTAAACCAAAATAAAGAGAAAAATGACAAAAAGAGAGCAGGGCTGTCAGGATCAATCACATTAATTAATTTGGGTCCACATTTGCACTATGTGCACTATCCATCTTCCCCTTCTTCAGAGAGTTCTGGTTCTACCCCAGGGTCTCCGCCCAGTTGGGCGTGCCTGGAAGACCTCAACAGGGAGGCGACCAGGAGGCATCCTGATTGGATGCTCAAAGCTCCTGAACTGGCTCCTTTAAATGTGAAGGAACAGCAGCTCTACTTAGAGATCCTTCCGGATGTTAATCAAAAGCTTTGCTTTCAGCTCCCTCTTTACCACAACGGTACAGTACAGCACCTGCAGAACTGCTGACGCTGCACCAGTTCGCCTGTCAATCTTATGTTCCATCCTAGCTTCACTCCAGGATATTTGAACTCCTTCACTTGGGGCCAAGACTGCCTCCCCACCTGGAAAGCACTATCCACTGTTTTCTGTCAGAGGACCATGGCCTCAGACTTGGAGGTGCTTATTCTAATACCAGCCCCACATTCAGAAGCAAACCATCCCAGTGCCTCCTGGAAGTCCCAAGCCGAGGAAGCCAACACAACCGTATCATCTGCAAACAGGAATTCAGGATGGAATTCTGAGCTCCCCAAACTTAGTTTCCTGTCTGAATTGGGCAAAAGGAGGCAAAATGATGCAAAAAGGATGATGGGGAAGTGGTGCACAAAGCAACAGAGCCTGATGTACACTGCTAGATTTTCTTGTCCTTAAAAAGTGCTATGTTTAGTTGGACCCAAACTTCATATAAACCAAAGAGCAAAGAAAAACACATGGGTTAATAGAAAATGTAAGAAAGCATTTTTATAATGTGCACGATGCAGTTTTTGGTCATGTGCCATTCACATATAGGAAAGGCCCGACCCACTTGGTCGCTGCATTCACATGCTGCCGTGTTCCCTCCGCCTGCAGTTCCCCGACCTCATACTGAATACACAACAGGGGTCTGGTAGAAAAAGTCTACTTGGTAAAATCAGCGTTAACACTTTTACTGTTTGCATTCACACAAGCAGCTTACGCTGAAAAAATATTCACTTGTTTTGTGTGTGAATATGGATTAAGATGTGAGAAAACAGAGTGACAATAGTGCAGCTGTTATGAAACATGGTGCAGCGTGTAGTGACCACTGGCTCTGTTAGCTTGGTAGCTGTGGTGAGCAGATTCCCTGCTGGGCGCTGCTGGGAAGGGGCTACTCTGTGGTTAATTAGCGGGCAGCGATTCGGCCCCGAGAGGGCCCGTCCGTCCGTCCCACCAGTGAGCTCACTTCCCCTCCACTTCACACTCACATGCACGGCCGCTCCCCAGCTATGAGTCAGCCTGGAGAGCAAGAGAGAGGGCGAGCGAGAGACAGGAAGTCATTTTACCCGCATCGGGCCCTTCTCCAGTCTCATCGCCTGCCAACGCCAGGCTGTGTGATTACAGGCGAAACTGATTAAAACAAAACAACTTAGCGTCGACCCCCCACTCCTCCTAACAGATACAGTACACATGGACTGTAACACACACACAAACAGAGAGAGAGGAGAAACAGGATGTTAACAGGATCTTGTTCCTGATCTTTTTAGACTCTAATGGCGTCCTGATGGAACACAGGTGCCTCCTTGTACTGAATACACATGAGATGAGTCAGAGCTGGTTTAATCATTTAATGATTATTTTGTCTGTAGGTATTTCCTCACCCTTGTGCTCAGGAGTTCCGGTCTGCGGTCTTAAAGACTTGATAATAAAGTGATGAGAGTGCAGGTCTGTGCTGCAGCCACGTAAACATGCCCCCGACTTTTAAAGGATTTTCCCGGAGATGTTGGATGCAGGTGCTCAGCAGAGATCAAAGACGACAAGAAAAACCTGCTTTGAGAACTCCAAGAGCGCTGATTTATTTAGCCAGCCTGACTGTAAAAGTGCCCTGTAGTTTGGATGGGAACCAGCAGCTAATGATGTTGTATTCCCTCAGAGCAGTTAAACAGGATGATGCGCTTTCTTTGACTGTAATGGAAAGAAAACCGCATGGGGAATCTGTTAGGCACCTGTGATGGATTTCTGAAATTTTCAATATTTATTCACACATTTTCAGTTTTACAAACAAAAAGACACAACTTCAGAGGAAAGGCATTCCCCAAAACCCCCCTAAGGTACTGAACTCTATTACCACTAATATCTACAAAACAGTAAACTGCTATTTAAGTAGATTAGTGGCTGTAAAAGGACTTGGTGTGATGTCACAGACACATACTTCAGGGAAGACCTTAAAAATATCTGACAGGATTTTATTTATTTCAGGGAAAGGCCAGGGTAAGTGGCTTCAGTTGGATATCAGATTCTTAATAGCTGGCTGTGGATTTCATCATCATTTTGGGAATCACGGTGTCTCCTCAGAACGTGTGATGCAAGCAAACATTGATAACAAAATCAGCTGTTTGCAATTGTTTCTTATTGGTGTTTCTGAATGGTCTACAAGCAATGCTAACAAAAGCAATGTGGTGAAATGAGATGTTTGACCCCAAAGCCATATTCTCATCTTCTGTCTGATGTTGGTATAGATAAGGACAACAGACTAGGGAGACTTCATTTTTCTATCTCACCTCCATCTAGAAATCTAGAAATCATCCACAAATCAAGCCATTCATCAGTTCATCCACCATCCATCTATCCATCCATGCATCCATCCATCCATGCATCCATCTAGAAATCCATCCAACCATTCATCCATCTAGAAATCCATCCAACCATTCATCCATCCATCTATTCAACCATTCATCAGTTATTCATCATTCACCCATCCATCCATGCATCCATCTAGAAATCCATCCATCCATGCATCCATCTAGAAATCCATCCAACCATTCATCCATCCATCTATTCAACCATTCATCCATCTATCCAACCATTCATCAGTTATTCATCATTCACCCATCCATCCATGCATCCATCTAGAAATCCATCCATCCATCCATCCGCACATCCATCAATGCATCCATCCATCCATCCATCCATCCATCCATCCATCAATGCATCCATTCATCCATCCATGCATCCATCCATCCATCCATCCATCCATCAATGCATCCATTCATCCATCCATGCATCCATCCATCCATCCATCCATCCATCCATCAATGCATCCATTCATCCATCCATGCATCCATCCATCCATCCATCCATCCATCCATCATCCATCCATGCATCCATCCATCCATCCGTCGATCAATGCATCCATTCATCCATCCATGCATCCATCCATCCATCCATCCATCCATCCATCCATCCATCATCCATCCATGCAGCCATCCATCCATCCATCCATTCATCCATCCATCCATACATCCATCCATCTAGAAATTATCCATCCATTTTTTTAGAGTAAGAAATGATCCCTGCTGATGATCTTTTCATTCCTGTAGCTATGCTGACAACAAAGCTTCTGTGCCTTCATATACACACTACAGAATAAACTTACTGTTTAACATTGTATTAAAATTATGTTGGCTGTAAAGTTAGTTTTTTTGTAGAACTGTATAATTTTTTTTTTTTTTAAGATTTATTCTTTGGCATTTTTGTGTGCCTTTATTAGATAGAGGAGGACAGTGGATAAAGTCAGAAACAGGGTCAAGAGTGGGGGAGAGACATGCGGTAAAGGGCCTCAGGCTGGATTCGAACCTGAGCAGCCCACGTACATGGGGAGCGCCTTTAACCAGTAGGCCAGCTGCTCCCCTGAACTGTATAATTTTTGCTGTAGTTGTGAATGGCTTGTAAGCATTATTAATCTCAAATGGTATCTTAAGCAGCTTAAAAATAGTACATATAACCATCTGATAACCAGACTTTTTTGATGGATCACGTCCACAGGCTGTTTGAAGTTTGGACCAAGCCCCAGATATTCAACACTTTAGGTCTGTTTGAGACAAGTACCATGTTCCTTACATTCAAAATAAAAGCACTGGATGCCATGTTGTTTAAGGGTAAACAAAAATTCACAGTGCAAATAATTCTTTATATATAAAGCATGCAGTATGGACTTGGAGTATCCGATGCTGCACAGTGCATAGCAATATCTGACACTAGAATGCTGTAAGGACATGCCGTCAGAATGAGTCCCTGTTTTCTTACATCTTCCTTAAAAATGGAGTGCATCATTGCACACATGGCTTTGATTATGTAGTACTTAGGGCATGCATTAATATACTGCAGTACCTGTCATTGCCATGTGCTTGAAAGCGGGGAGTTTTTCACATGGGAGAGTAAATGGTTTGCACTCAACAAATCCAAAAGTGTCCCACAGTCCTTTATTGGTTATGTCTCCAATGACCCTGCCACACCAGCCACAGCATGTTGTTTTTAATAAGCCGTATTAGCTTACACTGTGGAGCGGAGAATTGGGTCAGTTATGGAGCATTTCCAAAACACGGCGAACATTCGCTGTTCGCTCAAACATGTGAGTCCAACCCAAGGTAGCGGACCAGCCAGGGTGAGGAAACCATCCTGCAAACAAATACGGCTTTGACTGTACTGTAGTCGCCACGTTACCAAGGCCACAGTGAGCAAATCAAACCTAATAAAGTATAATAAAGTGGTGTAGCACTCATGTACAGTACTGCTGGAGGACAGAGGAGGGCAGAGAGAGGGCAAGAAAAGAGTCTGGTTTGAGGTTTTTATTCGAACACAATCAGAGGTTTAATAAACGCCGGTGTGGGAAAAACCCACTTGCGTAGGTGTAACTTGTGCATGTCAAAACTGTTCAAAAAATGCTTTTTTGTGATTGTAAAGCAATTTTTTAAGCAAGGTGACCCAATCAGAGCTTGAATAAATACCCATGCTACAAAAAAGCAGTTGCAACTTGTGCATGTCCAAACTGCTTTTTTGTGTCGAAATCCTGCGTTGTAAAAAGCCCTTCCCAAAAGCCTTTTAGTAATGTTGCATGAGAAATTCTATGAAGAAAATATGACACAACACAATAAAAAGAAGCAGGCGAAGGACTTGATCGAATAATGCCACGATCACCTGTTATTCAGATTCTGCCCTGAGGAGCTGTGGTGCTCTGCCAGTACTGACTCCTAATTTGGGCAGAAGGTAATGAACCATTCATGGCCTGTAACTACATGTCGTCTTTCCTCTGAATCAGTAGATTTACTGTGTTGCTTAGTCATAGCCTGCTGGATATAAGAGCATGAAACAGTTAAGGAGGATAAAGACAGTAAGCCTGGTCGGAGGTGGCAGAAGTAAACAGATTTTTATGATAGAAAAGCTCTGATCAAGCAGTAACAGTAGCTCAGTCCAGGTTCTGACATGCCAGACACGGTGAAAAGGGTGCCTCTACAACAAATTTTGGTCTGCTGTTTGCAAAAAAAAAAAAAAAAAAAAGCCGATGTTGTGCTTTTATTTTGAAGATCAAATCTTTTTTTTCCATCTAAAGTCCAAACAGCCCCATTTTTCATTAGAAAAGTTTGGTCAAAAGTAATGAAAATTAAATAATTTGGGTCATGATCTGTCATTAAGGAGGTGGTGGTAGGTCCTGACATAATACCAGGATAGAACACCACATAGGTGCACCATTTTCAATTTGAAGTCATATTTTTGCCTTAAAAACATGATTTTGACTCTTTTTTTATATATTTACCTCTTAAAAGCATTATTTTAACAAATAGTTTCATGTTCTGATCTTTTGAACTAATAAGTTAGACTTTTTATCTCAGATTGTGAGCCGTTTAACTAATCATTTCGACTGTTTAGATCTCAAAATCATCATCATCAGTGCTAATTTTTCCCCTTAATTCATTACTGGCAAAAAAGAGGTTGAGAGTTTGGTTAAAAGTGGACCCTGTTAGGCCCTCAGGTTAGATCTTAATTCAGAATCCAACCACTCTGTGATTGAGTTTGAAACCCCTGGTTTAAAGGCTCAAATCTAAGATAAAAAGTCAAATTTATTAGTTCACAAAGACTAAACACAAAGTTTAAAGGTAAAATCATAAGTTTTAAAGCTTAAAATATGACAGAAAATTGGAATCTTAAGTTTTTAAAGGTCAAAATATGAAAGGAAGGCTCCAAATCATCAGTTTAAAAGCTCAAAATGTGAGATTAAAATCAAAATCATGAGTTTTAAAGGTAAAAATATGAGAGAAAGGCTCAAAATCCTTAGTTTAAAAGGTCAAAAGTGAGAATAAAATCAAAATCATGAGTTTTAAAGGTAAAAATATGAGAATAAAGTCAAAATCACAAGTCTCAAAGGTCAAAATATGAAAGAAAGACTCAAAATCATGAGCTTAAAAGGTCGAAATACGAGGTAAAATTCTAAATTATGAGTTTAAAAGGTGAAAGTATATGAGATAATATTCTGAATCACGAGTTTAATGGTCAAAATATGTGATAAAATTCTAGGTCATGAGTTTTTCTTTGTGCACTGTGGCACAGTCATGTTGGAATAGAAAAAGGGCCTTCTCCAAACTGCTGCCACACAGTTGGAAGCCTAGCATTGTCAAAAATATCTTGGTAAACTGAAGCATTAAGTTTGGCCTTCACTGGAGAAAAGGGGCCTAGCCCACATGCAGTCAGGCAGGTAACATCCTGCTTTGCACCACTCCTCTGATACTTTGCACTGGACTTGGTGAAGTGAGGCTTGCATGCAGCTACTCAGCCATGGAAACCAGCAGAGTGTTAAGACTTTTACGCACCATGTGCCCTAGTAGACCCAGCTCTGTGATTTTGGGTCTTCTGCTTCATGGCTGAGTTGCTGTTGTTCCTGAATGCTTCCACTTCCTAATACTAAGAGCTGACTGTGGAATATCCAGCACGGATGAAAATTCCTGAACTGTCTTTATTGACTCTGGTAGTTTTGGGTTATTCTAAAGGTCAGAGACACTGAAACTGTGAAAGCTCTGATCGCCCCTCCTAGCGCTCCTATAGCCAATGTGGATTCAGTCCTGACATTCTTCTGTCTGATTTTTCCATCACTGCTCATTCTTTAACTGTTTGTTTAAACATCCCAAGCTCCTTGAAATATTCCAAACCATGTTTCTCATTCTGTACAAAAGAAAAATCCTCTCACTGTGTGCTAAGCAGCTTTTTGAACTGGGATTTATCCTCTTGGTATGTTTACGCCAAGTACTCGGAGTTGGCTTCTGTATGAACGGTTCCTGTATGAGCATCTGTCAGAGTGGCCATAAATAACATTTATTCTGCACTGGAAGAGCTTTTCCTCCCGCAGGCTTCTGGTGGGAGATAAATGCCTCACAAAAACTTTGCAGCAGCGGCATGTACAAGCACAGAATCTGAACAAACACATGCAGTATGTACGCATTCACTTTCTGCATGCACATTTCAGATCCACCCTTCTTTACATACGAGTACTGTAGTGATAACGAAGCTGGCCAGATTCCAGACACTCTTTCAACAATGTGTGATGTATAACTCAGAGGAGTGAGGAGCACGAGGATCCCAGACATGAGTGTAAATGAGTCCGGCCCCTATAGAAGACATGCACCCAGTCATTATGGAGCTTAAGGGTCATAGCTCTTCCTCTTTGTCCCCTTGTCATGCTGTTTTGAGGCTGAAATCCTCGACTCCATGATCTGTGTCTTCTGCCGAGGCCTCCTCACCTCAAACGCCGCCCAGGCCCGTATCATGTCAACATACCACATCTAATGGTCACCACAGGGATGAGTGGATTTTCTGCCTGGTTTGTCCCCAATGTGGCCTCCTGTAACTGCATGTATCCCCGCTGAGTGAATGTTTCACAGACATCCTCATGGGGAATTGACACAGAGCTCAAACTACAACACAGCGGGGGGCTGAGCAGAGGTGAGGGGCATTTGGGGTAAATAAGGGGCACAAAGCAGAGCAAATACTCCCATGAAAGGAAGATGAGCTTCCATGATCATTACCTGGAAAGATGGAGCTTCTTGTTGTGACATGAAGATTGCAGAACCACAAAGGGAAAACTGGAAGCATGAGGGTGACAGGGTGATTAAAGATCTCCATACTGTGTACAGTCACCTGAGCATACATGCCTTCTGCAGGACACAGGAGACGAATGTTTACAGCCTTTTGTCTGCTCTTTTCCTCCAGGTTCACATCGTGCATGATCAACCTGTCCTTCAATGCATGTTAACTGCTGTTTATCTTCTCCTTTTTCATCAGAGATCCGATCATAAATAGAATCCAAATAAAGATTAGCGATGTTTCCACTAGGGCTGACTGATGTATTAGGGCCCAAGCACCAACCTTGGTGCAAGAGCCCTATTGTATTCGTAGCCGTCCGTTGTTTTTCTCTCAAAACAAATGGATTTTTTTTTTTTTATGCTCCAAAACTCACCAAATTTGGCGGATTGTTAGATCCTGGTGAAAAATTTCATGTTCTGGTGGGTCCATTCATCTCACTTGAAAAATGGCCCCCTAGAGGCCCCAAAACCAGGTATTCAGGAGCCCCGCCCACAAGTTTCAGCAACATGCATGAAAATTGGTACACATACACTGTATTGCCAAAAGTATTCACTCACCTGCCTTGACTCGCATATGAACTTAAGTGACATCCCATTCTTAATCCATAGTGTTTAATATGACGTTGGTCCACCCTTTGCAGCTATAACAGCTTCAACTCTTCTGGGAAGGCTTTCCACAAGATTTAGGAGTGTGTTTATGGGAATTTTTGACCCTTCTTCCAGAAGCACATTTGTGAGGTCACACACTGATGTTGGACGAGAAGGCCTGGCTCCCAGTCTCCGCTCTAATTCATCCCAAAGGTGTTCTATCAGGTTGAGGTCAGGACTCTGTGCAGGCCAGTCAAGTTCGTCCACACCAAACTCTCTCATTCATGTCTTTATGGACCTTGCTTTGTGCACTGGTGCACAGTCATGTTGGAACAGGAAGAAGCCATCCCCAAACTGTTCCCACAAAGTTGGGAGCATGGAATTGTCCAAAATCTCTTGGTATGCTGAAGCATTCAGAGTTCCTTTGACTGGAACTTAGGGGCCAAGCCCAGCTCCTGAAAAACAAGCCCACACCATAATCCCCCCTCCACCAAACTTTACACTTGGCACAATGCAGTCAGACAAGTACTGTTCTCCTGGCAACCACCAAACCCAGACTCGTCCATCAGATTGCCAGATGGAGAAGCACGATTGGTCACTCCAAAGAACACGTCTCTACTGTTCTAGAGTCCAGTGGTGGCGTGCTTTACACCACTGCATCTGACGCTTTGCATTTTACTTGGTGATGTATGGCTTGGATGCAGCAGCTCAGCCATGGAAACCCATTCCATGAAGCTCTCTACACACTGTTCTTGAGCTAATCTGAAGGCCACATGAAGTTTGGAGGTCTGTAGCGATTGACTCTGCAGAAAGTTGGCGACCTCTGCGGACTATGCGCCTCAGCATCCGCTCACCCCCCTTCGTCATTTTACATGACCTACCACTTCATGGCTGAGTTGCTGTTGTTCCCAATCGCTTCCACTTTGTTATAATACCACTGACAGTTGACTGTGGAATATTTAGGAGCGAGGAAAATGCGTAACAGAGATAAAGATAGCAAATTGTAGCGAAAATACTCACAGTGCTGGGAGGAATTGAGGGATATTTGTGGTGATTTGCAGTTTTTAGTTTTATTGTGACTGTTTCCTGTGTAACCACTTCCGGTGCAGAAGTTTTCTCTGCTGGCTTTACAGAGATTGGGCATCTCCGCTGGCTCTGACTCTCGTGACTCTGGCACACCTGTAGCTCATCACCCAAATCACCACGCTGCTCTTAAGCTCTGCCTTGCGTCTACACTGGCGCCAGATGATTCCGCTCACTCCGTGGTATCGGCCGACCCTTTAATGCTTCTAAGTTTCCACCGAGTAATTTCTAGTATTTTCTACATGTGTGCTTACCTGTGATTAATCCCGCCTTCTCCTCCATTCCTTCCGGTGCCTCCACGAGCCACCTGCAAAGCCCAATCTCTGCCACGCCGCCGAACTCTCTCCCTTGGAGTCCTCTCGCCGTCACTCACAGATTCTCAGAAACACTCACCTCTCGCCTGGAGCCCGCTCACAATCACTCAAGACCAGCCTCACCATTACCTCCCGTCTGGAGACCTCTCACCTGTGGATTCCCCCCTCCCTACTCCCTACTGCCAGTAATTCCCCAAATAAATCTGTTAAACTGCTGCTACCTTGTCCAGTTCTGCATTCTGGGTCCTAAATATAAAATCACAGTATTCAGCCTCTGCCATGACTTCCAGTCGTCCAGTGAGACCATGGGTGAGACTGTCAGTGCATCTGCTGGCACCAGCAGGCAATGCTTCCACCATGACAGTCCACCCGTACCGAAGCCGATGCTTTGCCTCACCATATTTCCACCTCACCGGGGAGGGAGTAATCAGCAAATGCCATGGTGGGGGACAAATGGGGACGGATCCAGGAATTTTTTAAAGGATTCTTTACTATTGGGAGATAGGGCTAATGGCGGAGGTCTGCGGTCTCCAAATGCTTTTCTAGTTATTTCTACTGTCTACTTTTTCAGATTTTTATAACTTGACAAGGATTCCTTTTTAATCTTCAAGGTTAAATTTACATTTCTGTACAGGAGGAAATCTCATAACCTCATTCTGGTGGGCCAGTTCTAATTAAGATATGATCTGGTCTTGCGGGCCGGGTAAAACTGCACTGTGGGCCGCATTTTGCCCCCGGGCCTTGAGTTTGACACCCGTGCCTTAATAAATAAAATCCTAGTGTAGAAACAGCATCTTATATTTACTTGGGTTGTTTTTGTGAGCTATTAAAATTAGTTTGATGATCTGAAACATTTAATTGTGATAAATATGCAAAAACATCAGGAAGGAAAGATGTGGCTCCAAGTCCACTTAAAAGAACTCCTAGAGAGCTGGCTGTTTAAAGGCCCAGAAGCAGCAGGTGCCAAAGTTTTGGGGCACGTTTGTCGTCCTGTGTGGTGTCCCTTAAATCAGTTCAGATGTTCAACATCTTTAATTGAGGGCCCGACTGGAGTTACAGTCTTTAAATGTCTTGTGTGTGAGGTGAAGGTGTTTGTGACTGTGTCTGTAAGGCACTTATAATGTTTCATAACCAGATTACTGTAATCCAGTTACGTTAACTTCACAACAGTGGGAATGAGAGTAGAGGAATGAGCAGAAGTCTGACACTGGATGTAATAACAAACATTCAAACTCATTTCTCTGTTATGAAACAGACTCAGAGAAGCCAGAGTCCAGGGCTAATAGCCACAGAGACTGGGTTTGGCTGCAGCCCCTCATTTCTACTCTAGTGGTCATTACTGAGAGACAGCAGCCAGCTGTGGTGAACTGCTGCTTATCTGGAGGTAATGAGAGGTAACACGGGTGTAATGTGGTTGCATGTGCACATACTTGTCTCTTAACTCTCCCTCCTCTGTCAAATAAATCCTCTGTGGCTGTTTTGAAAAATCTCCCCACCTTTTTTTTTTCTCTTCCAAACACTCTCTCTCTCGTATTTCTCATTAAACTCATGAAGAAGAAAGTGTTTGGTGCGAGCTCAGGGGCCCCCTGAGCGGCTCACTTGTGGGAAGGGGAGCTGTAACAGTTAATGGAGGGAGGTCTCACCCAGGGAGAGAAGACACCCACACTCAACGCACACGCAGATCAGAGAGCAGGGATGTTTGTCGGATGATGTCAAAGACGGAGGATGAACAGAGCCCGTCTTGAGGAGCAGCGGGACTCCTGATGGGACTCAGGTGATGGAGAGGGGGGGAGAGGAATTGCCCAGGGAGACATGGCGCTTGTCTGGCCTGTTTCCCGGCCTCCCGTGTTGGAGCTTGAAAAGGAGCAGGTCGTTTACACCCCGGTGAAAAAAGCCGCCATAGCCGCAGCAGCACCTGGATGTTATTTAGGCTAATGGACTTGGGGCTTACTCAATAGTAATCAACTTGGGGGGGCTTGTCGCTTTGTTTCATGCACCACCTTCTCCCAGCACTCTTTTTTTTTAACTTTCCCCCCTACCTGCTCTCTCTGCCTCCCTCCCTGTCTTTATCGCTCCCCACCCTCCCCTCTCTGGTGTTTATTTTATTTTTCAGGAGCGCGCTGTTATGACAAAGACTTCACTCCCCGGATGTATGCAGTCACAGCTTGTGTCATGCCCTTATGAGGTATGGGGGGCCCTCGCCGTTTTGCCAGCCCCACCCGGCCTGCCCATCCCGGAGAGAGGAGGGGTTGGAGGAGGGTGGCGGGGGTGACTTCTGCCCACACCCAGGTCTGTCCTGCCTGGTGTTGATGGAAACTTTACACATATACGGTGGCCCTGAAGGTCAACTGCAAAAACATTTCATTACATGGAGAAATATTTAGTGAAATTAAAAAAAATAAAATAAAATAAAATGAAAAAAATGTTAAAATCCTGAGAGACTAGTGTGGAATAAAAGATAAACATTTATTTCATTGTGGCATAAGGGCTCTATGTATAATTATTTGTTCATACTACATTTTTACCCATCTAACCACTTTTTCAGCCAACTCTCTCAAATCTTTTTGCCTCTTTTAACCAATTTTTGATGCTTTTTGCCATTATTTGCCACTTTAAGCCCCCTCCTTTTGCTATTGATAACTCATTTTCACAGCTTTTTGCCTACTTTTAAACCTTTAACCCATTTATGCTACTTTTCTTTTCTTTTGGCCACTTTCTACGATTTGCTGCAATTGCTTTCCACTATTTTGCCCATTTTTGCTGCATTTGTCACATATTTTTGCTACTTCATTTTGCTACTTTTTATCCTGTTTAACCTATCAATGCAACTGTTTGTTCTCTTAGCACTTTTCTGCCACTTGTTAAACATATTTGCTTCTATTTTGACCATTTTTGCCACTTCTGCCTCTTTCTTTTTACCCATTTTTTGCCACTTTCACCCATATTGCTACTTTTAACCATTTTTTTTGCCCTCGTTGCCTATTTTTGCTGCATTTGATACACATTTTTGCTACTTCATTTTGCTACTTTTTACCCCGTTTAACCTATCAGTGCTACTGTTTGTTGCTTTTAGCACTTTTCTGCCACTTGTTGTCGACCATTTTTGCCACTTTTGCCTCTTTCATAAATTTGGCCGTCTTCTGCCCATTTTGGCCATTCTTTTTGCCCTTATTAACCCATTCTCACTGCTTTTATTCCTATTTTGTAACCTTTAACCCATTTATGCTTCTTTTTTTTTCTTTTGGCAACTTTTCTACAGTATGGTGCGATTGTTTTCCACTATTTTTCCTATTTTGTTCCCCTTTTTGCAACTTCTATGAACCCATTTTTAAAAATTCTTTTGTCCATTTTTTGCCAAATTTTAGCAACTTGCCA
The DNA here is from genome assembly GCF_018320785.1 of Cheilinus undulatus. Classification (NCBI taxonomy): domain Eukaryota; kingdom Metazoa; phylum Chordata; class Actinopteri; order Labriformes; family Labridae; genus Cheilinus; species Cheilinus undulatus. The sequence continues at coordinate 49,934,470 of NC_054870.1, read as the reverse complement.
ACCATTTTTGCTTCATGAAGGTCCCTTGTCACTAATGCTCTTTTATACCACTTTTAACCCATGCTGCTGCTGCTGCTGTTTGTTGCCTTTGCACTTTGTTGCCACTTGTCAAATATTTTCAACAAGTGTCAAGTGTCAGATGATGCCGACTGGTCTGAACTGTTTTTGGGTCTGACAGAATTGTTGCACATTGGAGCTTTGCAGATGGATTTACCTGATGACAGATGCTGAGTCTGGCAAATACATCCGCTTTGCAAGATTATGAGCTGGTAACTTTACAAAGCAAATGGATTGTCCAGATTTCATGTTTGTCATCAGTAGGGGTATAACGGTTTCTCTATTTGTCCTAAACAGTCACCGTTCGGAGGTCATGCATCTAAACTGCCAAAAAAGTTACTGGTAGTCGAGCTTAAGCCTGGCTGTCGAGCTCAGGTTACTACCGGAGCTGCACATGCCTACTACCTCATTTTGCCCTGTAGCTCCGATATGACCATATATCATCAGGCAAAGGTGGGCTGATTCAATCAGAGACGCCACTGTGACACTCTTGGACAGGAGCATGAATCTATGTTGGCTTAATGAAATTTTTTTGCATCATTTTTGAAAATAAAAATTATTTAGCATTTCAAGAAACAGTTTTGCATTTGAAATCCTTTTAATAAAATGTTTTTGTGTATCACAAAAGTTTTCTTGGTTCAATTAAATGTTTTTGCTGCTGACCTTCTGGGCCACCGTACACATGTATATGAGAGTCTGATTCATCCTGCAAGTTTTCAATTTTTCAGTCTTTTTTTTTTTGCAGCTGAAAACGCTGACATGAGACTTCCTGTCCTGGTCCGTTTTCCTGCTATTACCTCATTCTTACAAGCTTCAGAGCTGCTCAGGATTGTTTACCATCCATCAAAAAGTCCTGGAGGGGTAAAACCTTCAGCTAGAGTCATGTAAGGCTCAATAGTTTATCATACTGCTGCCTCATTTATCCTCCACTGGCTCTTTTCATTCAAATCACCAGAGGGAGATTTCTCAGTGCCTCCACTGTGGAGTGTTTTCTATTAGGATGTTTCACTCTCTATATCTGTCTCTTTCATCCTCCCTGACAAAAATGACAAACACATTCCTTTGTTTGGCATGAAATCCACTTCATTTGTCATATCATGTAAGAATCTGTCAGGCTGAGACAAAAGGCAGAGTCGGGGGAATCTGCTCTCTGTAAACAGCAGTTTATGAATGGACTCGAATGGAAAGCTGAGGTGACATCCAGATGTATGAAACCGTCCTGTAAAAATATTGACTTTTTCACGTCTTCTTCACTTAAGTGGTGAGACAACCGGGGTTGTCATAATCCCGAAGATGCCACCCACTTCACATGGACTCCACAGAACGCTGTTTAAGAGGAAAAAAAAAACGGTGCTGAACATGAAAAATAAATGATAAAAGTTGTCAAATGTGTTTCCATCCCTCTCATCTTTTGCATGAAAGTGAAAAAGCCCTCAGCAAAACATTACATTTCATCATTTTTCCATTCTTTAATTTTCACCACAAAGCCTGACATGTTTTAAGAGGTGCAACCTAATATTGCCTGAACTCCAGGACCTACCACAAAGATCTCTGGGTAAATGGGAGGGAAGGAAGTGCACAGACAGGAGGACGGGCGTGGATGGAAAGTGCGCAGTAACTTGGCTGCAGCACACCCTTAAGTAACAACACATGGCAGTGGAGGAATTCCACATTTGCCGACACTTTACATGAGTTAGGATGGGAAAGGCTGCTCGCACCGGCCGGGTCCGAATGGGAAGCTGATAAGGCTCTGCCATACCTAATTCCTTTCCATGTTCTCATCCTGGGTAGGCATCACAATGGGCATGATTCATGGGGGTAATTCCGCCAGCTTCTGACTTGGCTCCTGCCTGCATTTGGGAAGAATGTGACCTCACAATACGTCTCTTTCAGGCCCATCCCTGTCTGACTTCTCTCCTTGAAGCCTTCTTCTGTTAGAGACAGCAGTGAGGACGAGGGAATGCAGCAGAGAGGCTAAGTTAAGGGGAAGAAATCATGCAAACATACTCCGCCTCCTTCCCATCTCCTCTCTTCCTACATCACTTTCCCCCTCCTGGCGTAATAACTAAATGATGTGCATTTAGGAGGGGAATTTGAAACAATGAACTTGAACGCTAACCACCGTGACGACCACAGAGACGAGCCCTGATTGCACGGGGGAAGTTCTAGGTGTGATGCCTGGTTCATGTTTCCATGCATCAGCCGCAGAGACAACCACAAGTCTAGCCAAAGTGATGATCTGAACAAGAACACGTGATGCTAAAACAGCGTTTTGTAACCTGAAACCTCTGTAGCGCTCCCTCTATCTCGCTCTTAGACAAACTGCAATCACGCTGGGTAATTATTTAGCTGTATTAGTCCATTTAAAGCTCGGTTAATTCCTGGTTACATTCCATCTGTCACAGATGGATCGTCTTTATCTGCAGGCAGCGCTGAAATACAAATTACACTGCGGAGCGGCTCCGGCGAAAGTAAGCTTACAAAGGACGGAACATAAAAGTGTGTAATCACAATCAGTGCTGAGAGAAAGTTAAGAAAACATGTGGTCTACATGGGGCGTCAGAAGTGATAAGGATGTAATAATAGTCTAGAACATTCTTCATTTCTGAGAGAGATTAATAGAGCAGCTAAAAGACAAGAACAAGGTATGCATTTTTCTTTCTGTAAATGAAGGTTGAGCAATCTGATGCAAACTGATTTCAACTGGAAAAGAAAGGATGGAAATATACTCAAGAGCCACTTTATTAGGTACACCTCACTTTTGGAACTGCCTTGATTCTAAGGTTGGATTTATACCAGAGCTGTTTGGTCCACGTTAAACGAACTGTGGTCTGTTTTCCCAGTTCGTTTGGAATGGTGTGAAAGCTCATACTAACTCCGTTCTGCTTAAAATTGGGCATCTCGAATTGCATCAAACAAACCCTGGTACAGTCTGTTTGAGGTGTGAAAGCAAAGACAGAAGGTGACATCAAAGGCAATGATTTACAGTTATATTAATGCCATTTAAGGACCTGTTTCCATAGACAGCTTTTATTGTGCTGGCGGTGATCACAACCTCATTTCCAGAGCGTTTCTCGCCAATGCTTATCGTTGTTACGTTACGAAAAATGAATCCAATATCACACAGAAGACATTCAGACAATGTAAAGGAATCCTGTCCTGACACAGGCAGCAGTTGCAGACCTGAAAATACCCTAAAACAGGGGTGTCAAACTCAAGGCCTGGGGGCCAAATCTGGCCCGCAAGATCATATCATTTTTGTATTATAACTGGGCCACCAGTATGAGGTCTGCAGATTTCCTCCAGTATAAGTTGTTAAGCCATAAAAATCTGAAAGAGTAAAAAGTATGAAAGATTTCATAAAAGAAATTAATTTGTGTTTTTATTTCATATTTTCAATTTTGCATCTCAAGATTACGACTCAGACTTAGGATTTTGACTTTTAATTTCATATTTTGACCTTTTCAACACAGAATTTGGACTTTAAAAGTCGTTGTTTTAGATTAGCAATTTCAAATTCTAAGTGATATTTTGACCTTTTCAACTCCTTACTTTGGCTGTTTGAGCCCATGTTTTCACTTTTAAACTCATGATTTCAAATTCTGTTCTCATATTTTGACAATTTTAATTCATAATTTTAACTTCTTATAGGATATTTTAACCTTTTAGACTCCCAATTTTAAATTTCAGTCATATTTTTAACTTTTAAAGTCATCATTTTGAATTCTAGCTTGTATTTTGACATTTTTAACTCCTAATTTTGGCTTTTAAATCCCATATTTTAACTGATCAGACTCACAAATTAAAAATTTTAATATCTTGACTTTTAAACTCATGATTTCAAATTTAATCTCATATTTTTACCTTTCAAACCTATGATTTCAACTTCCTCCTCTTAAATTTGCTCTTTAAAAACATTATTTTTCTAATTTTAATATCTTGTTCTGATCTTTTGAACTAATAAGCTGGAATTTCTATCTCAGACTTGAGCCTTTAAACTTATTATTTTTACTGTTTTTGAATTTTCAAATAGTTTATCATCAGTGCTGTTTTTTCATATTTTATTACTGGTGAAAATGAGGCTGACAGTTTATGGTTAAATGTTGAACCCGTTATGATCTCAGGTTAGACCTAAATCGAGAATCTGGCCTCTTCTTGATTTTGATTGGCAAATGAGGGAGAAATGACCTTGAAGAGTGCAGTTTTGAACAGCTGCCGTAAGCAACAAAATCAGCTGGCGCTAAGGGTTTTCTTTTTGCCCAGGGCGCTGAGCGCTCAGAACCCTAGGCTACAATTAGTTTTGGGAAAAAAAAAGGCATTGCCAGGGCTAAGAAAGCTAGCTATGGACACAGGCACTAATACACTTAGATACGTCGGTACCTCACTTGGCATCTGTGTCACCATGGCGACACATTGTAGTCTCTCACTCTCATTTTGTCTCTTCTTCTTCTGTTCTGTTTCATTCGTCTCATGTAAGAACGACTTGTTGTTCCGGTTTTGTCTTCTTCTGCGTCTCCTTTTCTTCTTCACTGCTTTTTGTTTGGGACAACAGCACCACAAATGTATAACTGCTTGATGTAATCCAGACAGTTTTGTCCATCTGTGAACTAACCTTGCAAAGCATATGGATTCCCCCGTTCCTGTGTTTCTCACTGGCAAATCCATCTTGCATCTGAACAGTTTGGGCCCAGTTAGAAAGTGACAGGACCAATCAGCATTGAGGGGCAGGACATTCGGGCGTGGCAGAGTTGTGACCTAAGCAAGCAGCAACAAGAGGCCGGTGCAATAGGCGGAAGAGCTTAGTGTGAATGCTGCTAGCGTCCATTTTATCAGAACTTGACGACATTTCTTCGTTAAGATAAGAACAAAGAACAGAAACACCATGGTTCACATTATGCAGTTCTTTATGGAGTTTACTCCTTGGTAGCGGCTATGACGTCACACGTTTTGGTGCTCTGATTGGCCCGTAAAGATGTGACACACAGGACTTTCATCCAATCACCCTCAAAGTTTTATTTCAAAGGCTCTGCCCTTTCCCAAATGCTGTCTATCGGAGGTTTACCAGATGAATGCGTGAACAAATCCATCTGGCGTGTCAGGTTAAATGCGAACCAAACTACAAGATAAGCCCTGAACTGAACCGAGTCCCCTGGATTATCAGGTGTGAAAACGACCTAAATCACAGAGAAAGCTGTAAGTACTCCCCAGAGATTGTAGAGAAATTCTGGTCCATGTTAACATGATAACCTCAGACAGTTGCTGTAAGATTTGTCAGCTGCCTATTCATGCTGTGAATCTTCTGGTCCACCACATCCCAAAAGTGCTCTTCTGGATTGAAATCTGGTGACTGCAGAGACCAGTAACTGTTATGTTTAAGAAATCAGTTTGAGACTCTCTGAGCTGTGAGAAATGGAGTCATTATTTTAGAGGAAGTAGCATCGGAAAGTGGGTATACTGTGGTATGTATCTCTGATAGCAAAGACATTTGGCTCCAATCTGGCTCAAAGCTAGCATAGCCTGTACCAGTTTTGAGCTAGATCTGGACTGAATTGTGCCATCCTTGAACCGTATCTGGGCCGAAATGTGCCAGCTTGTAAGGTCTGCAAGGACCGCCCTGTATCAGCTGCCAAACTCATTTGTCCTGCTGCTGATTCCAGCCTAAATCCAGGCCAAGGTGCCAACTGGGTGTAATTGCTGGGTGAATCCAGCTGATTGTTAGGCCGGATCCAGCCCAGAGTCATTTGCCGAGTGGGACACTATTAGGTGAGTCATTTGGTTGATACGGTTGTGAAAGGTGAATTTAGGGAGTTGAGGCCAGATCCAGCTCAGAGGCAGCTATCTGGGATGTGTTAAAGAAATGTTGAAATATGAGGTAGATGTACCAAATAAAGTGGGTAGCATGTATCTTTAAGGGTAATTTGATCCACTAATGTAAGTAATCTGGATGCACATCAAGCCTTACTGCAGTCATCAACAGCTCTTTCTTGGATGTAGACCTCAGAGTGGTTTTCCACCTTTTAAAGAAAGTACAGAGAAAATAGAAGAATGCCTCAGCGGTCCAATAAATCTCTGTTTTATTTAAGTAATTCACTCCTTCTCCATTTGACTTTACTGAAGAGGAAAATGACTTTAAAGAGCTGCACCATCATCAAACGCTGAGCACAAACGCTCTCCAACAACCTGGCACAAGTAACGGCACGCACACGCTCTCACACCCTGCACATATAAAGGGCGTTGACACGTGAACGTTCGTAAGTAGAGGTGGTTTTGTCATGTCACCCTCCTTTACATCCTTCTGCAGGCTGCTTCATAGGAGGAGAAAATGTGGTGTGATGTCACCTCTGGCATGGCCCCGGTGTCTGAAAACTTTTCATGCACCGCCCAAACGAGTGAGAGGCAGACATTAGTCAGAATAAGAGCGGAGACGATCTGTCCTTCCACTGTTAAAGCTGGTGCTTGTTAGCCTCGCTGTCTGCCAGAGCAGAGCCACTGTCTGTTTACTGCACATCCACACAATGCTCATCAAATCACTCAGACTCCACAAAATATCTTCAGTATGCAGCCATGCCACTCTTCTTAGCAGGGTTACGCTCCTCCACCAGCACCCCTGGCACCCTTAAAGCAGCCCAGCGGCACCCTTAGAAAACCACCAGGCGAGGTTAGTCATAATAAAGCTTCATCTGGCCATCAATCTTCATCCTCTTCTCCTGTTAGCAGCACGGACCGCGTCTTGTGTTGCAGTTAAAAGCTTGGCACGGCTCTGAACCAGGCCTGTGATGAATTGATTTCTCTATGAAGCCTGTGGAGAGTGCTCGGAGATCCTGATCCTTCATCGCTGTTTGTCATTGTTCATTAGCAGAGAATGGCGGGATAACTGAAGTCTGACTCACAAGCTTACACGGCAGAAAGCTTTCAAATAAAACTCAGTAGGGAGAAGTCCAGTGGAAACATAACGGCTTTGGAAATTTGGCTCTAAATACTAAAAATAAAGTATATACAATGAAAAGTTATGCCTCATTAAAGAAACATTTTGGAGATATTTGGTTCGGTGCACTTTGGTGACCCCTGAAGGTCTCTGAGTGCAACTGCACTGTGATAAAACCACAAAACACATTTTACCACAGGCATTTGTTTACAGCAAGAGGTTGGCATGAGAAGACAAAGAACCATGTTGAATGACAAGGTACACTAGCATCATGGATTTTGCACAGATATGGCTCTGCTAGCATCTACAGCTGGTTTCTTTTGCAAACCGGTAACATGTGTCAAAAGCTTCTGCCTAAAAGACAGCATTAAAGGGATATTTCAGGATTTTTGAAGTTGGGTCATATGAAGTGCTTGGCTATAGTAGCGGCATTAGCCTTCAGTGATTTCCGTGTAATTTGATCCTGTTATTACGAGCTCAGAGAGAGCTGGCGCATAGCGGCTGTGGATGGGAACGTGTTGTCCATGTAAATTAACAAGTTTTATGAAAAAATGGGCCGAGGAACTATGTTGGCTCGCCTGTGCGCTGTGTTGAAAATGTACAAAGCACTTGATTTTTCCCAAAAACCCCCTCTGTGTCAGGCACTAATTTACGATGCAGCTTTCGGCAATTTGTATCCTTCCGCCTCCGCACACTGTTTATGGTTCACAAATCCGCCGGTTAGCTGTGTGGGTCGCAGTGTAGCTGGGTTAAGTGTCAGTTACAATGCATTTTTGAGTTTTTTAATCTGTTTTCTTTAGATTCAGAAGGTGCCCCATATTTGCATTTATCCAGACTGTTTAAACAAGCACTCCTCCTTTGACACCATACACCCATTAGAGGAAAAAGCGGCAGTCATAAGCTTACCTGGATGACAAATTTCCATTCGGCCCTTCAAGTCGGGGTCTGTTTTTCCAATTTATCTTCAGAAAGTTGAAGGAGGTCCACAAAACGCCAGCGTTTAAGCAGGAAATTCTGGATGGAGTGTGATGCAGACGTCTGTGAGCTGCTGTCCTCTGATTCGGTGATGTCCTGAAGAAGTGTCGCAACTGAGTCCCACTCATGACAACAGTAACTCTCCCAGTGGGTTGGCACGGATTCACATTTTCCACACCTACACCACCAGGTAACTTGGGATCTCTCCTGCTCTAAACTTTCAAATGAAGGTTCTCTGGTCTCTCTTTCAGCCCGCTGTACACGTCTGGTCTGTATCTATCTGTTTAAGCTCTTCTTAAGTTCTTCCACAGTAAACAGCACATCATCATCACTCTTGTCCAAATCACTTGTTATCTTTGTTTTAGCTTGATGAGGTGTTATTATTCCTGAAGAAGACCGCAGACACACACAGCTGACCGGCAGATGTGTGAACCGTAAACAGTATGTGGAGGCGGAAGGATACAAAATGGGGAAAGCTGCATCGTAAATTAGTGCCTGACACAGAGGGTGGTTTTGGGACAAATGAAGTGCTGTGTATGTTTTTGACACAGCGCACAGGCGAGCCAACATATTTTCTTGGCCCATTTTTTCGTTAAACTTAATTTACGTGGACAACATGTTCCCATCTACAGCCGCTATGCGCCAGCTCTCTCTGAGCTCGTAATAACAGGATCAAATTACACGGAAATCATCAACCTCAAAAATCCTGAAATATCCCTTTAAAGATGCTAATTTATTACATGCAAGCCAACTTTAAAACCTCACTTGAGGATGGGGCAAGGAAACCTTTTGGCACTATGGAGTAATGACCATACGTCCCAATTTGTGTGGAACATCACGTTTTCAAGCTCTGTCCTGCATCCAGACAGAAATCTATAAAACATCAACATGTCCTAATTTTGAACAGCCCACATCCTAATTTCAACCAGTTGATACTCTAAAACAATGCATCTTGCAACACTGATTTGTCCATACATATCTCGGTCTATGCTACTGCCAAAGATGGTGCTGTTCTGACCAATAATGCACAACTGAAGGTTAAATATACTGATTTGTCAATATATGCAACAATCAATTACAACTTGCTGCTGGTGCCTAGCCAGCTAAGCCGATCACGCTGGCAGGGCCTGCTGTGTAACAGGTAGGTTAACTATCGTGTCAAAAGGTAGTGAACATTTACTTAAGAGCTCCAGGAGAGTAGGAACCCTTTGGAAAGTACCAGGTAGAATATGCTGTGGTGTTTGTAGTGATAGTATTTTTATACAGCCATTCTGTTTGTGACTTTCACAGACAGGATCTTAAGGCCCCCAAGGAAGGAAGGTTTCAGGTTTGAAGAGCTCAGAATTGTATCTCTGCAGATGATGTGGTTCTGTTGGGTTCCTCGGCTGGGGACCTTTAACAGGCACTGGGCAGTTTCTGCCTGGTCTGAGGTCATGGCCCTCTGCCACAAAATGCTGGATTGTCCCCTTCAAGTGGGAAGTGAGTTTTTGCCCCAAGTGAAGGAGTTCAAGTATCTTGGAGTCTTGTTCACGAGTGAGGGTAGAATGGACTGTGAGATTGACAGGCTCTCTACCATACCGTTGCAGTGGTGAAGGAGCTGAGCTGAAAGGAAAAGCTTTTGATTTACCTCTCAATCTATGTTCCAGCCCCCAACTATGGTCATGAACTCTGGATGATGACCGAAAGGATGAGATTGCAGGTTCAAGTGGGTGAAATGAGTTTCCTTAGGAGGAAGTATGGGCTAAGCCTTTAGGAGCCGGGAGATCCAGAGGGATCTTAAAGTAGAGCTGCTGCTCCTTCACATTGAGGGGAGCCAGTTGAGGTGGTTCAGGCATCTGATCAGGATACCTCCTGGGCGCCTTCCTGTGGAGGTCTTCCAGGCATGTCCAACTAGGAGGTAACTTTGAGGCAGACCCTGAACTGGCTGGAGGGATTATAAATCCCATCTTGCTTGGAAGCGCCTCCAAATCACTTGGGAGGAACTGGAAAGCATTGATTGGGATAGCAACATCTGGGTGGACTTACTTGCCTGACCCAGGATAAGCAAAAGATGCATGGATAAAATATAGACACATCTCAAAAATTACAAATACAAAACATTTTTTTTTTTTCAAGTTACATAATTCAAAAACTTAGACTCACATGTACTGATGATAATGTCTTACAGCTCAGGAAAATCAAAGAATGAGTATCTTGAAATATGAGAATACTGTGTAAAAGTCTGATTTCTTTTTAGTTATTCCAGTCCTAACAAGAGCTCTAATAAGATTAACTCCAAATGCCTGCAAAGATTTCCTGAGCCTTAATTCCCTCACTCTGATTCAATTCACACAATCACAATCGTGAAGGAGACTGCTGACCTGACAGTCGTCCATGAGACAATCATTGGGTAAGCCACAGAAGGTCACTGCTGAAGGGCAGGCTGTTCTCAGAGAGATATATCAAACATGTTTATGGAAAAGTGTGATAAGAACTGGAGCACAAGCAACAGGGATGAGCTCAGCCTTCAGAGGACTGTCAACTTAAGATTCAAGAACTTAGGGGAGCTTTGCAAGGAGTGGACTGAGGCTGGAGTCAGTGGATCAAGAGCCACCACAGAGACAGGCCAAAGACATGAACTACAGAAGTAGCTAAAGGTAACTTGGCTATGTGGATAACAAAGATATGTTGTTGTGTCATTGGTACGCCACAGTGGAACTGTTCTCTTATTGTGACAGTAAGTATTTTATTATATCATTGGTATATTGTTGTGTCATTGGTATGTCATAGTGACAGCTTTTTAAAATGTACCCTCTTCAGGCAATTTTGTCAACCTGCACCAGGGAAATGTGCAATATATTTTATAAACTGTTTACTGCAGGGAAGCCAGTGCAATATTACAGGGCAGGTGCAATACTATACCTGCTAGTCCATTTATTATCTGTCTATTGCCTGTTTTTGTGATGAATGTATTGATTGTGAGCAGCGCTGCACTTATGTCCAAGACAAATTTCACCCTGGGGACAATAAAGTTGATCCTTATCCTTATGTAGTTTATGTAGCTGCGTTAGCAATGTAGGTAAGTTAGCTTTAGCAAAGGGAGCTCGAGATAACTCAGTTACGTATATAATGTAGATAGTTTGTACAGCCGCTTTGGTAACTTAGCTTTTGCTACATTAGCCACATTGCAAGGTGAGCTTTAGTGAAAGTAGCTTCTCACTGGTTTTAACAGACGACATCACATCACCCCCCTTTTAGCATCTTTACACTGGCTTCCCCTTAATTTTATAATTCATTTTAAGATCTTATTAATTACTTTTAAAGCACTGGAGGGCCTGGCTCCAATCTATATACGAGAACTTTTAACCCCCTATGAGCCAGGCCGCAGCCTTAGATCCTCGGGCGCGGGCTTCCTGGTTGTTCCAAAGCCGAGACTCAAATATAAAGGTGACAGGGCTTTCTCCATCAGAGCCCCTCGACTTTGGAACGACCTGCCCGAGGAGATAAGGCATGCAGAATCATTGACATCTTTTAAATCCCTTCTTAAAACTAATTTTTATAGACTTGCTTTTACATGATGTCGTCTTCTTCTCATTTGGTTTTTATCTTCTCAAAGATTCTTACCTATTTTAGTTTAATTTCCTCTTAATCTCACCTTTACTTCCTGTCAACCTCATTTTAATCGTTACTGTCTCCCTCACTTTATTGCTTTTATGTCTTTATTGCTTCCCGTTTGTTTACCTCTGTTATAATATTTATCACTTTTACTGCTTTACAGTTTTAGAGCTTGTTTTACCTTGCTTTACTATCTGTTTTTGCCCTCTTATTTACACTTTACCGCCTTTTCTCGTTTATCTCCTGTTTTGTTTTTACTCCTCCTTGTTTCTCTGTTAATTTCTCACCTTTTAATTTTGGTCCTCTCGGTCTCAGCCTGTGTAGCTGGGTTCCTATCATTTTATGGTACTTGATGTCTGTGTCTTGCCTGCATCCTGATGAGGTCCATGATGTCTTAGTGTAGTATGGTTTCATGTCTGCACTCAGATTGATGTCTCTGATGTCTTAGTTTGCGTGGCATCACATGACGTCTAGGTTTTGATGTATTTTGGTGTTGTTGAATTTTATCTCATCCATATTTTTGGTTAGTTTCTTCAAGTGTTTGGATTCTGCTGATGCTGTCTGCATGTCACGTTCTGTCTTCTTGTCTTTTGTTTAGGTTTGTTGCCTTGTTTTTCTGCTTGCTTCTGCACTTGTCAAAGCACTTTGTAAACCCATGTGTTTAAAAGTACTATACAAATAAAGTTATTATTATTACAAGTGTGGTTAGCCTCAAGTGGAGCCTATCCTGAACCACTGGTATCATAAGCATCTCACCTGGACTAATGAGAAAAAAAACTGGTAGGTTGCTCAGTGGTCCAAAGTCCTGTTTTGCTTGAAGTCCAGTGTTTTCAGTTCCCACAGTCAGTGATGGTTTAGGGTGTTTCTATTGCACCAGTTCTACAGCTTAATTTTAATTTACCAATCATGAGTATGTGTGTTGCTTAATATTTGTATTTGAGACAGCTCTGTGTCTAGTTTATGCCTTCAAACCAACATCCGATATATTTGTCATCTCCTCCATCATTATTGCTGAATAAACATCTCTCTTCCAGCTCACAGCTCTTCATTGAACTGTGAAGTCAAACAATAAAACAGAGCAGCGCTTTTTTTAACCCATGAGAAAGTGCAACGATCCCGTGGGTAGGACAGAGTTTACACTCTGCTAAATCCCTCTGAGTTTCTATTTTAGAGCGACGTCTAGACATTAAAACATTTTACTAGAAAACCAAAAGCCAAAGCGCGGCTCTGAAAAGCTGCACAAACTTGCTCAAAAACACTGAAAAACATGTAGTGATAAAAGAAAAGTCTGCAGTTGAATCCCTGCCAAGCACCTTGCAGAGTGTGCATTAAACTCTCGAGATAAAATACAGCTGATGAAGTCATGTGTTTACTTGTTATAATGTCTTTGTGCTGGGGAAAAGATCGTCTGCAGTCATTAAATGTTTATATTAGTGTCTTTATGGGATGTTCCTTGTATACATAATTGTTCGCGGCATCATAAAAAGCCAGGCCGACAAAGTGCAAATGAAAGGGTTTGTGGGGGTACTGACCACCTATTTTCCACACTCTAAGTCGCTACAGTTGTAAACAAAGTGAACGTGTTACAACAAGAAACACACCCTGCAGTGTGACCACAGATGATGTCAGTTTGGGGTAATGAGCAGAGGAACAAAAGCTGCTCCATCAATTAAGAATAGGGTCCTCCATTATTAAGATTTAAAATTTAACTCCATGTGGAATCTGTTACAGAATACCCCAATAATCTGGGTGCAGAAGACTAATTTAGCCTCAAAATGATGTTTTATGTGATTTTTTAGACAGTTCTGCTGTTAAAACAGGGTTGGCATTGTTTATCTTGGTGTGTTTTGGACTTTTATTGTTCATGCAAATTTGAATTTAATTATTTTGTTTTTGCAGCGAATATTTTCATTTTGTGGTCTTTGCATTGTTTCTAAATATGAAGTCTCTAAAATTCAAAATTTATTTTTCATCTGTGAATGCATAAGGTTTTTTACTAGGGGTGTTAGAAAATAATGATACACTGATAAATCGCGATATTTTGCAGCACAATACTGCATTGATATTTTAAAATGCAGAAGCGATATTTTTTTAAATGAAAAATTTACTTTATTGGTGCGAAAGTTTTTGGTGTTGTTTCACCCCTTGACCGCAACCCAGCTTCAGGCAGTTGACTCTTTCCTCTTCTCCTCTGCTTAGAAAACGAGATCTTGCAAGACTTCGGGCCGGTTGCTCATGCCTACCCAGCAGTGCAGCTTCTGCTGCATTTGTAGCAAACATGTGGACTTATTTTGGCTTCCAAAAGATTAAAGACAGCACAGACTTATGCCAGAGTCAAGTCGTTTGTAAGATATGCCACGCCAGAGTGAAATACTGGGATGACACAACGCGCTTAAAATAAAAGCTTACATCAGATTGCCTTGTTACTGTGCCAGATATTTTATGGGGTCTCCAACTATCACTCTGAGGTGGAATGAATCTGTGGTAACAGGGGGTTTCTTAAGTATTTCAATTTAAAGTTGGGCAGTTCTTTTCTTAATTATGATTTTATTTTAAAGTTAGGCAGTTGCACAATGAATATGGCATATTTGAGAAAGCTTTTATTTTGAAATCTTACAACAGATTGCCTTGTTACTTCGACAGATATATTGTGGGGTTTCCAACTATCACTCTAAGGAGGAATAAGTCTGTGGTCACAGGGGGTTTCTGGAGTATCGCAATATATCTATATTGGCACCCCTGTGTCGCGATACATATTGTATTGCCAGATTCTTGCCTATACACACCCCTATTTTTTTAATTTATTTATTTATTTTTACTGTCAAAGGATATTTGCCTTCTTCATTAGAACCTATTGCTCTTGTGCAGACTGATGATGATTTTAAAGACTACCTTTCCAGATTTCGCTGTGCTGTGAGGTGCGTTAGAGCGATCGTTCCCTCTCAGATATGAAGGCAGTAAGAGTTGCAGAAAGTAAATATGAAATATTACCTAATATTTACAATCAGAAATCCTGTTGGGAAGGAGAACACCAAGGACAGCTGAGCAAGCATGAGCAGGAATGGTGTGTTGGATGGAGCGTTAGCCAATCAGGAAGCGAGCTGACCCAAGGAGGAAGCATAACAAACACAGCCATGCCAGTGGCAGGAAACATCTTGATGATGCACAAAGTGATTTGCAAATAATAAAGGACTCTTTCAAATATTTTTCATGTTACAATCTCAGTGTGGTCACATGCCGACTTGGTCAGGCAGTGAGACCACATACCCCAGATCTTGCAGAAACTCACGTCAACAAATGTGCCTAAGAAGAAAATCAAACAGGGATGATGATTGAAACCCTTGAGATACACTTTTGGAATCTTTGGCAGGCTGTCCTTATGTAAAATGACAAGCCAGATGGATTTGTTTCACATATCAATCTGGTAAACCTCCCATAGACAGTGTTTGGGAAAGGGCAGAGCCTTTGAAAAAAAACTTGGAGGGTGATTGGATGAATGTTCTGTCTGTCACATCTTTACAGGCCAATCATAGCAATGAAACACGTGACGTAACTGCTACCTTGAGGTTGGCATATGCCACTTTTCACTCAAAAATATGTGATCTATAAAAAACAGACTCGACTGTAAAATGTACGCCCACATGGGCTTTCATGTGTTTTGCGCTGAGGAGATGCTTCTGTCTCCTTAAGCCCAGATCAGTGGAGAGCAGCAGTGATGGCTGTGCTTCTGGAACTTTGTCCCATCTCCACACAGGAACTCTGGAGCTCAGTCAGAGTGACCGTCAGGATCTCACTAAGGCCCTTCTCCCCTGATTGCTTAGTTTGGCCTCTCTTGGAAGAGTCCTGGTTGTACCCAACTTCCTCCATTTGAGAACTATGAAGGCCACTGTGCTCTTGGGAGCCTTCAGTGCAACAGAATTTATTTTTTACTTGTGCAACAATCCTGTCTCTGAGCTCTGCAGTTCTTTTGACCTCATGGCTTGGTTTTTGCTCTGATGTGCATCGTCAGCTCTGAGGTCTTCTATAGAGGTGTATGCCTTTCCAAATCACATCCAATCAGATTAATTTACAACAAGTGGATTCCAATAAAGGTGTAGAAACATCTCAGCAAAGATAACAGAAATGGGAGGAAGTTGAGCTACATTTACAGTGTTGTGTAAGATCCGCAGAAAGATCACAACATGATTTAGAGAGAAGGAGGTTAAAATGATTTACAAATAAAAAGCAACTTTCCTCTGTGATGATGAAACAGCCTGCTCCTTCTCCACTAAACTGCCTTCGTGAATCATCAGTGCAAATATTCCAACTGCATCACTTCCTCTTTTGGGGCTTCCTCTGCTTCCTGCAGCTGTGAGTGAATCTCAAATGTCAGCATTTGATCTTTACCGCACACTTCCCCGTGTTTGCATTCATAAAGCGGCTCCATTCATGTCTGACATGACCGGTGGTTGACGGAGGAACATGGGACACGTGAGGGTCTGGGCATAAAGGAACTCAGACTGGTGTCTTTCTTTTCTGTTTTTACTTCCATCTCTCTCTATTAACTTCTTTTTCTTTTAGCTTATAAAGCCGAGTACAGCCTCAGTATGCTTGTGAAAAGAAATGCTCTGATACATGGGGCATCGGCCAGCTCCTCTCTGAAGATATTCTCATAATAATAAAACATATTCAAGAGTCATTTTTCTGGCTGATTTCTGTTTGGCTTAAGCAAATAAAATAAAAACTACTCTGATGATTAGTTTGGCATGTCTCATTGACTTGTGTGTGCAAGTAAAGGCTTAATACATTCAAAGGAGGCCCATTAAAACCATTAAACCCACCTAAACCAGCTGATACAGAATGAAGACAGAAGCAGTCCATAGACAAGGCAGGAGGTTCTTAAAGTAAATACCAAAGGGGTGTGAAGTAAATGTACACAGGGCTGTGTGCAGTACAAGGTAGAAGGTCGACTTTGGAGAGCCTCGTATTTAATGGCAGCTAGGACAAAGGTTTGCTTTGCACACACTTCCTGAACAACACTTACCCTGACAAAGCTAAGAAAGATTTTTTTCTTCTTTTTTTTTTTTTTGCAGATGTTGTTCTGTAGGACCATGACTGCTGTTTTTAGCACTAAACTGCTACAAGCAAGTGTCTGCTGTAAAATCAGCTTAATGCTATCTATTCCCAACCTGACACGCCAGATGGATTTGTTTCACTCATCCTTCTGGAAAACCTTCCATAGACAGAGTTTGGGAAAGGGCAGAGGCTTTGAAGAAAAACTTGGAGGGTGACTGGATGAACGTTCTGTCTGTCACATCTTTACGGACCAATCAGAGCAACTAAACATGTGACATAGCCGCTACCGAGGAATAACGCGAACCATGGCAACTGTCGACATGTCAGTACATGACTTTTGTTGTTTTGAAAAGAAAACAGCTCACTGCTTTTCTTTTCTCTACTTTTAACAAAGAAATGTCGTCAAGTTCTGATTAAACTGGCGCTTTAGCAGCATCCACACTAATCTCTTCCGCCATAATTGCACTGGCATCTTGTTGCAGCTTGCTTACATCATGACTCCACTGCGCCCGAAAGTACTGCCCCTCGAAGCTGATTGGTCCTGTCACTTTCTAGCTGAGCCCAAACGGTTCAGACAGGAGCTTTGCAAGATGGATTCGCCAGTGAGAAACGCGGACATGGGCGAATCAATCTGCTTTGCAAGGTTAGAAATATTAAGATTTTTATTCATTCTGCAGTATGTGCTTAAGCTTTTTAAAGGAAAAAAATAACATCTGAACATAATAGAAATAGCGACAGCCCTGCAATAGAGGGCTTCCAGAGGAAAAAGAGAGGCTGTGATTTATGGTAAAAGTTATATTTAGATTTTATTTTAACCCTTAGGGCACACAGCTATTTTTTTTTTTAACATCATGTCTCAGCTAAACTTTTTGTCCTTAAAAGCTTGGATAACATCAACCCTGTGGTGCACAGTCAAGCTCTATACATCCTTTTTTTCAGGACAACCTGGGTTTTAAGAATATATCTACTACAGTAATGTCACTTGAATTTTTAAAAAGTCATAGGACTCTGAAGATAAAAGAAAAAAAAATCGGAATTTGAAACTCAGCAATTTTTATTTATGACACGCAGAAAACTGTGACTAAGCATTTTCTTTGCACAGACTTGTTCTCCTGTGGACACAACAATGAAAAAAAATAGAAATTTTATGACTAATGGTTTTCAGAAGATCTACATATATGCAAAGAAAAGTCCATGCACTTTTTTGCAGTTAGATTCATTTGTGCCATTTCTCAAAACGGTAGAGATGCAACTGGTTGACTACAACTCCCACAATTCATTGCAGTAAACAACATGGCAATGCCCTGGGCAAAAAAAATTAAGTAAGTGATCGGAAATGGATTAAAAATGGACAAGAAGACGCCTTTATCGGATCTAACAATGTGGATTCAATCTGTAAAGACACCTAGGCTCTGGGCACGCTAGAACGACGTCCTTTAGGGCTACCGAAACATCGAGGGTAGCTAACGAATGACAAGAAAGCCAGCTTTCTATGTGTCTATGACTTATGGTTCAAATAATATTAATGTTTTTCTAAACTGTGTCACTTCTTGTTATTTACAACAACAACGTCCTCAGAGACCCTGGAAAGTCAGCCAAGTTCAGGGCTCACTAAAAAATGTTCTGTAAGAGCTACAAATGCATGGAGAACATAACCACAAAGGCACAATGGAGAGCTTTCAGATAAAAAAAATCAATGAAGTGTCTACGACCTATGGTTCAAACATTGCCAAGTGATTTGTAAAGGTATGAGCTCCAAGGGTTAAAGACCTACTATCATTTTTCTGTCTTGTCCAAAGTGTATTGGAACCGGGTCCAATAATTACCCAAGGGGCCAGCGCCAACGCTGCACATCCTGTGTGCATTCATTGATATTATTAAATGGTATGTATACACCAAGCTTTTCAGGGGTCCCATCTGTTTCTGCAGGCGGGCCTGCGTACGTGTTTTTGCACCAGTGATATTATAAAATGTTGTTACGTAACAGAAACCACAGGACTAGATTGCACTTATTGATACACCAAAACATTTGTGATGTTCGGGTTTTGAAAAAGGCCGAACCAGGTCCTCATGGTGCAAAGTTTCAATCTCCAGCCCTCGCTCTAGTACTGTTTTCAACAGGAAACTGAATTACAGATCAGAAGATTAATACGAGACATGTGCGCTGTGGACTGCAAACGTCCGAAGTGAAACGATATCTGATGCTCGATTGCTGCAGTTATAAGAAGTTTAAGATATCTTTTTTTTTTTTCTCATCTATCAAAGCTGGAAACAAGATAAACTTTTGACCCGCTGTCAGGCCAAAACAAAGATTGAAGTTCTCTTTTAACCATCATAATCCATCCAATAGTAGTCAAGATATTTTACTTAAAACCACAAGATTCAACCTCATTGATTCGCTCGATTAATTCCCCTGGATCACTGAGATCATTAGGATCCATTATCTAGGAATGAAGGGGTTATTGTTCAGATCTAAAGGCAATTTATCCTGTGGTGGTTGGGAATATTTGGTTTGAAACAATGCTGTTGACAACTTGATATATGGAATTTAGCACTCCCAGCATCAATTTCTCCTGTTAACATGGCAGAAAAGACTTAAAATTGAATAGTTTAAAAATTGCTTCAAGATTTTTCAGTTTATTTTTACGCCTCTAAGAAGACCCTGCCATCATGGTCATGAACCTTTAACAGGACGACCGAGTTAACATCAAACACTCTGCCGTTTGACGAATTTCTTCCCTCCAGCAGAACAAAACTATTCTCCGCTAATCTTGAGGAAACATGCCGCTGCGTTTCAGCTCTGTGAGGCCTGTTTTGATTAATAAACGTCCTATGTTCAGCCAAAAGAGTCAGCAGGAAGAAAGCAGCTCCATTAGCCTTCAGTGTAGCCGCTGATGATTGATATGATAGCAGCTCCATTCAAACTGCAAATTTTACACATGATTGAGGCTCTATTGGATGTAATGAAACGGCCTTCCTGAATATTGCACTTGAGTGACTGTGTGACCACCAGCACAATAGCTGCCATTATATTTTTGGGCCTGAACCCATTTTTCATTGTACCGGGTCCACCTTCTTATTATCGCAGAACTTGGAGTGAACCCGCAGCTTTGGTTTCTTGTCGTTACGGATGTGGCCGTTCTCTCCACCAGAGCAATTCTCAGAGTGTTAATTGAGCACTGCGATCACTCAGCAGATTTATGGAAAGTCGGAGGGGTCACAGGAGGCGTCCGGGGGAGGGCGTCCAAGGAGTGGAGCCGGCTGTAGAGCAAAGAGAGGGGATTTCTGGACTCTCTGTAAACTCTGCAGGCTCAGCAGCTTCTACAATAGAGCCTGTATTTACTTAAGTTTAAACTTATACAAGCCATAGAGGAAAAATGATGTCCTCTGACAAAGTTAGCTTGCAATCAGACTCCTATAAGTGCACAATAAAGATTAAGATGCAGAAATGTAATCTATGGCAGCCATATGGCAGCTGTAGGGGTGTGCATCTTCATGGTCTCCAGGCCAGAAGACTTCTAAGGAAGCGTTCACAATCCCACTTCTCCACAACAGCACAATGTTTCATCAGATCACAACGTGTATCGTGAATATATAACCAAAGACCTACAGCTATTTTCAGTGGTGGACAACAAAGCTTTAGGAGGTAAGTAAACACTGGTGCCAAAGTATTTATTTTAAGCCTAATGAACACCTATGGCATTTTTTTGCACATGTTGTAATATTTAAACTCCTGAGACCTGAGCTTTTGTTTGGAATGCATTTTTAGTTTATCCCACTTATTTGGGATCAGCCGGATAAATAAAAAACCTGGGCATTGTCTTTGAAAAGACAGTAGTCATAAAACTGATGTCTGCATATGAGGACAGCAGAAAAACACAGCACACCAAAAGTATGAACTTTTAAAATTGTTCTTATTCTTATTGATTGTGTGTCAGCCAGTCGGTGGGGGTGCATTCAGTCAGTGATGGTGTCAGTCACTAAGAGACGCACGGTGTTGTCATTTTTAAATGATGGACTACAAGGACTTGTGAAGGCCAGGTATGAGCTGAATTTCCACTAAGAGTCCTGGAGGTCTTCCCTTTAAAATAATAATAATAATACAAATAATAAGTAATAATCCAAAAGAAGAAGAAATTCCCCAATTCCCTTTAAAATAATCCAGAATGTCCTCAAATATTCCCGTCATTTCAGTTAACTTTTCTGAAAAAGATTTACATAAAAAGTTCAAAATTACACAAAAATTTCAAGCAAATTCCACCCAAAGTTCCTAATCAAATTCCAAAAGGTTTACAAATGAATGCACCCCAAAAGTCCAAGGAAAATTATAAAAAATGTCCATAATAATCCCTCCAAAAACTCCAGCCAAATTCCCTAAAAAATCTATAAAACTTTAGGAAGGGATATTACCCACCCAAATTTCCAGTCAAAATCTCTTAAATTTATGATTAAATCCCCATGAAATTTCATGCAAATTCTGGAAAATCTAAAAAACAAACTTCCTAAAAAGAATCAGTCATATTCCCTAAAATTACTTGGATGTTTACCAGGCATGTCCTACTGGAAGAATACCTTGTGGAAGACTCAGAACTCGCTGGAGGGATTATAAGTCTCACCTGGACTGGGAACACCTTGGCATTCCACAGAAGTTGGACGTTACTGGGGGAGAGAGACGTCTGGGATGACTCGCTTCGCCTACTGCCACTCCAACCCAGCCTGGGATCAGAGGAAGAAGAAAGATGGCTGGATGGAGGGATGGATGAACAAATGGATGGCTAGATGGATGGATAGTTGGAGGGATTGATGGATAGCTGAATGATTGGAAGGGCGAATGGATTTATTACCTCCGCCAAGGTGGTTATGTGATCGGCAGGGTTTGTTAGTTTGTTTGTTAGCAACATAACTCAAAAAGTTGTGGACAGATTTTGATGAAATTTTCAGGAAATGTCAGAAATGGCATAAGGAAGAACTGATTAGATTTTGAGAGTGATCTGGATCACCGTCTGGATCCAGGATTTGTTTTACAGGATTCTTTACTATTGGGAGATAGGGCTAATGGCGGAGGTCTGCACTCTCTGAGTGCTTTTCTAGTTTTTAATGTCATGTTTTGCCAAATATTTTGATTTTCTAAAGAAAAGTTTCTGCTGTTTCTCTTGCTTGTGAGAAAGTCTGCTGAAATTCTGTTTCCTGAAATCTTGCCTTGTTTGGCAGAATGTCGCTTTTGTAAAAAAGTTGATGTTAAGGATCATATTTTATGAGATGTTTGTGGGTATTTCCTTCCCATTTTCCCAAATATTGTGTTTGTGATGTTTCGTTTTGCTTTGTGATTTGGTGAATTTTGCTGTTCTGCGAAATATGGTCATGCTGTTCTTTGCTTTCACATGTTTGAAATAAAGCTTTGTTTTGCTTTTCCGTTTTATTGCAGTATTGTTGACTGCTGTTGGTTTTTTATGGAATGTTTTTGGAAAATCTTGGCGTTTGTGAATCAATTTTGGCTTTTGTTTTTTGCCAAATCTCTTGTAAGTAAATGAAATTAATCTTTTGTTTAATATTTGGTTTATGTTGAATGAAAACTCAGTTAAAACTTTCCATTCGTCTGTGGTGTCAGCTTTTTTTAGAATAATCTGAAGTGTAAAAACAGTCCAGAGTGTGGCCGGTGTTAACCCTTTATAGGGAACTCATTGAAATGCTCAGAAATTCAAAATTTGAGCTCTAGATCATGATTAGTCGACATCCCAAGACAGCTTTTTTGCTTACATACGTTTTGTTCATTATTATGGTGAAAGTCAGGGTCAATGTGATGACCATAAATGGCTCATTGCCCATATATGGTAAGAAAAGATTTCCATAAAGTGTACAGATATTAATATCTTAATAATGGAAACTAAACATACAGAGTCTGAGTATTTAATTAAATATCAGAAAGTTATTTAAATATGAAAAATTCATTTTACAAGACATGTTGAGGTTGCCTTTAGATTCTGACCTCTTTTAGTGCTTTCTGACCAACATGGTTCTGGTTCTGGAGTTTCAGAACCTTGATGCTTTCTAAAACCAGCCCACATTCACACCAGTTTAAGTGGAACCAAAGTGGGAGGACGTTACTCCACGTCACTCAGGCAGAAGTACACAACACCTACATTCCTTCTTCAGTTTCTGAAGTTTATTAATCAGTAATCAACTCAGCCTTCGCCATCTCTTCTGCAGGTTCAACATATAACTTGCTTTTCCTTGTACTCCTCTCCAACTTCACCTGGAATTCTGTCGATGCCCAGATCACAACCAAACATTGCAGACCACCTTTTCTCCATTTTCAGCTCGTCTCCACAGCCTAGAATATGACCACACCCACTGATGATGTCACGGTTCTTGAGGAAGAACCAACTATCTTTTGGTTCCAGCTGAGAGCCAACTTTTCAGGTTCACAACCATTTTTTTCTGCCAGTTCACGATTAGGTTCAGGAGGGGACCCAGAATAGATCCCTGCTGGACTGTTTTTACACTACTGTGTAAGTAATGATGGTACCACCAGTGTTATAATTCCAACAGGGCATCTATAATAAACACAAATACCAAATAACTAAATGAATCTTATCAGTGAAGTACGGAAGAGTATTAGGGCCACTGAAAAAAAAAAAATTGAGACACATTTTTTTTCAATTGTGAGAAAAAAGTCAGAATTCTGAGATTAAAGTCAGAATTCTGAGAAAAAAGTCAGAATTCTGAGATTAAAGTCAGAATTCTGAGATTAAAGTCAGAATTCTGAGAAAAAAGTCAGAATTCTGAGATTAAAGTCAGAATTCTGAGATTAATCTCAGAATTCTGAGAAAAAAACATTTGAGACTTTTTTTCATTTGAAGAATAAACTCAGAATTCTGACTTTTTTCTCACAATTGAAAAAAAAAAGTTTGTCTCAAATTTTTTTTTTCAGTGGCCCTAATACTCTTCCGTAGTGAAGAGATTCACAATAAAGATAGAATCTAATTTATACCACATACGTTTAATAAAACAGCTATACTGTTATAAAACACACTAAAATCACATATTTCACTCTTTATGCCACTTTTTCTATATAAAACCTCCAGTAAATGTAAAATAAAAGTCACAGATATGAAATGTCTAAACTATGCGGCAGAATCAAAACTGATATAGCCCATATGAGTGTAAAGAACTATTTCAAGGTTTTAAAAATGACCAAAATTACACTTATTTTGTAATTTATACCTTAAATATTTGTTTGGGACCAACAGAGAGGTAAAACTACATTTTGCAAGTTCTGAAGGAAACAGGAAGTTTGAGACGCTCAGGGCCACTGCTGATTGGTCAGATGGTGTGATGTCACTTTTCGTGGAGTTGACTGACCTCCTCTGATTGGCTGATAAAAATCATACACAGTAAATTTACCTGAGTAAATTCTACTTGAGTTGAGTAAAATTTTACTCTGAAAAATATAACATTTGGTCCCAGTCTATTTGGAGTAAAACTCACTCTGCTTGCAGAGTAATGTTTTCAGAGTTGTTTGTACTCTAAAAAGTATTTTTTATTTAACTCTAAATGATGATAATGTATTCCACTATGAACAAAATAAAAACAATTCTACGGCAGTTGTACTCATTACAGAGTAATTCAGACCATAGTTCATTCTAACCTTGTAAAGCAGATGGACACGCCTGTTTCCTAGTTTCTCACTGGTGAATCCATCTTGCAAAGCTCCCATCTGAACCGTTCGGGCCGGGTAGAAAGTGACAGGACCAATCAGTGACGAGGGGCAGTACTTTCAGGCGCAGCAGAGTCGTGACGTAAACAAGCAGCAGCAAGAGTTGGTGCAGTTATGGAGGAAAAGATTAGCATAGGTGCTGCTAAAGCGCCAGTTTTATCAGAACTTGACAACATTTCTTTGTTAAAAGAAGAACAAAGAACAGCAGTGAGTTGTCTTCTTTTCAAAAATGACAAAAGTTGAGTACTAACATGTCTATAGTTTCGCGTTATTCCTCAGTAGCTGCGCACGTGCAGCTCGATAGTTGCTACGTCTCGTGTTTTGTTGCTCTGATTGGCCCGTAGAGATATGACAGAACGTTCACACAATCACACTCAGAGTTTATTTCAAAGCCTCTGCCTTTTCTCAAATGTTTCCTATCAAAGCTTTCCTAGATGGATGAAACACATCCATCTGGCGTGTCAGTTTGAGTTCATTCATTATAGAGCTGTTTTTTCTCTATATAGTGTTGTATTTAGTCCTTTCAGGACCGTTTTTGATTCCTTATAGGAATGTTTCTACTCATTACAGAACAATTTCTACTCCATATAGAACTGGGTAATGGTTATGTAGAGCTGTATCTCAGTCTAAATAGACTGATCTTCCTCTTTATGTAGAGCTACATTTTCCTCTTAATAGATAATTCTGCCTTTCCACCTATAAATGGCGTAACAAAATAGGTGTTTTTGCCCCTACACATTAGACAGTGTTCTAATATTACAGAAACAATGAACATATGACAAGAACTCAGACAAGGTGGTAAAGTTAAAGAAGTTTATTTGACAACAATAGTGCAAGTGATGGTGAGTGTACTGGTTGGAAATAGCCCTGGCAGAGAGATGGAGACGCTGCAGAAAAAGAGGACAAATGGAGTTCGACAAGGTAAAAAAATAATTAAAAAAAAAAAAAAAGTACTGAAAAATCACTAGATTATCAAAGGTTGAAGAGGAGTTACCTGACTAGAAGCTGCAGTACAAAGGTGTTTAAAGGTTCATCACCAGGTGAGGAAATCTTGGGATTATCTGCAGCTGGGACACCTAACGAGCTGCAGCCGGGACCATCCATGAGTGACACCAGCTGAGCTGGAACTTAAGTGGGTGTGGTTAAAAGTTTTAACCCAGCAGAATTTACTCTGTGTTTTTACTCCAACTCTCATGGTGGCTGGTAAAAAAAATATTCAATACAGAGTAAATTTTACTATTTTTGAGTTAAATACTTTTTACTCTGGAAAAATTATGCCCCAGATTTTCCTGTGTAGTCCACCCACTAGTTCTACTATATCAGGGAGAGTTCAAGGGAGGGCAAGAAGGAAGTAGGCTGAAGTGACCATATATGGGTCCATGCTCCATAAAGAGATAAAGTCATGTTTTTCCTTTTTTTTTTTAAAAATGTGTCTGTATCTTGCTATTTTTTGTTTATTTCCCTAAGATATATAACTGACAAATCTCTCTAACCTTCATATAAAGGCCTGACCCAGATGTGTTTCCTTCTTGAGGGGCTGGCTGGGTGATACAGAGGGGGTGTGGCCTCTGGGCTCCATCTGGCGTTTTATAATCAGCTTGAAACAACAGACCTGCAGACAGCCAAATGATACAAAGCACATGTGTAAAAACAAAGATTGAGCCGTTAGCTGCTGCCGCTAACATCCAGCTCTCTGTTTACATCTACGACCACATTTAAAGGACACAGAGCAGGGAGGGCGAATGTTTCTGAGTGATGAGATAATGGGAACGGATCGTCCTCCAGTGAGTGTGTCAGTGTGTCAAAGTATTAGTTTGAATGAATGTGCATGTGGCCCTGCATCTGGACACTCCTAATACTCTTTAATCCTTTTCTGTCAGCCAACCAGGCTTGTCCTCATGCCAAAGCACAATCTAGAGTGTGTCACTTATCTACAGACGGAGAAAGTGAGGCTTCAGTAACGTCTTTAGGCCAACATTTCACCCCTGCTGCAAGGTAAGAGTGAGCCTTTTCCCCTTTAATGAGACTTATGGTAGAGTTTTAGCACTGATAGTCCCAGATTTGCTGAATTGTTGAGGAGTTGTGTGGAGAGGTTGAAAGGAGTGCACCGTATCCCTTTAATAAGTAGCAAACAAGGGCATTATTTGAATTTAATGGATCATTTTTGTGGACAGAATGGTTAGGAAATCGCTCCTGTGGTTTTATATGTACCACTTGAGAATAATTGCCTTTTCCATGCCAATAATTTCACTGTTATGATGTGATAAGCTGTATCATTTCTTTTTGATGAAATGAGTAGCTGTTTTTTGCACAGCATGCCCAGACGGGATTATTTACAAGTGCTGTAAGTCTGTGTTTTCCTGGATGGAGCCTGAACGCCATGCTTGCTTACACAGAATAGCAACACTAATGGGTTTGTGTTACATTGCTAAATCAAGTCGAGCTGTGAAGCGGCTCCCAGCAAACCTTTATGATCCATTAACCACCATGCATCGGTTTTGCCAGGGCGCCCGTGCCAGCTGGCAGGAGCTGAAGAGCCTGTATCATAAGCAGCCTCCGCCAGCGATGGCTTCTCTGAGGTTTGCAGAATTCCCCCCCGTTCCCTTCAAGCTGATTACAAACACGCTGTTTTCTCATTAGCCGAGGCTCCTCGCGGTCCTGTCTTGTGGAAATGGTTGATGGGATGAAGGTAGAGGCGGCGTGTACAGCATGTTAGACTTGATGTCTGCAGACAGCAGAGACAAGTCTGTGGAGTGGTTTGAGTTTGGGTGGAGACGGCAGCGTTTACTGTAGAAGTGCAGACAAATATGCACGGACCCCACCCTAAGCTGGTGATCAACTCCTCTGTCATCAGCGCCTTTATCACTCAGACAGAGATTGATATCCAAGGATCGGATTCCTCGGGATTCCTCTGGCAAAAGAAAACCCCATTTTTCAAACATTTGGAAACACGAAGGCTTTGTGAAGCGCCACCCGACTGTTTTATTGTGTTATTCATGAAAACTGGCAGTGCTGTGCAATAAAGACACACAAATAAGCCCTCTCTTTTCCAACTTGCCTTTTCTTTCGACAGTTGTCAGTGCATGGCTTATTTCTGAGAATGCATAATGAAATTTTTATGACGTTTTCGCGACTGTGCAGTTATGAGGCCGTTATTGCTAAATATTGCAATCCAAGCTTTCCTCATGGGTGCACTTGTATCTGAGCGCTGTGTGGATGACTGATGTCTCATAGCTCATGTTTTATGACTAACAGCAGAGAAATCTTCTGAACAAAAAGAACTGCATGCAAAGACAAAGAATTCATCCCGTTTTCTTCGTATTGTATTCGATAACCATTTTAATTCCAGGAAATCCTGCTCCATGTTATCTGTTATGCACAAATCCTGCTTCTTCCTCGAAAGTGGATCTTATCTACCGAAACACCCGTGGTTTCCAAACGGTGCTGCTTTACAAGTGCAGGCAGACGAACTGAGGGGATTTCCAAGTAGATCTGTATCGGATTAAAAAAAATAGTGAAGCAGAAGTCATGGCTCTTATACTTTCATGCATTCAGAGTAGAAACTGTTATCCAGGTCACAGGTGGAGGAGGTGGAATGTCGATTTTTTACACTTATTGATGCTCCTCATGATCTGAGTCCTTATCGATACAACAATCAATAAGTCTCTAGTATTAAACAAAAATTATTTGGTATTTTATTTTGCTCAGAAAATAAATTTCATTTCCAAACAGTAGCAGATTCAGGATATTTAAGGGGCAGAGGTGATAATGATTCAAAAGGGCACCTGCTGTGTACAGGGGGGCACCATTGTCAAAAAAGATGTGAAACATTTATAGTTGAAGGGGCTCTATGCAAGATTTAGAAAAATATCAGTGTAGCGACACCACTGGCCATTAGGCGAACTATAACAATGTGTTGCTCGTCCACGATGACATGATCTTTGCTCATGAACGAGCCTCTGGTTTATCAGCTGATAACCACGCAGACCAAGGTGATTTACCGACATCATGTATACAGAGGAGGTAAGTGAAGTTGAGTTGTTGAGCAGAAGCAATAGGGCTATCATTGCTTCGCTCTGATAATGGTGCCTCGATCGAGGATATCAGTTGGCTGAAATTATGTTTTGAAGATATTTTACGAACTAAGTATCAAAAAAATAAACTCAGTAAGTTGAGTCCAGTGCCAGGAAGCAAGAAAAAGATGCAATATTATCCGGAAAACACTAAATGAGCAACGTGACGTTCTCGTTGTTTGGATAGCGTCTTCGTAAGCAAGCTAACGCAATGTTGCATATGGTTTATACAACATAAAACACTACATTGTATTTCATGGTCCAGAGTGATGCCTTACCTTTTCAACAGAAAGATGGCCATCTCTGGATCGGTATTTATCCCGAGCACCGAGCGTAGCTCCCTCCATTTCTCAAATGCTCCACTGATATTTATCCTCGATTTCCCCCTGTGTCTGACGGGCTTCAGCAGATAAAACTACCTTAGTTTTTTAATGTTGTCACGGAGTTTGTGTGGGTGTTTAGGCTGAGCTAGCTGGTCGTTTACTCGCGGAAGCAGCCTTCTCCATTCAACGCGCCATTGTCAGATATAAACAGAGCAAGGGGGCGCACGCATTATGTAGTACCCGATGTCACTTCCTTTAAGATTTTGCGGAAAATTCGGCCTGAGTTCTTCACAGAGAAATGACTCCACAGGCTTATACAGGCAAACAAGGAAGACATAAAGAGCCTCATTCTTGACATTGGGATAAAGTGTGCACCATTATATACTCAAAAGTGGGAAGTTTTAAAGCAAAAATCTTACATAGAGGCCCTTTAAAGGGGACATATTTTACCCTTTTAAGACAAGTTTATATCAGTCTCAGAGGTCCCCCAAAACATGTCTGTGAAGTTTGTTGCTGAAAAAACACTCCAGTATTGGATTATTGCATGTCTAAAAAACCCCTCAGTTTCAGCCCTGCTCAGAACTCATGCAGAAACATGAACCAGTTTAAGTAAAACGGATGCTGTGCTAAAGCTACATGCAGGCTAATCACTGCAATGCATCCACCTAAACCCCGCCCACAGCTACCGCCTTGTTCTCCTCAAGTTAAGGTGATTGGTTCTGCACAAACATTGTGGATTGGAGCTTTTCAAGATGGATTTGCCTGATGACAGAGATTGGGTCTGGCAAATTCATCTGCTTTGCAAGGTTAAATACCTACTGCACCTCTGCAGAAACAGCCAAGGAATTATGAACCATGAATTTAACCAAAATAGACAAGGTAGGATGCCAATGAAAATGAACCTCATACCTCATGTTGTGGTTACGGCCACTGAGAGGAGACCCTAAAGAGAACAACCCTGGAGGGTGCTTTATCACTTATTGTCCAATAGAAGGGTGGCATGGAGGCCAATTTATCATATTGTCTATTCAAACAGCAAGCTAGAGTCACTGTGTTATTTATTGTCCACTAAGAAGCACTTAAGAATTTACTTGGTCAAATTTTGTTGACTTAGGAGGTTATTTTTTAAATTTTACCCACTTTGGGGGCACCTGAGCGAGCTTTTTGTAAAATTTTATTAATTTCGTTTTCTGAGATCGGCACTGTCGTGGACAACAGGAGGAGACACAGGTTATAAATAGTTAGAAAACTTTTGAACCATAAATCATATCATATTACTTTTACCCCCCTCTGGAAGATCCATTTTTGATTTTGTAGTCTAGTTTTAGTCCATAAATAGTCCTCATGTTTTAGTCTTTACTTTTAGTCCAAGCATTTATTCTCTTGCCTAAATCTGGTACCAAACCATGGTAGTGTGTTCTCTGCACTCTGTCAAACCTGGGTCCCTGCTTTCTACAGCTAAGAGGCAGAATAGATACAAATGCATTGTGTTTTGACAGATTTACCCACAGTGGAGAAAATAAATTTTGAATGTCTGACGAAAACTACATTACATTTTAGTCTAGTTTTAGTCATCTTGACGAAAACTAAACTTAGTTTTTGCCAGTTTTAGCCATCAAAGATCGATTTTTTGTCATGGAAAAAAAAGCTGCTGAAGAACAGTTTTAATCATAGTTTTAGTCGATAAAATTAACACTGTCAGTAAGGAGAGAAAGAGAGACAGAGAACTCGTGTCTCTGACAGTTCTGAATGGTGTCACAAATAAAGCTAACACAGTGGTTTTCAAAGTGTGACGCGGGCCTCCCCTGGGGGGCGCCACAGAGCTTCAGGGGAGGCATGGAACCATAAACCAGAAAAAAGGTGATTTGCTTTGCTAACCTCTGCTGTGCATGGAGCAAAATGGATAGACTTATAGTTACTATAGGGACTATGCTATAAAACAGCGTTTCTCAACCCTCAACCAAAGAGCAAAATTGTTGAAAAATACCATTGCAAAAGCCATAATCTAAGAGGTGAAAAGTGGAAAACCAGCTTGAAATAGCGATAAAAATAGGTCAAAGGTGGCAAAAATGGACAAAATGCAGCAAAAAAATGGGCAAAACGGGGCAAAAATGGGGAGAAAAAGTGGAAAAATGGTCAGAAAGTAGCAGGAACGAGTAAGAAATGACAAAAAAATGAATCGTAAGTGACTAAAATGGGCAAAAAGCAGTGAAGAGTGGTAAAAATGGACAAAAAAAGGGGAAACAAGTGGTGTGTAATGGCAAAGGGTAGTTTAAATGGGCAAAAAGTGGCAAAAAATGTGAGAAAGGGCAAAATGGGAAAAAATGTCAAAAAGAAGAGGCAAAAATTGGGAAAGACGAAAACAAGTGGTATTTAATGGCAAAAGGTAGCTGAAATAGACAAAAAATGGTTAAAGAAAGGGCAAAAAATTGGAATAAAAGTGGCAAAAATTGGGAAAAAGTGGCAAAAAGACATTGCAAAAATGAGGAAAAAATTGGGGAAAAAAGAGATATTTAATGATGAAAGGTAGCTCCAATGGGCAAAAAGGAGAAAAAGGGCTAAAATGGGTGAGAGGTGGAAAAAATGGGGAAAAGTGGCCAAAAGAAGTTGTAAAATGGCAAAGAAAAAAAAAATTAAAAAGCAGTATTTAATGGCATTATTACCGAAAAATAGGGAAAGGCAGATGTTTAAGGACATTTTCAAACCAAAATATCCCAAATATTTTAATGTTAAAAATGTTTAACGATTAGACATAAATGTTTGAAAAGTTTTTTTTTTTTTTTTTTTTTTTTTTCAATTTCAATCCTTTTTGTGGGTGGGGGTCCACCGAATGAATAATTTCTCTTTAGGGGAGGCTCACGCTTCCACACTTTGAAAACCCCTGAGCTAACATAAAGACTTGCAAGAGCTTTTTTTGTAGACTTCTGGTTACAGAATGATTTTATTTTTCATTCTTAATTCTCATAATTGTAATGGGAGGTATCATGTCATAGTGGCTACATTTTTTCTGACCTATTCTATCCCCTGACCTGTGTAGTAGACGTAGCAGAGCGTCATTATTGGAGTCTAAAAAGTAACAAAAAGACCCCTAGTAGCCTGCAGGATGGGCTCGATTATTTGCACAGGCTGCCTCTTCTTCTCTCTTCTTCTTGGTGGATTTACAAACCAGCTATGTTTGTAATGCCACCTACTGTATCTGACTGTGTATACGTGCAGGGTGCTTTTGCACTGAGTGAGGTTTCTAATGCAAGAGCAGACCAGGTAAGATTGTCTTATGTGAAAACCTCCTTAGAAATGCCCCCTTCCTCTAGAATGAGGCACTTTCTCTCAGTGAGCATGATATCGGGGGCAGAGGGTCACGGAGAGCATGAGCAATAGAGGGAGAGAGAGCTGCAGCAACAGTTCAAAGCCTCCTGGTTTGCATTTGATCCATTGTCCCTGCTGGTCTTTAGAGACCACCACCAACAAGGCATCGTCTTACTCACCCTGACGGCTTTTTGTGTGGCTGATGCCCAGAGAGATTAGGTTCAGGTGAAGCTGGAGGATAAACCAGAGTGGGAGGAACGGCATTAATCAATGTTTCTGTGAGAGCGGAGGAGTTTCTACTTTAAATGATAAATCTGAGTCTTATCTGCTGCAGAAGTTGTCGTTGTTTTGTCAGATGGAAATAAAATGCGTAATGAGAAAAGCCTGATAAGCAAATGGCTGCTTCTTTATCTGTCCGGGATTGTAAATCCCTTCAAGAGGATTATCACAATGGCCCATTTTATTTCCTCACCAGATTTCCTTCCTGTGTAATTACCATTCGCCTCTATCTCTCTCTCAGAGGCTAAATGGATGGGTGGAATATGTGGAGAAATATGTGCTTAAAACCCATCGAAGGAAACATCTCAGAGGCGCACCACAATGAATGAGAATTTGGAAGATGCTAATTAAACAATGTCATGATTTATGGCTGTAACAAAACATTTACTGTTTCAATCCCAAAGGCTTGGCTTCCTGGAAAATGTAGCATCTGGTCACAGCTCTGCTCAGTTCGAGTTTAAACTGGAGGTTTGGAAAGTCGAGACCTCACAGCGTCAGATGGGGTTTGTCAGGGGAGCTGGTGGGCATCAAAGTAGGGGGCTGAGGGACTACCGAGGGCTGTGACTGGGCACGGGGGGGGGGGGGGGGGGTGTTACAGGGCCTGAAAAATACACATGAAGTGTTTGCATGTGTTTCTATGTGAGTCATAACTGTTGTAGTAAAGGCAAAACTGACCCAGAAAAATGAACACATTCCTTTACAGCATGCAGCATAAACCAGCATCAGCAGCAACGTCAACATCAATGATTTTAGTTCACATAGGGCTGATCGGGTCTCCTGGTCATCCATGTTTCTTTGTTATGTGCTCCCTTGAAAGTGACAATGTGCTGCACGTCAGAGTTCTGCCTTTTGGTTCAACCTTTCAACTGGATTTAAAAGTTAAATAATGGACTTTGGACATGATGAATCGAATCATCCACCTCTGAATCATGATGTGTCTAAGGATAGATTTTTGAGCCCCACCTCTAGTCCCAGGCCCAAAAGTTTTGAAACCACTGTGCTAAAATGAGGAAAATTTGGCTCTCTCTTTATCATAGTCCTGTCTATTTTGGCTGAGATGAATGCACGCCCTCAGATTCTCCAGGGATGTGCTGTTAGGATAGTCTAAAGCAGCGATACTCAACGTGTGGCTCTGGAGCCACATGTGGCTCGTTAGTGATTATTTGTGGCTCTTTTAAGTCCTAATTTTAAATATAATTCCCCCCG
Source organism: Cheilinus undulatus (assembly GCF_018320785.1). NCBI lineage: Eukaryota > Metazoa > Chordata > Actinopteri > Labriformes > Labridae > Cheilinus > Cheilinus undulatus. The sequence goes on along the minus strand of NC_054870.1, from coordinate 49,900,960 downwards.
TAACCTTAAAAAACCTTAAAAAGGCAGACTTTTTTCCCTTTTCACAATTTTTTGCTGCTATTCACCTGTTAAAGCTACTTTTGTAATTAAATACCTCTTTTTTCCTGTTTTTTCCCATTTTAGCTACTTCTTTTTGCCACTTGTTTCAATTTTTTGCCACTTTTGTCCAATTTTTGCCCCTTTTCACCATTTTTTTCACCATTTTTTGCCCATTTAAGCTGCCTTTTACCATTAAATACCACACCTTTTCCTACTACTTTGCCCAATTTTTGCCACTTCATTTGACAACTTTTTCTCCATTTTTGCCACTTTTATCCCATTTTGCCCTTTTTCCTCCCCACTTTTGCCAATTTAAGCTACCTTTTGCCATTAAATACCCCTTTTTCCTGCTTTTTGGCCCATTGTAGCTACTTGTTTCAACCACTTTTGTCCAATTTTTGCCCTTTTTCACAATTTTTTGCACATTTTTGCCCATTTAAGCAACCATTTGGCCAGTAAATACCACTTGTTTTCTTTTTGTTGCCCAGTTTTGTTGCTCTTGACTTCCTTTTTTCCATTTTAGTCACTTTTCTTACTTTTTTTGCCATGTTTTTTTTCTACTTTTGGACCATTTTTGCCCTTCTTCACCATTTTTTTCACCACTTTTTGCCCATTTAAGCTACTTTTTGCCATTGAGTACCACACCTTTTCCTACTCTGAGCAGCTTAAGAAGAAAACTGTCCTGAAGCAGCTGAAGAGAGTGGTATGACCATGGCATTGTGCCCGGACCCCAAGATGAGAACCAGTGACTTATGGGATGTCATTTTTACCAAATTCTACCAAAACTGTGGATTTTTTAAAATCTGGTTTGAGGATTATGAGAATGCTTGGTTGTTTTTTAGAAAAGGAAGCTTTTTTGTGGGAGGAAAAGCTGAGTAGACTGTTAATACTGAGCAACTTTGTAATGGCTTGTAATGAACTGCATTGTGGACCAGTACAGTGGTTTCTCTAGTGTCTTATAAACTCATGCTGTAATCCTTGCAGAGACTGGAGATGTCCTTGTGGGGACTCTTAACTTGCTGAATGAGGAGGCTGAAGCGAGGGGAATGCACGTCTCCTTGATCAAAACAAAGATCCAGACATTTGGGGACGCCTTGGATGCTGACATGGAATCTGTCTGTGAATGGTGAGAGCGTGTAAGTTGTGGGGCAGTTCACCTTCCTTGGCAGCGTAATCTATCGATCCGCTGAGCTGACTGCAGATTTAAGCACGGGGTGATGGGTTCACTGAGCAAGCCAGTGTGGTGTTCCTGGTATCTGAGCATGCAGATGAAAGTCAGAGTCTTCTTTGGTCCTTCTGGACTTACTATACTCTTGTGAGGCCTGGATGTTGTCGGATTGCCAGAGGCGCAGACTGGACGCCTTTGTGACTTCTCTTTGGTGCTCTTTTGGTTATCATTGGCAAGACTGCATATCTAACACTGAAGAGTGAGGATAGGAAGGGTCAGCTTCTGGATACGGGTGCAGCAGCTGTGCTTTCACGGGCACCTGCGACACTCTCTTGGGCCTGATCCAGCTCATTGCATGGGTACCCAGGACCCAGGGGGGCTGTCCTGGGCCATGTGGAGGGGGGCAACTGGGAGGATGCCTGGTGCAGGCCTGGATGATGGCCATCAGGAGGCCAGAGCAGTACTGGGCCAAAGTTGGCGTGGCAAAGTGCCAAGCCAGCATATGCTCCCCTACCTGACCCTGACCTGACCCGATTAACCCATGGGACAGGGAACTTATTGTGCATGACACGTAAAGAGCAACCAATCAAATGAGAGCATCATAACTCTGTAAGGCACACAGGAGATAGTTTAGATATATTGTTATATTTTGCTACTAAATTTAGTGTGATTTTATTATTGTATTTGGATCTTAAATTTATAAATAAATTATTTTCAATGCCTTTTGCTGTCTTTTATGCTCTTAATGTTATAGATGCTGTATTTTTAAGTCTATAACACACTTTAGATGGCTTTGAGTATGAATGGAGCTCTATAAATAAACTTGCCCTGCCTTGCCTCGCCTGTAGCCTTTAGGTAGGCTTCCATCATTTCTCTATTATTAACTTTAATCCTCAGGGTGTGTTTGAAAAATCAAAACATTTCCAGGTAAAAGAGATCCATCAGCATCTCTAGAAAACCAAAACATTTTGACTAAATAATGAGTTCATTAGAAGCTGTCAGGAGAGATTTCTTATCTGTAACAGCTTTAGACTTGTTACTGTTTCTAACCTTTGTCTGGTGTCACATACTTCAGTCCTGCAGACTTCCTAGAAAGCCTCTGTGCACCAACATGTGCAGATCCCCGGCCTCACAGCCTCATGAATACACGGACAGAGATGTTATCAGGCCTGAGGGAGGATGTTTGGGGAGTGGGAGGGCTGCAGGGCTTCACTGTGCTAATGCAGCTAACAGCCAGGAAGGCAGAGTGTTGACTCTGCAGATTTAAGCCAGCTACTGATGGCTACGAGGCTAAATACTGACCCCACGGACTAATAAAGAAAATCACCTCAGGCACGAGCCGCGGGGGTCAGAGGTAGCAGCATGGCTGGGAAAAACACAGGCCGAGGCTTTCTATCACTACGCTGCCTAATTGGACTGACAGTTGAAGACCGGTGGGGGTAACAGTGTTTATTTACGTCTTTGTTACGCAGTGAGCAAGCACAAAGATATGTTGGCCCGAGCAGGGATGACATCGCTCCCGTATGCTGTCTGGCTCCGGGATCTTTGCACGAGTACAATAAGAACTTCCTGTCTGCCATCAGATTCGCTGCATTCCACCCAGGCCGGGATGGGCTGAGGGGGGCGGGGGGGTTTGTGAAAGTGTATGAGACCGAGTCAGACCGACAATACGGACCTGTTCCCATCTTTTGACCCCCAGATGACCCTCAGTCTGTTCTGGTGTCTATCAGAGAGCAGTGATAAGATAAAGATAGTGAGAGTTACCTCCTGTGTGTAAACTAATGTTTACAGATAAACTTCCTGTTTCACAGCGCAGACAGCAGCAACTTCTATCAAGATTTTACTCCAAGTTGAGTCTAAAGAGGGAAAAGGATGATAGATTATCCATGCAAGGCAAAAACAAAGATTTCAAAGGCTATTTAAAGGTTTGATATGTTGCATTTTTGCACTGAAATGCCAACATTAACCGTGCAAAACCAAAGGACAGGCCAGATTCCTCATCTGCATTACTGCTAAAATCTTAAGTTATTCAATATTTATGATTATTATAGGTGTCCCATTGGAGTTATAAAATATTACTGCTGGTACCACCATTACTTAAACAGTATTTACCCAGGCATGCCTTCCTCTAAGAAAGGTCCAAATCTAAAGACAACCTCACCATGTCTAGTTAGATTGATATTTCATATTTTAATACATTTTTAAGTGTAAGTAAAAACATTAGACTCTATATGTGTTTTTTCCATTATGAGCATCTTAGTATACATAAAATTTAGGAATGTTTTGTGACAGTTGAAAAAAGTTTAAAGTCTTAGGATGTCCACCAATAATATTCTACAACTTAAATGTTGAATTTCAAAGTACATTGAGTGCACTATAAAGAGTTAATGGACCATATATTTTGAATAGGAAAAGTGTCTGGGTTGCATGTAGATCAGTCTACTTCCTACCCCTTGTCTGTGAAGCCATGCGGTTGTAACCCATTTGGCAAAAAGTAACATTTTATTACTAAAAGCAGCTTAAATGGGCAAGAATTGACAAAAATAGGCAAAAAGGGGCAAACACTAGGAGAAAATTGGCAAAATGGGGAGAAAATGTGTCAAAAATGGGCAGACACTGGCAAAAACATGGCAAAAAATGAGTGAAAAGTGACTAAAATGTACAAAAAGAAGAAAAACGTTGTGAAAAATGGAATAGGCAAAAATGGGTGGAAAGTGACTAAAGCAGGCAAAATTCAGAAAAAAAGGTGGGAAAATGCAATGGGCAAAAAGAGGCATTTTATTACTAAAAGCAGCTTAAATGGGCAAGAAGTCGCAAAAAGGAGCGAACACAAGGAGAAAAGTGGCAAAATGGGGAGATAATGTATCAAAATGGGCAGAAAGTGGCAAAAATGTGGCTAAAAATGAGTGAAAAGCGACTAGAATTGACAATAATCAGACCATAAGATGGGAAATATGGCAAAAAGATGCATTTAATTACAAAAAGCAGCTTAAATGGGCGAGAAGTGTCAAAAACAGGCAAAAGGGGGAAACAAAAGGAGAAAAGTGGCAAAATGGGGAGCAAAGTGGCAAAAATGGGCAGAAAGTGGCAAAAACATGGCAAGAAATGAGTGAAAAGTAACTAAAATGGGCAAAAATCTGACCAAAAGGTGGGAAATGGGCAAAAAGAGGCATTTAATTACAAAAGGCAGCTTAAATGGGCACCTTTTTGAAGTTTTCTGGGGGAATAATATTTCAAATTAAGACATAAAAGAGCCACAAATCATCACCAAAGAGCCACATGTGGCTCCAGAGCCACAGGTTGAGTCTCACTGGTCTAGATGGTCCTTTACCTCTTTTGCCTGGTTGCTCTACAGGCATTATGTAACTATTAGTAATGTGGGCTCGTACGACCACAGCACACTTTTCTTTTTGAGTATTTATGAGGGGACAGTATAAAAAAATCCAAAAATTATTTGCAAATCACATTTTTTGTTTTTGTTTGCAGTTTACATAGCCTCCCAGTATCAGGGCTGTCCTTTACAGGTGCATACCTTAGTTTCACGCTCAGGTATCTGAGTCTACGTTGTGTGTGTTGGCATCATGGCTAATAACTGAATCCCTTTAGGAGTAAGTGGGATGTTTTCTTCTGAAACACACTGTTGATCTCCGTTGATGAATGATGCTGTCTTTCTAAAGTCACATGGAATAAAAGATCTGGGTGGTAGCAATCTCATGCTCCTGGTAGCTCCTAATGACCTGAACGTACATCACTGATCCAACAAACAGAGGAATCTAAGACCTCAGCAACGACCAAAGAGTCTTAACCCCTCAATGCTCTCACAAACATCCAAAGGAAACAGAGAAAAGAGGCTACGAATACAAGAGGAAGGAGCAACAAATAATGGAAAATGATACTGTACATACAAGCGAAACTGTCGCTTTCCGGTCGCTTCCGCCATAACATACTGGTGAAAAAAGAGCCCGATGTTGCTATTTGGAGAAAAGGGGGAGACAGACAGTTTTCAAGCTCTCATGTTTCAGCGGGGTCAAGGTGAGAGAGCAACCTGAGTACTAAAACAGCTTGCTGCCGTCTGGCGTGACGAGACGCAGCATTACGGCCTCCTGAGAGAACCGGCGGAGGAAAAGAACACAAATAGTCCCGTCTCACACCCCGGCTGCTCTCAGGACAGAGATTACATCTGTGACAGAAAATAGAAGCATGAGATTTACAGGATTATGAAAATAAATCAGGAAAATGGTCGTCTGCTCTCTTAATTCTTTAGATTATTGGAGAATAACCGTAACATTAACTCTGGGTCAGAGGAGGATCAAAAGAGGAACCCACATGTGATGGATTAACCATAATCATGATCGAATACACCATCAGACAATGCATTAGTCATTCTTTATATGACGAGATAAGGACGTCTTTAATACAAACAGGACATTGCAACTTCCAGCCTTTTGTGTCATGCAAATTTTTCCCAAGGTAAGACGATGACAAAGCTTGAGGTCATTTCAGAAGTCCATTCAGAGCAGGAAATGAGCAACCATTGTGCAGCGCTCCTCTCATTTAGGGGCTGAGGAGGCTCAGGTTTCCTTTCCAAGCTTCAATTGTGTGAAATTAAAGGATTACGGCCCCGCTTTTTCAAATGTTGGCAGTCTGCACAGACACTGATGGTTGTCACAGGTGATCATTAAACATACGGTACATCTGATGCCATTGTGTTCTTTGCTTTGGAGGTTTTTGTCAGAGCAATTCTAGGTGTTGATTACACAGATGTCATTTCAGGAGCTTTGCAGATACACTATATTGCCAAAAGTATTCACTCACCTGCCCTGACTTGCATACGAACTTAAGTGACATCCCATTCTTAATCCGTAGGGCAGGGGTCATCAAGAACATTCGCAAAAAGGCTAGATTTAGTCCCAACAGACACTCTGGGGGCCGGACTTTCAAATGAAAAATGAAATAAATATTTTGGGTTGAACTGAAATATTATTGTAGTTGTAATTTCTTTCAAAATGCAGGACATTTTTAGGAATTGCCAGTGAGATCTATCTCTATTATCTATAATGCAGCAGGCCACAAGGAGCCTGACAACAGATCTGGCTGGACCCCTAAAAATCTCAGCGAATGGGCCCTCCACAGTTGTGATTTAGTGCTAGTATTAACTAATTTTTGACGCTTTTAACCCCTTTATGCCTCTTTAATCAAATTTTTGCAAGGTTTTAACTTTTGAAACCAAATGTCTTGCCTGTTTTATCCCCTTGTGCCAATTTTATCAATTTTTGCCACTTTTCTTCTATTTTTGCCACTTTCAAACCGCTGTTCGTTACATTTTTTTCAACATTTTTTGCATTTTAAAGACCAATTTTTGCCACTTTCAACACATTTTAGCTACTTTTTGCCTCTATACCACATTTTTTGCCATTCTTTAACCCATTTAAACTACTTTTCCTGCATGTAATGTCCCCCTTTTGCCACTCTTTTATTCATTTTGCCACTTCTCTTCTATTTTTCCACTTTTTAACCCCTTTTCATTACTTTTTTTACACATTTTTTGTCATTTGTAACCAATTTTTGATACGCTTTGCCCCTTTTTTCTCTTTTACCAATTTTTGCCACATTTTAACCTCTTTTCACCACTTTGTCTGCCAATTTTTGTCCCTTCTTGCCACTCCAAAACCCATTTTACCACTTACCACCCATTTTTGCTAATCTCTAACCCCTTTTCACCACTTTATCTGGTCATTTTTGCCGCACTTCTGCCAACCTTAACCCTTTTGTAAAATTTCTACGAATTATGACAGTAAATTTCAGCAAAAACACATCAAATGTGAAGTCATTCTAAAGTTATTTCAATATTAGTTGTTTGTGGGATTGATTTAATACCTGCAGACATTTAACACCAAGGGATACTCTTAAAACCACATCTTCTTTTCCTCCTTTTCTGAATCTAATGATCTTCTGGGGGCCAGACAGGAAACTTTGGGGGGCCTGATATGGCCCCTGGGCCGCCAGTTGATGATCAGTGCCATAGGGTTTAATATGACGTTAGTCTACCCTTTGCAGCTATAACAGCTTCAGCTCTTCTGGGAAGGCTTTCCACAAGGTTTAGGAGTGTGTTTATGGGAATTTGTGACCATACTTCCAGAAGCGCGTTTGTGAGGTCACACACTGATAGACGAGAAGCTCTGGCTCTCAGTCTCCGCTCTAATTCATCCCAAAGGTGTTCTATCAGGTTGAAGTCAGGACTCTGTGCAGGCCAGTCAAGTTCATCCACATCAAACTCTCTCATCCATGTCTTTATGGACCAAGGGGGTTTCTCTGATGTCATCTGCATAGAACCTGTACCCTGCTGAAGCAAATATGTACACCCATGTTGGAAGAATATGTTTGCAGTCTGTTGCAAATGCACCTGTTAAATAAAGTTGTTCTACTTTTTGTGACGCTTTCTGTTTCCATGCTGGTACAACTTGTCCCAAGAACATGGCACGAGCATACTTTGGTTTGTGATTTTCAAAGTAAAAGCCTGGTTTCAGTGGTGTGCACGGGGGTTGTCCCCCCTCGTGGCCCAGTTGTTGAAAAACACACTAAAGTGCCCTCTTTGGAGGCAAAATGCATTCTTGGGAGCCAAAACACACATTGAAGTGTCCTTTTGGGGGCCAAAACACGTGTTAAAGTGCCCTTGAGAGCTAAAATGCGTGCTAAAGTGTCCTCTTGGGGGCCAAAACGTGCTAAAGTGCCCTTGAGAGCCAAAACATGTGCTAAAGTGCCCTCTTTGGAGCCAAAACATGTGCTAAAGTGCCCTCCTGGTTGGCAAAACACACTAAACTGCCCTCTTAGGTAAAAAAAAAACACTTAATTGCCCTCTTGGCTGGTTAAAACATGATAAACTGCCCACTTGGGTGGTAAAAACACGTGCTTGATCGCCTCCAGGTTGGCAAAACACTACTGCCCTCTTGGGTGAAGAAAACACACTGAACTCCAGAAGACCATTAGGACCAAGAAATACTATGAAACATTACTGTTGCAATGACTTTTATGTTGGGCCCTTTTTTGATCTTTATTGAGCCAGAACTATATCTCACAGAACCAACTTGGATTATCTGGTGCTAATATGGTGTTAAAATGCACTAGAATACAGGAAATGGCATCTACTTAATTGAAAATGTTCTGGGGGAAGAAGGATTTATTTATTTATTTCTGTGTGTTCTTCACAGTCCAACGTTAAATCTACACAGTTCTCGCCCCTGCCCTTGAAAAAGTCTGTGCACGCCACTGCCTGGTTTAGCATTTTTTGGGGAAATACTCCCTCTGTTTGTACAGAATACTTTTATTTTGAAAAACCCCTGGCACGGTTCGACCATACGCTGAATCCAGTCACTTGTAGAGAGGTTAACTGAGGTCAAACTTATGAAGAATGACAGATCTTTGACAGCAGGGAGGCGTAGCCGACACATTCGCCGTGCCAGAGTGGACACGTGCAGCGAAGCACACTGCCAGCCTGAAAAAGCAGTAATGAAGAAAAAGCTTTCAGAAGACAGAGTTGTGCTGATTAATGACACCAGTGGCCAGCAGTGGTATTAATAATCTGTTTGATTGTTTGACATTTGAAAGCAAAGCCAGATCATAATCAGTCCCTAACGCCTTAAAAACTGAAGTAAACATGGTGCAATCAAAGAAACTTGTCACTGACATGGATCAGCATTTAACGCCTGTGCTTACTCAGCCTTTCTCTCAGCTGAAGCTTTAGTGATGTGGAGGTCTTCTGTTGTTTTTCTGGCTTGGTTGACTTTGCACTACTGCATTTGTTAGGACTTTTTTCCTGCAGGTGTGTTGGTTTTGCATTTTTTCCGTCGCTCCGTAATTTCTGAAGTTGCGGCTCATTTTTTGGAGGGCATATCTGCTGGTTTTTCTGCAAGATTTACTCTCCCTGTCTGCTGTATTGTGTGCTGCAGGAGTGAGTTATGATCCAGGACAAACATAAAACTTATTCTGTTTATATGTCTGCCACTGTTTACTCCAAAAAAGTTTGTGCCTTAAGTTAAAATTAGCTGTTCCTCTAGTATAGTGCTTGAAAACAAGAGAACAGCTGCTTTACAAAGGACTATAATTCACTTTAGAGTATTTCTGAAAGCTTGTTTAAAGCCTCAATTGTTTCTCTTCCACTGAAGTTAATAAAAGTTTAAGGATGGCTCTCTGTTTCCATTTGTTTTAGTCATGGATATTCTTATTCCGACAATCTAACACTCACTTAAAATGGACACTGCCCTCCAGAATATCAGATTTATGTGCCCTTAAATGGAGGTAATTTATTTGTTGCTGTCATTCAAGTATGGCTCTTAATCTGCTCCCATAGTTAGAGCCAGGAGACAAACTCAGACTCGCCTCCAAGTCAAGAAATTTCTCCCACGAACAGTATAAACTTAAAATTAGTCGTCTCGTTTCCCAATCAAAAACAATCACAGCTGGATCGTGCATGTTTGTGTTCCTTCAGATCGTGATTCAAAGCATAACAAGGATTATTTTTGCTTGCTGACCTTCATTCTGGCATGTTTCTATGTTGGTCATGCATGCTGTTACCTTCTTTGCATTGCAGAACGTGCAGGAAAAGCAAGTCAAAGAGAACCTCTGAGGAATCAAGCTGACAGAATGCAAGCAGAACGGTGTCAGAAGGCGTTTGCGTAAAATATTCTGATGCTTGGACCCTCTGTTGTATCTGTAATGCCTCTGACCTGTTGGCAAGCTTCCCCTCCTGGTGCTAACACTTCAATGAAAACCTCATGAGGCCACGGTAAATTTGTCCCAAAGAAAAGATGTCGATGAAGAGCGCTGATCGCAGTGAGGCCCGTGACTATCGTTGCCATCTGCTCACCATTTCCTCCTGCAAAGAAGATAATTGAATCTGAAATCACTTTTCTTTCGCGGTTTAAGAGAGAGGGTCGAGTCTGTCACTGACGTCTCCACCACAATAGTTTGGGGCCTTGTTTGTGTTCTTTATAGAGCTATTTCCCCTGCTTGTCTCTTTGCAACATCTGCCCCTAACTCTCCAGATCAATACGGACCATCTAATCACCTGCCACACTTCATTAAAAGCCCATGGCTGCCTTTATGAGAGGCATCAAAGGCCACCGTGCCCAATGGGGTCATGCAGATATGACTTCAATGGTGTGCTTTGCAGTGCTTTTACACAATAGAGGCTGCGAGAAATCCCTAAGCTGGTTTGGTGAAAATAGGTCAGTGTTGGCAGCTGTGGGTAGTGTGTCCCGGGCCTGGCCTGTGGTCCAGCATGCTGCTCGCCATATTTAACACCCTTTGTGCCATCCTCTCGGCACTAATCTGTCTTTTCACTGAGTGTTAAAATTAATTTGCAGTGATTTCTATGAGGGCACAGGCGTCGTTAGGAAACCTCAAAGGGGCTACAAAATGGACAAGTTGCCAATAGTCGGCCTTTGTTCTCGGCCTGCCCCTTTCTAAACAGCAGCTTTGAAATGCCGGTCTGATGAGGCTCAGATGCTCCGGCAGTGACATTACAGTTAGCATATTTGTCTGCATGGGCGTCGTGGGGGGTGGCTGAAAACCCAGGGCCAGTCAAAGGTCACATTAGTCAGATATATCAACATGATTCGTAGCCCTTTACTGAAAGAAGTGTAGACCTTGTTGATGCTAAAAGATGCAAATATAACAATGTTTATTTCACTTCTCTTGTATGTTTTAAACAGCAAAGGAGCTTTAAAGTTTTATTTAAAAATCAGTTGAAATGGTTCAACTAATCCACGTCATTTGAGCAGGACAAGGCGGTAGCTACTCATTCTCGAAGTAGCATTTCAACTGAAGTAGTATGAAATTAACAAAATCCTAAGTATGAGTCCTAATTGTGGGATGCTAAATTGAAAATGTGAAATTAAAACACAAATTAATTTCTTTTCCCACATTCCTGATTCTTATCTAAACAATTTACTCTTTACTTTTTCAGATTTTGTGACTAAACAAGGATATCTTAAATCACCAAGGATAAGTTTTCACATTTTTATACTTGAGGAAATCTGCAGACCTCAGACTGATGGGACAGTTATAACAGAAATATGAGATCATCTTGTGGGCCGGATTTAACTGTTCCATGGCCTGGATTTGGCCTTAAGTTTGACACATGTGTCTTACAGTATCTAAGAATGTTAAGTTTGCTTTATGAGAAGCTTAAAAAAGTAAAATAAAAAAAATACTTAAGAGCAGGGGTGTCAAACTCAACGCCCAGGGGCCAAATCCGACTGGTGGAAGCGGAGGAAACTGGGCTAACAAGCAGCAATAAGTGGCAAAAAATGACAAAAATGTGGAATTAGCTGCAAAAATGGGTTTAAAGTGGCCAAAGGAAGTAGCAAAAATGGACAAGAAAAAGAACCAAAATTAGACAAAATGGGTTGAAAGTGTTAGAAATGGATAACAAGTAGCAAAAACTTGCAAAATGGGCTAACGAGCAGCAAAAATAGACAGAAAAGGGCAAGAACAAAGTGTCATAATGGGTTAAAATTGGCATAAAATTACACAAATGGGCAACAAGCAACAAAAATGGGTTAAAAGGGGCCAAAGGAAGTAGCAAAAATTGGCAACCAAAAGCACCAAAATTGGACAAAACAGGTTGAAATTGTTAGAAATGGGTAACAAAAAGTGTCAAAATGGCCTAGGAAGTGGCAAAAATAGACATTAAAGGGCAAGAAAAGTGTGTCAAATTGGGTTTAAAGTGGCAAAAAAATGCCAAAATGGGCAACAGGCAGCAAAAATGGGTTAAAAGTGGCCAAAGCAAGTAGCAAAATTGGACAAAATGGGTTGAAAGTATTAGAAATGGGTAACAAGTAGCAAAAAGTGGCAAAAATGAGCAGGTGGTTACATGTGCAGTTGCATTCAGGGACCTTTTTTGTTCCCCAAAGTGCAGCAGACCAACTTCCTCCCTAGTTGCTTTAAAGTGTGAGGTGTTAGGATTCAGAAAGCCTAGATGTTTGGTCCATTCTACAGTACAGTACAGTTGGCCTGGGTTAAATCTACCATGTGGCTCCTTTCCAGCTTGTCATTCCTCACTCTCATCTCTGTTTCAGGCTCCATCCAATGAAAGCAAAAGCCCACAAGTGTCTCTATAAAATACCAAAAACATTTGCATGACAACGAATAGAAGAAAGAGTTAGATAGCTGTAGTTCAAAGCCGGTGACGGTTAAGTTGTGTAGTTATAAAACGATCATAAGGTTAGCTGAGGCTGTGTTGTCAGGCCAATCTAATATCTCTTCTGGAGACGCCCCTGCTTGTCCAGCTCTGAAAAACAACTCATGACAAAACAAACAATACCACAGACTTTATTCCAAGACTATCTCAGCCAGAGTCCAGCCTTGTTTCTCTCCGATGAATCATGATAATCCTGGTTGGCTCTGAAATCATAAATTAAACTTAATTTGATTTCTCTTGATTCCCTTAGAGCTGTCTCAACAGTGAAAGTCCCGCTGGAGATCATCAGCGCAAAGAGATAACTGAATCACTTAGGAGTGCTTGGCAACTTCACAAAACGGTGTTCCCATGGGAAAAGTGTAGACACAACTGTTTAGCTGAAGCCTTCCAGTGTTGCTCTTAATGCCATTAATTGTGTGCAGAGAGAGAAAGGAGCGGTCTGCTTCTAGTGGAGCAGGTTTTCTACTGTTACTGCCTGCTTCACATCTCCTTTCTTTAATCTTTCTTTATTTAATCTGTCTCTCTGTGTTTATCTGTCTCACTCTTTCCCACTCACACATTAACGGCCTTAGCCTTCGCCATAAAACAAGAGGGGGACTTAATGACACAAACATTTCTGACGTCTGCAGGAGTGTGGGCCCCTTCTCTCTGTCGGCCTCACTCTCACTCCATAAAAGAGATAAACTCAAAGGAGACAGACGCAGGAATCACAGATAGACAGAGCTGGAGGAGAAAATGGAAAGGAGGGTGGCTGTGGGTGGGTGTGGTGGGAGAGTTCCTCTCATCAAATTAAACTTCCATCACCGTCAAAGACTTTCTCAGATTCCAGTGAGCCAATCAGCCAATCTAAGACAAATGATTTTGTTGAGCTCTCCTGCCACACTGGGCGTGGGAACAGCTCTCATTCTCATAAAAAAGAGCCTGTAAATTATTTCCCTGCTGCTTCAAAGTCCTCCACAACAACAAAAAGCTCCATGTTTACGTGTGCCGTTGTCTGTGATTCTGTCTGACTCTGTCGGCTGGTTTTGACTGGCAAAGCCGCCCATAAGGGGGAAAGGGGAGAGCCCTCTGAGGCCTAGCAAAAAAGGGGATCATACCTACTCTGATCAAAGCAACAAATATAGATTTTACTGCTGCAGTAAATATAGCCGTTTTTATTAAAACAGGATTGCCTTTATTATAAACAATGTGGAAGATTAAGAAAGTAATGACGGACTTCATAGTTGAGCCATGATGTGCACAAATGTCAGGATGCCAGAAAATAAACTGGAAGAAGTGGGAAAAAGTGGCAAAAGTGAGCAAATGGTGCAAATGGGGCAAAATAGGCAAAAAGTAGTGTAAGAAATGGTGAAAAGTGGCCAAAAGAAGTGGAACATAGGTTTAAAGTGGCAAAAATGGACAACAAGTAGCAAAAAGGTAGCAAAATGGGCTAAAAAGTGGCAAAAATGTGCAAAAAGCAGCAAAAATTGATTAAAGTAGGCACAAATGTGTTTAAATATTCCAAAAGAAGTGGCACAAAGGTGGCAAATGGATTGACAAAATGGGTTTGAAGTGTTGGTAATGACTAATAAGTAGCAAAAAGTGGCAAAAATGTGCAGCGAGCAGCAAAAATAGTCAGAAAAGGGTAAGAAAAGGTGTCAACAAGGGTTAAAGTGGTCAAAGAAGTGGCAAAAATGGACAAGAAGTAGCAAAAAGGTAGCAAAATGGGCTAAAAAGTGGCAAAAATGTGCAAGAGGCAGCAAAACTTGGTTAAAATAGGCAGGAATTGGTTGAAATAGGCCAAAAGAAGTGGCAAAAAGGTGGCAAATGGGTTGAAAGATGAAGAAATGGCCAACAAGTAGTAAAAAGGTAGCAAAATAGGTTAAAAAGTGGCAGCAATTGGCAACAAAATGTGGCTAGATAAGACAAAATGGGTTTAAAGTGTTAGTAATGACTAACAAGTAGCAATAAGTGGCAAAAATGTGCAACAAGCAGCAAAAATAGCTAGGAAAGGGCAAGAAAAAGTGTCAAAAGGGTTAAAAGTGGCCAAAGGAAGTAGCAAAAAATGGCAACAAAAAGCGACAAAAAAGGACAAAATGTGCTGAAAGTGTTAGAAATGGGTACCAAGTAGCAAAAAGTGGCAAAAATGTGCAGAAAAGGGCAAGGTAAAGGTGTCAAAATGGGTTGAAAGTGGCCAAAAGAAGTGGCAAAAATGGACAACAGGAAGTGTCAAAAAGGGTAAAATGTGTTGAAATTTGCAGTGATGGCCATCAACTGGCAAAAATGGGTTAAAATGGGCAAAGTAGAGCAAGAAGGAACTGACAAAATATGGGTTCAAAGTGGTAGAAATGGCCAAAAAAAGGGCAAATTGGTGATAAAATGGGCAAACAGTGCCAAAAGTGGCAAAATAGGGCAAAAGCAGCAAAGACGTGTTTAAAGAGGGGGTATTATGCCTTTTTTTTTAAAGCTTTACATGTCTCTCTGATACCCACGTAGTAGCTTTACATGGTTTACTGCACAAAAAACTCATATTTCTCACACTGGCATCCTGAAAAACCCTGTTAACCTCCGTCTGAAACACTTTGTTTTTGCTGCTCTCTTTCACCTCCCCCCCGGACCTGCTTTCCTCTGATTGGCTGATTTTCGCCCCCTCCAATATTGCTATGTTTACATACTTGTAAACTTTGAATGAACTGGTCCGACTGAGTAAAATATGGTGAATTTTGATATATGTCCGTACATGTTAGACCCGGAGTCTGACCCTGATAGTTTGGAGAGAGAGAGGGGGAAGAAAAGCAGCAGCAGCGAAGGATAGACTGTTTGGTAAGTGTTTAATTACTGTGTTACTAAATGGCTTTGATAATGGTGGACTTAACCAGTCAGGAGATCCTATTGCGATGACCTCATCAGTTCGCTCCATCGAAATCTCATCTCGGGAAGATCTCCAACAAACCATTTTCATCAGTTTACTCTCTAATTCCAAGATTACTGCCACATATGTTAATCTTGTGGTTTGAAAATTTGCATACATGAAGTATGGACACCCAACACTGTGACTTTATTTTTATGTTTTAAAAATCGGAAAAGTATAATACCCCCTCTTTAAAGTGACAAAACAGGGCAAAAAAGTGTGAAATAAGGCAACAGGTAGAGTGGAAAAAGGGATAAAATGGAACAACATTGGGTTAAAATGGCACAAAAAGGGACAAATGAGGGCAAAAAGCAGTTAAATTTGGTTAAAAGTGTCAAAAATAGTTGGAGTAAGTGGTGAGAAGTGATGGAACTGCTAGCCAGGTTGCTAGCACTAATGCTACTCATCTAACTCAGATGTAATGTCATCACAACTCACATCACAACTTTGCCTTTTTGTAATCTTCTTTTAGGGCCACCATAGAAAAACGTTTCGGCCATCTACGTCTGTCCGAGCAGAAGCCTGTGAGGCAGAGCAACAAAAGGATGCCGTCTTTCATTCTCTTGGATATATAAATTGTTCAAGGGTCATTTAAACCAGGGGGGTCCCGTTGCATTACGCGTTTCTCCAGGCAGCGTGTTGATCAAAGCCGTTTGTTGGACCTCTTTCCTCTTCTTTACCCCCCTACCTCCCACGTCCAACCCCCCCAAACCACGTCTGCCTTGCTGCTGCTAATCACTGGTGGTCTCCTGACTGCCAACAGTAATTGATTAGGGAGCGTAGGACCGGCGGACGAGGAGTGGTGGGGAGGGGGTGTTGGAGGGGAAAGTTCAGCCCCAGAAGTTCTCAAGGTCACTGCCCTCTCCTTCCCCCCGCCGGACTCCTTTTCTCATGCTATTAGGTATCAGCCGCTGGGGAAACTGCAAATATTTGGCACTCTTGGTCCAACTTCCAAGAGGTTTGGTGGTGGCGGGTACAAACAGGAAGATTCATGTAAGCAACGTCAATGAGTCTGTTTGAGGAGAACTTGGCTGAATCTGCAGCGTGTTGATTTATCTGTTTAATTAGGGGCTCAACATCCTCGGTTAAATACGCTTATTTTCACAGACCCCCCTCGTTTGTTTGGGCCTCTGCGGTCGCTCAACATCCTCCATGATATAAAGAGCGTTGTGAGTGTTATTCTGCAGTAATAACTTGCTCCATTCCTCCTGGTTTCACAGGAAGAGGTGACATTCCTTGCCCCTGGAAAGTGACTCATGCTGCTGTCTTGTTGAGTAAATGCAATTACAGGCTGGTTGAAGCATTCTCCTCTTCTGTGAATTAGAGCGAAGAAAAAGCCTCCTCTCTCTCTCTGTCTGTCTTTGTGTGAGTTCTCTGCATGGCCAAGCAGGGTCATGTTCACCACAGAACCCACAGCTGACTATGGACCCGTAGTCGTGACGCCTATGGGAAACATGACAGTCACAGGAAATGTTCAACATATTTAACTGCGCTGCAGCCGAGGGAGAGGTGAGGCAGAGAGGAGCCCCTGCCACAGCTGAGGGCTGCTGTTGATGTTGGCTGCACGGACGTCTGGGGGCTGTCCAACCTCTCTGCTCAGTTAAAACACTCGGAGCATGCTCAGAAACTTATGGAGCTATGTCCGGACATGTAGGATAAGCCCTGTTCTGTAGGCTAACAAAGAGAAAGTGGAAAAAACAAATGATTAGAAAAGTTTCAAATCTATATCGTCACTCAGAGAACGGTCTCGTGGGTTCCCATGTCTGTCTCAATCATCTCTCCCACAAACGGCCCCAGGCGAAGGCAGCTGTGAAGCATTCATCTTTGTCTGCTCTGTCACTTACACCGTCTCTCTACATTTATCATAAGGAACTAATTTTTCATAAATCTGCCAGTAAGGTCGCAGATTTGCGGCTAATTTCAAACACACCAGGCATAAAGGAGACGGGGCATTAATCCTACATCTATCTCTTTGGTCTCCCTGCTGCTTATGTATATTCAAACAACATGTAAAAGGGATTATGACCAAACTTGATATTCTTGCAAATACCAGATCAAGATATCATGAAAGCCGACTTCACTGGGCTGTGAATGAAAAGCACTTGTGTGGTTTAACTTTATCCAGACTTGTGAATACCAGAGGTCTCTCTAAGAAGTGCAGGGCTCTGGTTTATGTCCTGTCAGTGGTCTGCATTTGCTCTCTAGTACCCCCTTTTGTCAGCCATGCAGTACTGACCAGGCTTCAGTCACAGACCTTAAACTCAAAACCTCCTTAAAAAAGACTGAATATTTTGCACACCTGTTCCCAACCACGCAGAGTAGAACAATTTCCATATATTCTACATATTTTCCTTTTGAATGCATGATTCAGAAATTGACTACAGCTGTTTTTAAGAGGAGGGTGGGCTTTCTTTTTCCTAATGCATGCCTCCCTCACTCCTCTAAAAGTACTGTAACTCTGAGTAAGCGTCTTTGTATTCACGCTCTGCTGTGTCACGCTCAAACTGTCGATAAATCATCTCATCCACCTCATCAGGTTGGTAGCTGGGGGTGGATTCAGAAATATGTCATTGCTCAACATCAGGGAGTAACCCTTGCATCTCCAACGGTACCATCCTAGACCTCCTGTTACCTTGGATAACTATCATAGGGGCTTCACCATTAGGTGAAGGTGGGCAGTGAGGCAGGAATGTCAGATTTAGGAGCAGGGACTGAAGAACTGTGGAAAACTGTTGCAACACAGGAAAATTAGTAAAATCTACCCTAAAACACCGAGTATATACTGCAAAAAGTGCATGCATCAACTGCTTGTTCTTTTTCTGAGGCTGTTGGTGGTGTTGGTGATAATAAAAGATTATGCGATTAAAAGGTGAGCATGATAAGTTAAAAACTCAAAATCTGACATAAAAAGTCAAACATATAAGTTTAAAATGTAAAAACATGACATTTGAAGTCAAAATAACATTTTTAAAAGGCAAAATATGAGAGAATATTGAAACCATGAATTTTAAAAGTAAAAAACTGAGATAAAATTCAAAATCATAATTTTTAACAGTCAAAATATGAGGTAAACATTGAAATCGTGTTTAAAAAGTCAAAATATGAAATAAAATTAAAAATCAGGAGTTTTCAGGGTAAAAAAATGAGAAAATTTGTTTTAAAAGGTCAAATTGTGAGATAAAAGTCAAAATCATGACTTTACAAGGTCAAAAAAAACTGAGATCAAATTAAAAATCATGCATTTTTAAGGTAAAAGATAATATATAAGTTAAAGTTAGGAGTTGGAAAAGGTCAAAACATGAGATATAAGTCAAAATCATGATTTTAAAAGATCAAAAAAACAGACATAAAATTAAAGATCATGCATTTTTAAGGTAAAAATATGACATAAAAGTTAAAGTCAAAACATGAGATAAAAGTCAAAATCATGACTTTAAAAGGTCTAAATAGAATTTAAAATTAAAAATTATGAATCTAAAAGGTTAAAATATGAAATAAAATGTCAAAACCACAAATGAGATGCAAAATTGAAAACATAGGGAAAGCACTAATTTCTTCCCCACATTCCTGACTTTTTATCAAATTATTTTTACTGTTTACTTTTTCATATTTTTGTGACTCAACAAGGATGTTATAAACCATCAAGGTTAAGTTTACATTTTTATATGGAGGAAATCTGCAGACCTCATACTGGTGGGCCAGTTACAATAAAAATATCATATGATCTGGTGGGCCGGGTATAACTGCACCACAGTTTGACTCCCCTGCTTTAGACAGAGGCTTATAATCCATATCTGCCACTTCAGCTTTTTTTTAAACTTTTTTTTAAGCATTTTGAACAATTTGAAAAGTCTTTACCAGCACAAAATGTTTTATTAGCACGTCTTTATGCACAAATCACTTCCTGCCCACAAGGCAGAAGGAAAAGGACCATCTAGAATGTTACCAAAGTTCAAAAGCCAGCATCTGTGATGGTGTAGGGGTGTGTTAGTGCCCATGGCTTGGGTCACTTGCACATCTGTGGAGGCAGCATCAATACTGAGAGGTACATGCAGGCTTTAGAGCAACATACCTTATATTTCTCCATCATCTTTTCAGGGACACCCCTGCTTATTTCAGTGAGACAGTTCCAAGACAGTTTCTCAATGAGTTACAACAGCATGGCTTCACAATGAAAGAGGCCAGTCCCTAGACTGGCATGCATGCAGTCCAGACCTGCCTCCCTATTGGAAATGTACGGAGCATTAGGACACATAATCTGAAAACAGAAACCCTGCAGTGTTGAGAAATATTAGATGAACACGAGGCAAGAATGGGAAAGAATTCCACACTCAGTACTTCGACAGTTAGTGTTTTCAGTCCACAGATGCTTACGGAGTGTTGTTAGACTAAGTAAACATGCACATGTACCAACTTTTTTGGAACATATTGCATGTAACCAATTCAAAGTGAGTGTGTAGTTCTATAAAAAACAATAAAGTTGATCAATTTGTCTTTGCACTGTATTCAAGGTCCAAAAGGATTTTATTCCCATTTTGCAAGATGTCCCAACTTTTCCGGAATTGGGACAGACAAGCCAAATTAGTGTCTCTATTACACAAATCTGTGTGTTTACCTCAGATAGTTCATATCTTTGTACACTGAGACAAAGCAAAAGTTCATGCACCCTACTTCTTCTGTGTCTCCTTGTGTCTGATTGGTCGTTTGCGTTTTTCTTAATTTATGCAACAATTTGCTTGTTTTCTGACGTCTTTTTTTCCCAAATAAAAAAACCATCCTCCCCTCATTCTGAGGTCATGTTGTTCACTTCAGATTCCTCTCTCTCCCAGTACAAGCCACTATGTGAGTCCCTGACTGACATGGGTATAAAAGCACTTTTCAGTGCACCACAAAGAGCCTGCAGCGCTGCACCGAGTCTCTATAGTCAGCTGGCCTCCCACTGAAATCACCTCGAGGTGCTGTAATTTTGAGCCTAGCAACAAAGACTGTGGGACTTTATTACCTGAGAAGCTCATGACAACACAAGATTAACTGCTTAAGCTCATATCTGCTGCTGCTGTGCTGAATTACTGCTGCACGCCAACAAATTGTGAAGCCTAAATTAGGAATAGTTAGTCCGTCTGAGGGCGGATTTTATTTGGGGAAAAATAGTCAGAGTTGTTAAAACTCCAATTAAGTCAACCTTTGTGGTAGAATTTCATTTACACGTTGAGCAGTCTTTTCCATATGAATTCAACTAATGAAATGCATTGGCCCTTACTTTTATGACAAAACACGCAGAATGACCCTTTAAACCAGGGGCGTCAAACTCAAGGCCTGGGGGCCAAATCTGGCCCATGGTACAATTATACCCGGCCCACAAGATCATATCATATTTTTATTATAACCAGTATGAGGTCTGCGGATTTCCTCCAGTTTAAAAATGTAAACTTAACCTTGATGATAAAAAATATCCCTATGTCATCAAATTTAGAGTCAAGAGTAAAAACAGCTAGATCAAATTAATTTGTGTTTTCATTTACAATTTTCAATTCTGTATCTTACTATTACAACTTAAACTCAGGATTTAGGATTTTTTATCTCATATTGTGACCTTTTAAGTCATGATTTTGAATTACATCTCATATTTTTGCCTTTTAAACTCACAATTTTTTATTTCGTCTCATATTTTACAAATTAAATTCACAAATATTGATTTTACCTCATATTTTGAGGTTTAAAACTCATGATTTTGAATTATATCTAATATTTTGGCCTTTTAAACTCACAATTTTTAATTTCATCTCATATTTAAATCACAAAAATTAATTTTACCTCAAATTTTCAGTTTGAAAACTCATGATTTTGATTTTGAATTCACATTTTGAGCTTTAAAACTCATGATTTTGAATTTTATGGCATATTTTGAGCTTTAAAACTCATGATTTTGAGTTATATCTCATATTTTGATCTTTTACATTCATGATTTTGACTTTTAGTCTCATATTTCTGCCTTATATATTATTTTTCTATTCTATTTTTCTTTTAATTTTGTGTTTTGACCTTTTATACTAAGAAGTTAGCCTATTTTCCTCAGATTTTGAGCCTTTAAACTTATCATTTTGACTTTTTTAAATCATAAAATCCATTAACATCAGAGCTTAATTGTTCTTTACTCCCCCATAATTCATCATCGGTGAAAATAAGAGTGACAGTTTTTGGTTAAATGTTGACCCTGTTCGGCCCTCAGGTTAGACCTAAATCCAGATATCCGCCCCACCACTGGGATTGAGTCTGACACCCGTGCTTTAAACCGTAGATGATCAGGATTTCATCAACAGAGGGCAGGTTCATGTTTTGGCTTCTTCAAACTGCCTTGGAGCGAGTTTCTGAAATGCTGACGGTGGCAGAAGTGGGAGAAACAAAAGAAAGTAGTGACAGAGTTAAACAAACAAATAGTAGGAGCTTCCTTTCACTTCAAAGACGGACGACGAGATGAGAGCAATTATTCCCATCACTCCACTGTCACTCCATGGGCGTGAGAAAGAAGCACGGATATCATCTTTTCATGCAGTGTGGGTGGTGTGAAGAAATGGTTTTAAGCTGATGCTTGGATGACTTATCATGTAGCAGAGGACAGGACCGGGCCTGCGGAACGAAGGAAATGTCATCTGATGCCATAGGGGCTGAATGAGTCGAGCATCCGCCTGCACAAACTCTCACCTGTTTCCATTAACGCTGCAGACGACCCGCAGAGGAATCAAACGCCGACTTTTAATAATATAACAGCATGTTAGGGCACATGCATGAACATGTGGAAGATCATGCTTCTGCAGACTTCAGCTGGGTTCATTTTTTACATTTAGAGACTCTTACAGGTTCAAACATAGATCTGTGGTTGATTTGGTACTTTAATCTGCAAAATTGCTGATCAAAGTCTTTTAAAAAGATATTGCAGGGGCTAAAACTAGTCGGATGTGGTGCATATTTCACATCACTGACTGTGCACTTTACTGCTTTATATGTACAGAAGAGTTTATTTGTAATTTCGAAAACTGGTGCTGTAAAAAAGCTTCAGCTACATTATAACATTTTCAAAGATTTTCACCTTAGAGTTAAAGCTAGAAGTGTCAAAGATATTCACAAACATCTCATCCCTTTAGAAAGCTCAGGTGCAATACTATTAGGAGTTGTGAGGAAGACCTCTTAGACTCTCAAAGTCCACATACTCCATCTGCACAGTGATTCATCAGCGTTGGAAAGGCATATGCTCCCACTCAAGCAGGAGCCAGTGAATGTGGATCACATTAAAGAGCCGCTTCAAGGTTGATAGTGTATTACCATTTCAATTCAACTGTGGGGAAAAAACATTTTTTTTTATGTGGAACTTTTCTGATGATAATTGCAGTGTACAATTTTACATTCACGTGTCATAAGAGCCACGACTACAAAGAACCCGTTCCGATCTTGGCAGTCAGAAATTCAAAGATGTAAGTCTGATATTTTACCACACCTGAACTCTGAAATTCAGAGGAACTTCAGTACCCTGACTCATCAACTTGTAGCAACTGGAATGCAGTCAACTCAGGTGTCATTCCAGTCAGCTCCAACATCGGACTTCTGAGGAAAATGGAAGTTGTCATAAGGACGACAGTAGTTTGGGAGTGTTTGTTTGGCATGGTTAGCGCTCTGGCTGCAGCTTGGGAGTGAATTATAGTAACAACACCTGGTTGCACAAATTCTCATGGCACACCTAGACCTGCCTCAGGGCACACCAGGGCTCTGCAGCACACTGTTTAGGAACCACTGTACAGGACGACTTTGGCTTGACCCATCAGAATGATGTTAGTTCTTTGTTCATGATATCTTGATCTGGTGCTGCCTTGTGTTTTTAATATTTGTTGTATTTTTCAGGGCCTTAAATGAGCAAATACATGCCTCTTTTCATTTAAAGCATTCATTCGTTATCTTCATCAAGGCCGCCCATAAGGAGGGATAAAGGGCAGAGCTCTCTGGGGCCTAGCCGAATGGTGGCCCATGGAGGTCAGAAAATCATGGTCCATTGTTTTGTGATAGCCATATTTTATATCTAACCTGAATGATAACCACTCTTATCAAAGCAAGAAAAACAAAAGACTTCATAGCTAAACCATAGTGTGCACAAATAACAGGATACCAAGAAATAAAGTAGAGGAAATTGATATAGCTTAATGGGAAACAGTAATTAAATAATTGCAAAAGAAAGGAACAAATGGGTTTAAAATGGCAAAAATGGGTTACAGGTGGCAAAAATGGGCCAAAAGGGGTGTAAAGAGGATAAAGGGTGGCAAATATTGGTTATAAGTGGCAAAAATAGGTTAAACGGGGCAAAAATGTAATCAAAGTGGTTTAAAAGGGGAAAAGTGGCCATTTGAGTGCCATTTAAGTGGGCTAAAAGGCAAAAAGTATTTAAGGTTGTAACAATTGGCAGTAACAAGGGTGAAAAGTAGTGAATAAGTGGTAAAAATGGGTTGAAAGTTGCAAAAATGTATTAAAAGTGGTAATACTTGGTGATAAAAATGATGAGGAGTGGTTATAAAAATGGCAAAATCAGTTAAAAATGGCAATAGAAGAGGTTTAGGGGCAAGAATTGGCAAAAAAGTGTTTAATGTGGATAAAGGGTGGCAAAAATAGTTTAAATGGGGCCAAAAAGGGATATAGCAGCAAATATGGGTTTAGAATGGGTTGAAAGTGTCGAAAATGTATGAAAGGGGGCAAAAAATGCTCAAAGTGGCAAAAATTTGTGATAAAAACTTGCTCAAAGTGGTTAAAAAGGAGCAAAAAATGGGTTGAATTGCAAAAATGTATTTAAGGTTGCAAAAATTGGCAGTAAAAAGGGTGAATAAGTGGTGAATAAAAGGTAAAAATGGGATGAAAGTTGCAAAATGTCTCCAGTGGCATCAATTGGCAGTAAAAATGGTGAAAAGAGGATAAAAAGTGGTCAAATGGGTTGAAAGTTGCAAAAATACTTAAAGTTGCAAAAAAAACATTAACAAAAAAGTTGAAAAGAGGTTAAAAAGTGACAACGATAGGCAGTAAAAATGATGAGAAGTGGTTACAAAAATGGCAAAAATCAGCTAAAAGTGGCAAGAAGGTGCAATATGAGTGGCTCAAGTAGTGCAAAGATGCAGAAGTAGCAAAAATTGTTTAAAAGTGCATAAATTGTGTTTATTATATGGAAACAAATGTGGCAAAATGGGCAGAAACAATGATGAAAAGGGGTTAAAAATGGCATAAATGAATAATTTGAACATCTGAAGCCAATGATAGTTTGACACCCTTCAGCTCCAAAATGAGGCAACTATTAGCCAGGATGCTAGCCCCACTGTTACTGATCCAGCAAACAAGCATTGCTATTGTCAATAAAAAACTGGAGAAGGCCCATTCACCGGGTTCTTCAGGGGCCCAGGCAAGTCTGTGGGTGGGCCTGATCTTCATTACATGTACTTTTGCTAAGATTTATTTTTGTCCAGCTGTTGTTGTCTTATTAGAGCTCTTTGAAAGCAGAGCTGTATCTACAATGATGCTGCTTTCCATATCAAAGCCTGCTGATTAAGTCATGCATTCATTTCAAGTGTTCAGCTGACCCTGAGAGCATGCACTGGTCTGTTTTTTACTCCTCTCCTAAGCAACGCATGTTGCAGATTGTGTTGTGTGCAGATGCTGTCTTCTATCAGAGGGCAGAGTTAAAGCTCCGAGGTGTGGATGGTTTGTTATCTTCCTTCTGTCTGCACACGTTTATCTGATAAACCTGCAGAGTGGAGGGTTTAGTGGGGTAGGCTGTGTAAAGTCAGTGCAGACTTTACTATGACTGGTGCAAAGGCAGGGAAACAGCGGACTCGCCAGCGCTCGTGGATGAACAGCAAACGTCTTTCACGCTGGCTGTTCTGCTGCTCATGTCTGCGAGGTGAGGAGGACGATCTTCTGCAGGAGCAGAAAGAGAAGATTAACGGGGGCCCTCGGCTTCCAAGCTCGGATCAGCGGGGATCAGGTGAGCAGGAGGTGATCCAGATCACGGTGGAAGATCTGGGGATAGTTAACAACAGCTTCGAGGAGGACCCGGTGACCTCAAGGATCGGCGTGGCCCGTTCAGTCAGCTCCGTGTCCGCCTGCCCAAGGGTGCTGAAAAAGAAACGAGTGAAGCCTCTGACTTCACTCCCGATACAACCCCAGGCTGACCAAGCCGTCAACTCAACCAGCGGAGAGGAGGATGAGGATGAAGAGGACGACCAGCTGCTGTTTGAGAGTGGGACAGAAAGCCTCCTGACACGACCTGTCATTCATCTGATCCCGCCCACTCCTTCAGATGTCACTGACGATGATCAGTTCTTTGACGTTTACTCAGAGGAGAGCGTGACGCACACGTCCAGCGGGGATGGGAGCTTTGCTGCTGGTGATCTGGAGAGCTGTGAGGAGAAGATGGAGAGCATGGCGCCCGAGGAGCCAGCTGAAGTGTTCTCACTAGATGAGAGCAAAGTCAATACTGACGAAACAGCTAAGTCTACAAGAGATCAGTTTGGAGGGGGAAAGGAGGCTGTGCAAACCAACGACAAGGATAAAGAGAAAACAAAGACCAGGTTCTTGTTTAGTTCCTTCCAGGTGGCTCCTCTCCCTGAGTACCGTCAGAAAAGTGAGTTGAGCAGAGGCGTAAACATATCCACAGCTGTTTCAATGATATCCCTTCTTAAAGCAACACAGCTCAGGGTGCTTTCATATTAGGCACAGTTGTTTCGTACCGAGCCCTGGCAAGATTGCTTCCCCTCATATCTCCCCTGCAAGCTTAGCAACATCATTGAGTGCCTGGGCCCTCTGAGCACAGTTTGATACAGCAGGTTTGCAAATCTGCCAAGAAGAAGAAGAAGAAGAAGAAGAAGAAGAAGAAGAAGAAGAAGAAGAAGAAGAAGAAGAAGCATCCATGTCAACAACTTTATGAAATTATTGTTCAGATGCGAACAACATCCCTCTTCAAACTCACACATCTACAGTGTAACCCAGTTTGAAATAGGTCTGTGCTGAGCGCTGGGTGCTGAATCAGCACTTTCTAAACTGCACCAGTACTTAAATCGTGCCTGAATTGATACTTTTAAGGGCAAAAGGTGTGTTAGATGTCATCAGGGGATAAAGCTGTCTCAGCATCATCAGTGAAATATCTTGGAAAGGCTGTGAGAGGCTGAAACAAAATTCATTTTCTAGTGTTAAGCTAATAGCTAATTGTTAATTGCCTGGCTCCCTGAAAAACCCAGAGGATGGACCCTCCCCAGTTGTGATTTACTGATGATGTCAGTGCATGTGTGTTGGACCAGTAGCATTAGTGCTAGCATCCTGGCTAACAGTTCCCCTCATCTGTCACTTTTTGCCACATTTAATCCATTTGTTTTTCCATTTTTGCCACTTTTTAGCCATTTGGTGCAATTTTTTGCCATTTTAACTTTTGCTGCCCTTTGCCCTTTTTTGCCACTTTTAATGCCAATGTTTCCCATTTTATCACCTTCTTGCCCATTCTAGTGACTTGCTATCCATTTTGCCACTTCTTTTTTGCTGCTTGTTGCAAGTTTTCCGCCCCTCTAAGCCAGTCTTGCCACCTGTTCGCAATTTGTACCACTTTCAACCCATTTTGCCACTTCTTAACCATTTCTTTTTGCCCATTTTTGCCACCATTTTTACTTTTGACCCATTTTGGTTGCTTCCTTTAGCCCAAATATAGCACTACTTTTTGCAACTCTAACCAATTTTTGACAGCCACCTGTTTTCCCCACTTCTTTTGGCCCCTTTCCTAAACAAATTTTGCCACTTGTTTTTGCCCTATTTTGCCAATATTAACCCATTTTTGCTGCTTTTTGCCATTTTTTTGCCAATGTTTGCCCCTCTTTGGCCATTTCTGCAACTCTGAACTCATTTTTGCCACTTTTTGGCCACTTTTCCATTTTTTTTCACCTCTTTTGGCTTCTTCTGACCCATTTTAGCTGCTCCTTTTTGCCACTACTTTTTTTCCACTCTTCCAACCCATTTTGGTAGCCCCCTTTTGCCCAAATTTAGCACTACTTTTTGCAACCCTAACCAATTTTTGCCACTAAGCCACCTGCTATCCATTTTCCCACTTCTATTGGCCCCTATCTTAAACAAATTTTGCCACTTCTTTTTTGCCCTATTTTGCACGTATTAAACATTTTTTTCTGCTTGTGGCCCATTTTTTTTGCCACTGTCAGCCAATTTTACCACTTGCTGGCAATTTCTACAACTTTCAACCCATTTTGCCACTTCTTAGCCACTTCTTGTTGCCCATTTTTGCCACCATTTAGGGCACTTCTAACCCATTTTATCTGCTCCTTTTTGCCCTGTTTCACCACTACTTTTGCCACTTTAACCCATTTCTGCCCAGTTCTTTGCCATTATTTGCAAATTATCCCGACTTCTTTTTGCCCTATTTTGCCACTTTAACCCATTTTTACTGCTTTTTTGCCCTATTTTGCCACTGTTTGCCCAATTTGTCATATTTTGCCCCTTTTTGGCTATTTCTGCAACTTTGAACCCATTTTTGCCACTTTTTGGCTTCTTCTACCACATTTTCTTACTCCTTTTCATCACTACTTATTTCCACTTTAACCCATTTTTGCCACTTTTTGCCCATTGTTTTTGAAGAGACAGGTGACGTAGAGTTAACTTTGCAATCTACTGGATAACTAAAATTTGTTGTCAGCTTGCGTTTTGAAAAGTGTAACCTGACATGCCAGTTAGACTGTTTCTATATCCATTGCAAGGATATTTTTCACATCCATCTGGGAAACCTCCCATGCAAAGCATTTGCGAAGGGCAGGACTTTTCAAAAAGTTCCAGGGAGGTGATTGGACAGAGGTTCTGTCTGTCACATTCAAGACAGGCCAATCAGAGTGATGAGACAAAATGAGGTAGCAGACATGCACAGCTCCAGTGCTAACCTGAGCTACACAGGCCAGTGTTAATGTCGTTTTTAAACAGAGAAGCTTGTCATGGCTAATATTCATGCTGAAACCTATCAGGAGACATGCAAAAACATCTTCTCTGCTAAGACAAGCTGTCCTTGTGGCTCTTTGCTCTTGTTTTGATAAAGAACTGTGGTCGAGGTCTTAATGAACTGACACTTTTCTACAGCTACATTCAAGCTAATCGCTGATGGTAGCCACTGAATAGCCTACACCTGCTTACAGCACAATGATCGCAAAGTCATGCCAGTGCAGGTTGGCAAAAGAGTGAATAAACATCGTTTCTGTCATGAAATGCTTTCAGTGCCTCTGTTTGGTTGCACAAATGTGGGTTTGAGCTTTGCAAGATGGATTTGCCTGATGAAGTCTGGAAAGTCCATCTGCTTTGCAAGGTCATGCAAAGCTGAACTGAGGGAGTGGTTGTGGTGACTTTATTTAGCCAACACAACTCTTTGTCCCTCTCTGGCATGGTTGCATTCACATCTCATGCATACCATGCCAGACTTAAATCATGCACCAGACCACCTCTTCATGAGGACGTGGGTCTGGGGCCCAGTACGTTTGCATTCATGCTGACCAGACCGAACTAGACTTCTGGTTTAAGTGCACGCTGATCCCTGCGTGGGCCTCTAATGTGAAAGCACCCTTAGACGTCTTTAGTAACTATTTGCCACATTTATTATTAGCTTGAGAAAAAAGGCAAGAGTATTTCCTTAAAATGAGTGAATATATCTCTGGTTAGAGTTCACTGAGAGAAATGATTGTCATAATGGTCTGCTTGGTGTCTTTCTCTGCCACAGGGAGCTACAACCCTGGAATTAATCTTCTGTCATTCACTGAGCACAACCTAGGTGAGTTCTGAGCTAAATCTGCATGCCTTCTCTTCGTGCTTCCACCTTTCTGTTTCCATTTATCAAACTTTAGGTGAGAGGTAAACGGCACCAGATGACCGTCAGCTCCATCCAGCTGTTGAGCTCATTCATTTTGATCTCAGTCCCCCATTCAGGAGAAATTGCAGTCATTATGTGACATGGCTACAGTACCTAGAACGCCTCCTCTGGGAGCTGCAGAAGTTCCCCTTTGTTAGATTCCCTTTTTAGCCTTTGTGTTTGTATTCCCAGTGCATGGCCGGGCAGGCGGTTCCCAGGTTTTGGGTTCCTGTGACTCAGCATGCTCTCCTCCCTCGCTCGTCTCTCAAAGAGCTTCATTTCTTTTCAAACTGGAGGAGGACAATACTACTGGAAACGATAAGCATCGCCTCTGCCTATCCATTACATAAATGTGCTGAAAAGTTCAGAATCTGAAGCTTTGCTTGGTCATTAATCCTGTGTGAGTGTCTGTGTGTGAATGCTTGTCAAAGTGTGTCACGCTCCAAACCTTGACCGCTCAGTGCGTGCACGTATGCTACGACCATGAATGGGCAGAAATGATCTCAAGATTTCAAAATGAGGTGCAGCTTCTGCAGATTTTCTTTGACAAACATAAAACAGCTCAAATTAGAGGAGAAATGCACCATAACTCTTACGGGTCAAGCAAAATGTAGGCTAGAGACAGTACAAAAATGATCAATTTACATAAATATGCATGTCAGTTATTTAGTTTCAGTATTGAACATATTACATATTGCCAATACTACATGATTATGATTATGCTTTACACCCTAACTTAGTGGAAACTATGAGTTTGCATCTATGCAGTTGATGCAGGATTGCATAACTGCAGTTTTGGTCATTGCTGCTTCCAAAAACCTGTTTTTGCTGAGGCTGTCTTACCCACAGTTTCCACATAGGACGACTGCCCTGTGCACTGAAGCGCCACAGGTTTGGCCCGACTGAAGGCGAGCAACCTTGCCCACTGGAAGCGTGGCATGCAGCCCTGATCACCAAGCAGAAATCACGGGAGAACTGGGTCATATCAACAGCGGACTAGTCTACTTTTTGGGGTTAATTTATCATCCTTTCCGGTACAAGTCTATGACATTATTGCTTCCACCATTGGGTGAATACATTAGGAAGTTAAAAGGTTAATGTTTGCTTGAAGGATCTGTGGTTTTATGTAATATTCTTTGGTTTGATTTCTTTTCCTTGTCAATGGCACCGTTGTAGCTTTGTGACCCACTGACCTCTCGTTGACCCTTTGCTCTCACTGCAGGATGAGACCTAATGTTGATATTATGATGATTTGCAACTGGGAGTCTGTGCGTTGTGTTGTATTTTGAATGAACCGGATATTCTACGTTTGTTACTTCCTTTTTGGAGCTTTCTGATTGACAGGTATTGATGTGGTTTGGCAGCGGCCAGCGCTGAAAATAGACCTGCAGCGTACCTCGAACAAAGCGGAGTGAATTGGCACTCCAGGCACGTGCCGCTGCCTCTCTGGAGCGCCGACTGTGGAACTGCTCCGATTGACTGGAAAGGGAGCGATTTGCTCCGCTGTACAATTTGCCTTTGGATCACGGTGTGGTCGTTGTATGTAGAAATTGGAGGTCAGTGTTAAATAGCTCTAAATGTCTCAGTGACCAAAATTCCTTTTATGTCCTGGCAAAAGGTTCCCCTGGTTTTGGTCACTAGACTTAGTACTTGTCTCATTATGACCCCAGGGTTCAAACAGCCTCATTATGTTGTACATCTTTGCAAATGAATACTGTTGAGCATCATCAGGACCACTGCAGGGAAACCTTAACTTGAATAGTCATCTCTCTAATATTGTTTCTGTAGTAACTATAGATCTGTCCATTTTGCCCCCCACACAGCAGAAGTTTGCAAAGCAAATCAGATTTTTTCTGGTTTATGATTGCATGTCTCTGCCGTCTGAAGTTTGGTGGCACCCCCAGAGGAGGCCCGTCTCACACTTACCGCTGCATGAGAGGTTAGATTTTTAGCCAGAGCCCAAGACAGGCCTGAAGTGGCCAGGGGCCCATAGCCCGATCAGGCAAGGATCCTGCCCCTTCTCTTGCCCAGGTCAGGTTGGACATAGCTTAATTTTTGTCTATTTTTCTTGTAATAATTTGAGTAAAACTCCCTCAGTGCAGACCCTCTGCACATATTCAAGGATCCAGGTCCACTGTTTTTTTTTTTTTACTTAAAGTAGAAAGTCTTCTCAAAAAAGAAACAGGAGATTACCAATGGATTATTTCTAAACATTATATCACTTTTTTCTTTGTCTATGACATAATGAGTGTGAAAAGCTGTTCAAAAGTGGCACTGCCAGCCTGCTCCACGCCACAAGAACACAGTGAAACTGTACAGTTTTGCACGGGAGGAAGAGGAAAAAGCAAATACTTCAATTTATCATCTGCCCTCACATCTCCCTGCAAACCTCAGCTTTTACTCCCTCAAGTATGAACTAAACATGCTTTAAGACTCTTGAAATGCGAGGATGTTAAAACAGTCAGTTACTCCATGAAGGACAGCAGGAGGATGGTAAACTGCAAGAAAAAGCACATGAACGAGGAAAATATGACAGCTGTTGCTGAGAAGTTGTTGAGGGCAGGAGCAGACTGTCTCAAGCTCTTTGCAGATGATGTTAAGCAGCAGCAGGGGGTTCCATCAGAGGTCAGGAGGGATTTCTTCATTAAAAACTCTACCATCAAAGTCATATTTTGAGTTGTTTATAACTATGACAAACTGTCCAAGTGAGGAAAAAACATATTCTTTATTCTTATCTACTTTTGTGTCCCTAAAGTGGTGAAATATTCACGCATAAAAGGGAGAGCCTATGCTAGTTAGGGTCTTCCAGTCTGCAGCGCCCTCCCTGACCATCTGATGGTGCCGCAGACAGTTGAGAGGACCTTTCTTCATTCAGAAAATATATCAATAACTCTTTTTGTCAGTTAGACATAATATATTACTATCATGCGGTGGTAAAAAACACTGTAAAACCGAGGTTGTGAATGCTGACAGTGCAAAAATAGCAGCAAAGACACAAGCCCTTAATGCTAAACTTCCGCTTCGATGCCAGCATAAGGCCAGCAGGTTCTGAGACCGAAAACTACAAGTGATGGATGTTTGAAAACGGTTTTAAAAAGCCATTCCTTCTTTGGCTATTTTTACAACTTAAAAGCATAAAAACAGGTGTTTACATCTGTGTTTTATTTTTATGTTTTTTGCTCTCCATGTGGGTTGGTTTTATCCATACAACCAATTCCACAACAAATGTCCTTTGGTTTGAAACTTAACTGTAATACGGTCGTCAGGAATGACACCACACAGCTCTCACGGTTCTCTTAGTCCTAATTAAGCCGTCCCAGCCTGGGAACGGCATCCATCCCTTTAGTTTCTGTTGATTTCACCCTTTAAGGAAACATCAGCCTGTGTCTCTTAGCCTGCCCCAAATGTTCCTGTCCTTTGTTTTGATTGGCCTTTTCCGGGTAGACACCAGACTGTGTGAAGTCTGACCATGGCTGTGGTGTGGTGGGTGTTTTGGTAGCTATAATTTTTTTCTCCGTCTTCCCATGCATCCCACGGTTTGAAAGAAGTCACATGGACAGACTGGAAGAGATTTTCTCAGGGACACGCTGTTGTGTCTGAGGTCGGCTGGTACACGTCTTCACATTTAACCCTTAGTGATGAATATTAGTCACGCTCAAGCTGCTAAGAGCAAAAAATGCACTTTTCATACAGTCGCTATAAAATATTACACATTCATATGTTATTCTACTTTCATTCAGCCCATTTTTTCACCTTCAAAGGGCCTTTTTTGAAAGATTTTAACCCTTTGAAAGACTTTTTTTGTCATGATGCCATCATCAGTGAAAAAAAGAAAGAGAAATGAATTATTTTCAAAATGCTACATGTAAAGTATTTTCTTGTGTTGAATGAGTACAGCCTGAGATATGTTGATTATTAGCAGCAGCATTGATTTTTATGCATTTTTATTTTTTGTGCAATGTCAAATACCGACTCTTAAACTGCAAAAAAGTGCAAAAAATGCCTTTTTCATAAGGTGCTGAGTAAAAAATATAACACAATAATATTTTATTCTACTTCCGTTCAGCCACGTTTCATCTACAACTGAACAAATTATTGTTATCAAATATTCATTATTTTTAAAATATTTTAACCCTTTGAATGACATTTTTTGTCATGATGCCACCATGTTTTTGTGTGAAAAAACAAACAAACAAACAAACAAACAAAAAAAAAACATAAAAAAAATAATTTTCAAAATGTTCCGTGCAAAGTTATTTTTTGTGTTGAATTATTACAGCCTGGGATATGTCAATGATCAGTAGCAACACTGATTTTTATGCATTTTCAAGTTTTTGTGCAGTGTCAAATTCTGACTCTTAAACTGCTAAATACCAAAAATGTGCTTTCATACTGTAGCTACAGAAAATATTTTATATTAATGTTTTATTCTACTTCCTTGAGACATTTTTTTCCACCTACAACTGACCAAATAATTCATATCAAATATTCATTGTTGAAAAAAAAAAAAAATTTACCATTTGAATGCCGTTTTTTGTTTTTTTTGATTAAAAAAAAAAAAAACAAAAAAAAACAAAACAAAAACACTACCACTCAAAAGTTTAGGAACACTGGCAAATTTCTTTGTTTTCCAAAGAGAAACATTTTCACGTTTCACAAACAGTTACCAGCAACGGTCAGCCCTCTGCACCAGTCTCCTAGCATGGCTGCTAATCCAAGTTAATCATGTTGCACAGCTAAAAACCATTTTACTGATTAGGGAGCAAAAAGACTGGACACTGGAAGACTGGAAAAAGGTGCTGTGCACAGATGAGTCCAAGTTAGAGGTCTTTGGATCAAACAGACGAACATTAGTGAGATGCAGAACAAATGA
This sequence comes from Cheilinus undulatus, assembly GCF_018320785.1. Lineage (NCBI taxonomy): Eukaryota > Metazoa > Chordata > Actinopteri > Labriformes > Labridae > Cheilinus > Cheilinus undulatus. The sequence goes on along the minus strand of NC_054870.1, from coordinate 49,866,884 downwards.
AAAGATGCATGAAGAGTGCTGAAAACCATCAGTCAGGGAGGTAGAGGCAGCATGATGTCTTGGGGGCTTTAGAGGAGGTAGAATAGGAGATTTGTAAAAAGTGGAGGGGACCTTGAGGAGTGAAAGCTATCACAAGATTTTGCAGTGCCATGCCATACCCTGTGGACAGCACTTACTTGGTGCCAATCTCATCCTACAATGGGATAATGACCCACAACACACCTCCAAAATGTCTATGAAATAGTTAAAGGATAAGCCAGAATTCTGACTGTAATGGAGCGGCCAGCACGGTCTTCAGATCTGTACCCTGTTGAGCTGTTGTGAGAGCAGTTTAACTGTATTGTACGGAGAAAGACTCCATCAAGCCAATCCATCTTGTAGGAGATTCTCCAGGAAGCGTGGGGATAAATCTCATCAGATTAGCTTGAAAACTGACAGCCAGAATGCCTAAGGTCTGCACAGCTGCAAAAGGTGTCTTTTTATGAAGACTAAGTTCAAAATTTTAATTAAAATCATTATTTCCAACTCCGACAATGTCAGCATGTCCAGTTCATTTGCTGTATTTTCTATTCAGACTAATTTCATGAGTTTTTCATGGAAAACAAGCAAAAATTCCAATCCTAGCTCTTAGCAGTAGTGTATGTGACATGCAAAATGAATTATTTTTTGTGTTGAATTATTGCAACCTGGTATTTGTCAATGATTAGTCACAACATTAATTTGTATGCATCATAATTTGTTTTGCATGCTTAGCATGTTTTTTCTCCATATGCCAAACATGGTCAAAATGATGCCATTTGGTGGAGAGTAGTAAAAATGATCAATTCCAAGGCAAATGCCCAGATTGACACCCAGATATAATAAAATGCACGTATTATGTTCTAATGGAAGTGAGATCAAAAACTGCAGTTTAAATGGGTTTCAAAGGGGCATTTTTTGTTTTTAACAGCTTGAGTGTAACTCTTGCTTGTAAACTGTGTATTTTAGACATACTGTAGGAGCTGAGCTGGGAATAAAATATCAAATACAAATGTACAATCTTGCCAAAATTCACACCATGCATATTCAAAAAATGAAGAATGAAAAGTGTGTAAAATGCACTCAGCCTCCCATAAAGGTAAACCAACAATCATTGCTTTCCACACTTGGTTTTGCAAGAAAAGATTGTTTCGAGTTTTCGTAGCTGCAGACTTTATGATCCACTGACTTATGGCTGGGCACTTACAAACAAAAACTTTCCTATTTATGGTCATCTATGTTTTCTATTTTGTTGCTTTGGTATGGAGCAGGTTGTTGTATCATTTGTGTTTTTACCAGAATCATATCAAAGTTTAGATCTCAGGTTTTAACAACCAATTGATATTTCTTTACAGAAAAAAAAGATATATGATGCGTGCCACCGTTCAGGTAAAAAAATGTGAAGAAAGATAATTTTGGTCCAGATTACCCAGCCCTTCTCGGATTCAGAGGCCAGGTGATGAACAGGGTGCCAGCTTGCCCCCTCCTCCCTCCTCGTACTTCACTGTCTCTCCAGGACCCAGACAGGATTCCTCTGCTGACACACATAAACCAATTACACCATCTTATCTGATTCTGCCTCCATCTAAACCTCCATCCATGTCAAACCGGCCTTTCAGAATCAGGCCCCTGAAATGAAAAACATGTGTTTAAGAAATTAGGAGGCATTTTTTTGTCGGGTTCTGTTTTCTAAAACTGCAAAGGTATAAAATAGTTAAAACTAAAAATGGCAAACATTCCTGTACATAAAATCACAGCCTTGTATTCCCTGAGAAAGCAGAGCCTAGCTTAATGTCATATTCTCAGCCTCATTTGTCTTGCTTATTATGATAGCAGAAAAAAATCTGCTCACTGACCAAGTGACTTTTGGAAAACGAGAGAATATGGGCATTCTGTGGGAAAGAACTCAGCTTGTCAGAGAAGAATGCCATCGACCAGACGGACTTTAGTGTGTCTAAAAGGTTTCCAAGGAACCCAATCCAGCGGCGTTTCATATCAGCAGTAAACTCCAAATAGACCTGGTGACCCGTACGCCAGAAAAAGACCGACCATCGAAGGAGAGGATAGCCTTAAAAGGCCGAAAACAAGGAATTCAGCTCTGAGCTTGGTTTTCAAAGACTGTTACACTCTAGAAGATCTGCTAGTCTTACATAATTTTAAAACTGTGGGAGACCGCAGACTGATTTTTGACATTATAGTCCTCAAACTCACTTACTGGATGATTCAGCCAAACCGGAGACCACACACCTGCTGCTTGTGGTAACCATTTCAAAGTGTGATTGAGACTGGATCATGTTTATGGTCAAAGCTACTGTAGCATATACCATAAGTTCATGTAGCTCTGGGACCTGTGCCGAAACCAATGCTTGGAGTCAATGTGCACCTCCAAGTTGAAACGATACCAACCCCCAAGCCCTGATTTTGGTCCACGTATTAATACTGATGACTGTCAGTCTCTGAAGATGTCTGCAGGAAAATTGCATATACTCTTTATTGAGATAAAAGGCTGAGGACAGCAATGTAGTCAAATTGACTTGCTGGAATTTCCTCATCCATGTCTCCCTCAGTGGCTGAATGAGTGCAACAAACTTCCATATTCTTCTCTGATGTCCCTTTCTTTTCTTCTTTGCAGTAACTAAAGTTTAATCAGTTTCTGATCAATATTTATCAGCTCTAGCTTTGACACTCGGATTGAGTTGCCATGCTTTTCTGCACATAAACAGGGAACTGGTAACCTGGCACGCCAGATGGATTTGTTTTACACATCCATCTTGTAAACCTCCCATAGACAGTGTTTGGGAAAGGGCAGAGCCTTTTAAAAAAACTGAGAGGATGATTGGATGAATGCTCTGTGTGCCACATCTTAACCAGCAATTTCCACATAGGACGACTGTGCAGCGCGCCGAAGTGCTGCGGGTTTGGTCAGACCGAAGGCAAACGACCTCGCCCACTGGAAACAAGTCTAGAGCTCTGTGCTTCGGCGCACAGCCCTGTTTAGCAGGAAGAGATCATGGGAGGACTACGAGTTCATGCAGGAATAGTACATCAACAGTGGACTATTTTACCTTTTGAGGTTAATTTATCATCCTTTCCAGTATAAGTCCATGATATTATTACTTTCACCATTGGGTGAGTACATTCGGAAGTTAAAAGCTTAATGTTTGCTTAAAGAATCAGTGGTTTTATGCAAAAACACGTGACGTTGTAGTCGCTAACGAGGAGTAAATCCATAGAGAACTGCATAATGCAAACCACAGCAACTGTGACTTCTTTGTTCTTCTTTTAACGAAGTTCTGATATATCTTACGCCATTGCACTGGCCTCTTGCCGTACCTGAAAGTACGGCCCTCTGCGCTGATTGGTCCTGTCACTTTCTAACTGGGTCTAAACTGTTCTGTTTGCAAGATGTATTCGCCAGTGAGAAACACGGAAACGGGCAAATCCATCTGCTTTGCAAGGTTAGGGAGCTGGTATATAACTGCAAAGTCAAGGTGCATCAGGATGGAGTATTGCAGTGTGATGTGGAGACTCCAATTCACCAGAACGTAGCACTCACAGCAGTGGAGACCACGGATGCAAAGCTGTGACGTTTACTCGATGCAGAAGCATAAACCAGACATCGATGGGGAATCTCAGCGAACCTTCAAAAGTAAAACAAATATGGAGGATGATACACACCGTCTGCTTCTTTGGCTTGTATTCCAGATTTTAAAGACACTTGTGTTGCTGCCTGACTGAACACGCCAGATGGACTGTTTCATACACCATATGGCAGACGTGTTTGGCCACCTGACTTTTACACAGACAGGGACTGCAATGAAATTCTGTTCAAATACATGTACATTAGTATTAAGTTGGCCTGCTTCTGCAGCTTTGACAGCCTCCACTCTTTTTGGAAGGCTTTCCACAAGGTTCTGTGTGGGAATTTGTTCCCATTCATTCTGTAGAGCATTTATGAGGTCAGACACTGATGTTGGACCAGAAGGCCTGGCTTGCAATCTCCCTTCCAGTTCATCCCAAAGGTGCTTGATGGAGTTGAGGTCAGGGTTCTGTGCAGGCCATTCAAGATCATCCAAACCAAACTCATCAAACCATGTCTTTATAGTCCTTGTTTGGTGCTCTGGGACACAGTTGTGGAATGGAAAAGGGCCTTCCCAAAGTGCTGCCACACAGCTGGAGGCTTTGCATTGTCCAAAATGTCTTGGTATGCTGAAGCATTAAGACTGGCCTTCACTGGAGATGGTGACCAATATACAGACCAAAAATTATAGACCTGATGGTGTGAGGGGGGTAAATGTTTAAACCTGTTTTGAGGAAAAAAACTAAATTTCAGAGGAGAAAGGGGGAGCTGTTACAAAGTAATGATATTAATGCATAAATCTGTTTAGATGTATTTAGGATCAATGTGCGATCATTATTGTTAAGTTTGGTGATGACTGACTCAAGCATTGTAGAATCAAAATAGTTGGCACGCTTTAAAAATTCATGATAAAAGGTGTTCCAACTTTGGGCCCTGATTACAGCCCTGCCCTGTGGTGAGAACTCATAAATAACACAGCTTAAAATGTCCATCTTGCGAGGAATTAGCATGAAAAGTCTGGAGACAATCAGATAAAATCTGTAGTTGGAGATCCTTCAGATATGACAGCAGGGATGATGCCCAAAACAGCCAAAAATGGCAGAAATGTCACGTTTAATTGTTTGTAGTGCACTGCCTGTACATTTTCGAGGGTGGTCTTGAGAGACTTTTCTTTGTCTATTTATGATACATATGTGTACCAATTTTCATGCATGTTGCTTTATCCCAGTCTCCTATTTCACGTTTGGGGTCCTACAGTAGGGTATTCGCTCTGAGATTGGTGCTAGGGCCCTAAATATTATTAACACACTATTATCGGCAGTTTGTAAAACAAGCTAACAATCATTGTGAGTGAGGAAAGTGAATGCAAATCAAGGAACTCATGGTGTCCAAAACTCCTGGTACCTTGTCATTTCCCTTTTGTCGGTCATCCATGTAAACACAGGGCACAGGAAGGAAAGTAGGAAAAGAATGGCAGGTGAAAAGTTGTGTCATGCTGCAGGCTGCCAAGATACTGAAAGAGGAATCAGTGGAATAAAGCTGTTGCCATGTGGACACAGTTTAAGTTAAGCCTTTTTATGTGTTTCATTTGTAGATGACCTAAGCAGCAGAGATGTGAGCTGTGCAGATGTGCTGAAAGCTGATCTTTGTCTCCGTTCTCACGCCGCCATCATGGACACATTCACTCACCAACGGGTAAGAAGTGCACATTCAGAATTTTCTCATGATCTCTTCATACAGTAAATCACATGCCATATCCAAGGCCCACACATGCAGCCTTAATGTACTTAAAGGTATCCACTCCACATTCCTGTACGAGCTGCTTTATCTGATTTAGACTGGGACTGTTTCGAACATCTCATGAAGCTGAAAATACTTGCTGGCTGCAAATTGATTAGATTGGTCTGGCTTTTCTGTCTAATTTTAACTCAAACTTGTATTACGTGACAGGGGCTGATAACTCGCTCCTGCAGTCTCGATGACAGACTGACCAGGAGCGCCACTTTTCACGCTTTCACTGAAAATGCTGGCCAAAACGAGGAGGAGGAGCCACAACAACGCCGCATTACTGTTGGTGAGTGTGGTATTATTACGTGATGTACAGAGAGTGTTTAAACCTAAAAATGTAGACTCTGTAGCCTGTATTGTTTTGCCCACTATTTCTATATAGCTTTCTCTTTGGCTTGTGGTTTCCAACCTTTTCTCCTTGGAACCCCTCTCTAACTTGTTTCTAAGAAACCTGAGCATCTCCCCAGCCCACCTGGGGTCCCTTTTGGAGTTTGGACCCCAGTTTGGGAAGCAGAGTCTTAGGCTCTGCCCACACTGAGATGAAAACCATATATTTCCGTTTCATTTTGAAAAGGTTTTCTGTAAAGATGGGATCATTTCAGGAAACATCCGCATGAGCAAAGAACCACTAAAAACGACTGTAAAGGCTGTAGTATATATGCCAAGCCTGTACGTGGCGCTGTAACGCTGCCATGGAAATGCACCAAAAGAGGGAAGAAGATCACAGAAAACTGGCACAAACTTTCTTCCTTTCTGCCCTCCTAGTTGTTCTCTGTGTTGGATTTAAGAACATATGGTGTATGTGTTCCACGGTGGTGGTAAAGGAGCATCAGATTTTGCTGTAAAAGACATAACAAGCTCAGTAGCTTCCATCAAAGCATTCTGAAGACATTGTGTTGACTTTCGGTCTATATGACCTCTAAAACCTATCCATCCATTTTCTTCCGCTTATCTGAGGTTGCAGTGGCAACAGGCGAAGTAAGTCAACCCTGAAATCCCTCTCCCTGGCAATGTTTTCCAGGCTCTCCTAAGAGTTTCTGAGGTGTTCCCAGGCCAGATGGGATATATAATCTGTTTGGGGTCTCCTACAAGTTGGACACCTGGAAGACCTCCACAGGGAGGTGACCAGGAGGCATCCTGATCAGATGCTAGAACCACCTCACCTGGCTGCTTTCCATGTGAAGGAACAGCGGCTCTACTTTGAGATCCCCCTGCATGCCTGAGCTCCTCACCCTCTCTCTAAAACTGAGCCGAGAGACCCTCCTAAGAAATCTAATTTCGATTGCTTGTACCTCTTGATCTCCTTCTTCGGTCATCACCCAGAGCTCATGATCATAGGTGAGGGTTGGGATATAGATGGACCAGTAAATTGACAGCATTACCTTCTAGCTCATGCCCCTATTTGCCACAACAGTACAGTAAAGCGGCTGCAAAACTGCCTGTTAATCTGACGGTCCATTCTACCCCCACCAAGAATCCAAGATATTTGAACTCCTTCACTTGGGGCAAAGACTCACTCCCCACCCTAAGGGAGAAATTCAATGTCTTCCTCCAAAATTTAGTCTAAATTAAAATCATGGCATCTTTCTTGAGATATTGTGTTGACAAGCATGGGATGCACAAAAGCCCCATGACTTTGAGTTTTGACTGGTCACCTTAAATGTCTCAGGCTTAAGTCAGAGTGAACATTTGTCCAAAGTCTGAAGAGAATCTAATGCATTCTGGAGATGCTAGGTCCTTTTCATTTCACATTTTGGTATCCTTCCTTCCTCCATTCGCATCTTTCCTTGTGTCTTAACTCACCTCCAAACCAATCACATTGTGCCTTTGGTAAGAAAGACTGTTGCAGAGTATAGACTGGTGTTTCCTCAGTCAGGAACCTCCTCTCTCCTCCATCCTCGTCTCCTCCAGGTGCATTTAAGGAATTGGAAGACTCTTCATCATGGTGGAGGGAGAATGATTTCTGGGTCAGTTGGGGAGAGAGGAGGTGAGGATGGACAAAACTATGTAACAAGAAGCACCCACTGTGTTAGCAAAATGGCCAAAAGCAGAGGTTGGTCATAAGGCTAAACTACGTTGACCTTTAGCTTATGACCTCCTGACCTTGCAAAGCAGATGGATATGCAGATTTCCTTGTTTCTCACTGGCGAATCCATCTTGCAAAGCTTCCGTATGAACTGTTTGGGCCCAGTTAGAAAGTGACAGGACCAATCAGCGACAAGGGGCAGTCGTTTCAGGCATGGCGGAGTCGGGACGTAAGCAAGCAGCAACAAGAGGCCGGTGCAATTATGAAGGAAGAGATTAGCGTGGATGCTGCTAAAGCGCTAGTTTTATTAGAACTTGACAACATTTCTACATTAAAAGACGAACAGCAGTGAGCTGTTTTCTTTTCAAAAACAACAAAAGTCCTGTACTGACATGTCTACAGTCACCACGGTTCGTGTTATTCCTTGGTAGCTGCACACGCACACCTCGGTCGCGGCTACGATGTCACGTGTTTTGTTGCTCTGATTGGCCCTGTAAAAATGTGACAGACATAACATTTATCCAGTCACACTCCGAGTTTTTTTTCAAATCCTCTGCCCTTTCCCAAACGCTTAGTATTGAAGGTTTTCCACATGGATGTGTGAAACACATCCATCTGGCGTGTCAGGTTAATGACCTCCATCATGTAAAAAGTTCATCCTTGAGTCAGCAGGAGTGTTTGTGTAAAGTTTTAAGAACATTTCTAAGAGCATTATTGAGGTTTTGGGTTCACTCACACAGGGTGCACCCATGCCGTAAGGCCTTGACCTTGAAAATGAAATGATTTAGTAAGTCAGAGTTGACATTCTGCAAAGGTTGATGCAATTTTTGAAAGCATTCTGGAGAATCATGGTCAAAAGAATGGGGGATGGACAACCACAAAGCATAGTGCCAGAGCGCTCTCGCTGGTGTGGAGGCGTAACAAAACTGTTCTTATCATGCATAATGTGTTAAAGATACCAGATCATGGATTCAGAATCATTTTCATCCTCAGGCTTCAGATAATAAATCCTCTTTCCTCTTTTTTCCTTGCAGCATCGTATCTGCCTCGGTCCGCGGATCAGAATGGAAACTTCTCCGAGAAGGTACTGTAAACCATCAAAGCCTTCAGGGTGGCATCGCACACAGCCCAGAGCTGCTGCAATTACTGAATCTACTCTGTTTATATTTCCCAGCTCACTTGAACCGTCAAAGCAATGAGTCTGCAAATAGTCTCTGGATTTTAGTCTGTGCTTCCAGGATTTGCCAAGCAAGATTTCTAGTATCCTTAGTGATCCATGTGTGAGCTGAAACACAAAACGGAAAAGTGTTTTTAAAGGTAAATTGCTCACGTCCTGCATCTATTATCTCCATGATTATCCAGCAATCCATCAAAAACATACGAGTGATCCGTGCAGCGTGTATCTAATGTGCTCTTCAACCTCACACTGGGACCCAGAACTAGACAAATTGGCAGAACCTGTGGAACAATTCTCTGGTTTTGGTGAATTATTATAAAACAGGCTTTATTTTAAAAGTCTCTGAGTTTAAACATAATCAGACATCTCGTATCGTTCATCTAATCACTGCACTGTCAGGTTTTTAAGCCTCGTCTTGCAGCTCTTTTTCTCCTGTGAAGACCATAAACAGAGATTTTGTGACTAATGCAAAGCTGTCATAGAACCCTGTGTTTAAATTCTTAACTAAGCCAACATTCCTCTGTCTTTCTTAAACATTTGTTTACAGTTAAACACAGAAAGGCATTATTACTCAGTAAGCGTGATAATGAGCTCAGTCATCCATACTCTTAATAAATCACTGACACAGACAATGATCAAGTGCTGACGAGTTAAACCGTGTTTTGTCTTGATGTCTGGACTCTTTTTAAAGAGGTTTTCACATGCACTTTAGGACTGATTCATCCATGTGTCACCCACAGTTTGCAATTCCCAACACTGACAGGCTTTACGGATTGAGACAAATCCAACTCATTAAGTTTTTTAACTCTTCACATCTTTAAATAACAGTTTGAAGGGTGTCATTGGATGACTCAATGTTTTAGGCTCATTTCTCATCACTTGTAAGAATCATCCCTCCTGAAATTATTCAAACACATTAACCCTTAAAGACCAGTGGCGGCTTCTCAATGAGGGCGCTCTCCACAAAGAGAGGACAGACCTTAATATCATTGAATAGATTTGCTTTAAATATCAACAAATTTATATGAATATAGATAAACTCTATCATGCATAATATAATCTATTAAGAGATTCAAATGTGTAGTGTGCAATAAATCAGTAGATCACAAACATTCCACGCGTTTGCTTTACTTTCTGTTCACTCATTTCCTGTCGACAGGCGCCACCGGGTGGCAGCAGAGAGATATGCTTCGTAATTTCAGACACACAGAGGAAGTCATGCACCGTGGCAGTACATTTCTGACTTTCTGCCAGAAACCGCACCTGCGTTCGTTGTCTGTCTCATGGAGAGATGCTAGGAAGACAGTAAGCAAAATACAATAAGAAACTTCAGTTGAGTGTTTAAGAATAAGGCGTTTAGAGGAGGACACTGGAGGAGAAACTTAGAATTAAAGAGCTTGGACCTGACCGGCCAGATGTCAGGATGAAGCAACAAAGCTGTGACACAGGGAGAAAGTCCACTGATGGCATATTAGATTAATAATAATAAGTAAGTAAATCAATAAATAATAGTTTTGTGTGTTTAAACATTTTTGCTGTGTTCAGATCTTGCATTAATATTTTTACTCATCCAGTCACTACTGAAGCACTGACTACTGTCACCTTATGTCTTTGGTAAATGTCCACATTTAGAGTAAATATTCAGTTAGCACTTTAACATGATACTGTCATGTATTGAGTTGATAATGTGTGATAAGTTAAAAATTTAAGATGACTGTGATAAGAGTTAGTTACTTGTGGCTACTGATGACCCTTATTGTAGACATTTTATATTAAATTATATGTTATATTATATATTATATGTAACATTATATCATATTTATACTATTTGTTAGTGTTGTAGTACTTGAGACTGGTCTTGGTCTTGTCTCGGACTCGAGAGCATTTTTACTCGGTCTTGTCTCAGTCTCGGACTGACCGGACTCGGGATTTTGCATCAAGACCGGTTGAGACCAGCACGGATCTGCTATTCTTCGACTTCATTAATGTGATAATAGTGAGAAGCACTTGCTAAAACAACAAATAGCTTCAATTCCTGTGTAGTTTCACCCCCCTCCCTGTGATGACTGCTACCTTCCCGGTATTGTGACTGAGGGACACACCCCCCTGCACACAAGCAGGAGTGAGAGGTGGGAGGCGACAGAAGGACAAGACTATGAGCTAGGATGGCCCGAGACAGTTTTATTCTTCATGTGTGCAGATAAATACTAAAAGTGCTCCCAAACTTTACAAGTCCTGTTTGTTAAAATATTAACCCAGTGTAGAAATCAGTGCCAGAATCGACAGAATTGAAGTTTATTAGCGAACTATATGACCTGAAAGATGGAAAATATGGTGTGTTCAGGTAACCTCAGTAAACTAGACGACTTTATCCTTTCTGTTAAGATATGTTCAAATGTCCCATAAAAGATAGGAAAATTTAGTTTTGACAGGAAACATCAATAAATGCAGCTTTGAATATGAGGAAATTGTATTTGAGTGATATAGAATAGATGTTACAGACTAAATAATGACATTTTAGCTCAAACACAACTCAGTTTTTACAGCTTCTATTGTCATTATTTATCCTCATTTTGTCTTTACTCCAATCTATAGAAAAGTATCGTTAGTGGTATCAATAATGATTTGGATCAATAAAGAGTATCAATAACAGTATCAGTTTCAGTAAAAATTAACAATCCCCATCCCTCATCATGATGAGACCCCACTGTGCAGGTTTTGGTCACCAAATGCTGCAGTCTCTTATGTTTCTTAGATACAACCAAACTTTTCTTTAAATCTTCATTTCCCATTAAAAGAAATGGGGCTTTTGAGGACACGTTTTGTGGTCTTTAGCAACCATACCTCTGTTTGTTTGCTCATGATGGTGAGCCTGGATTTCTGAGTGTTTTTTTTACTGTTTTTTTTTTCCTTGGCTGGGAATATGATATTATTTTTAGTTGAATTGATCCTGATTTTTTAATGTTGTAATTTGACTTAAAACAGCTGCTGTCAGCTCACTGATTGTTTACCTCCTTGGAAATCTTTTTGAGTGCCTTATGTGTCAGACACCTGCAAAAACTCAGACATCAGTCCATCTTATTTCTAGTCAGAAATACCTCTGAACACTTACTTTAGGCCTCATTCACCTTACAAATCTAGAGAAAAATCTCATTTTAAGATATTTCAAATAATTCTGGACTTGTCAGTGGCTTTAAAATACATACAAGGATTTCATTTTTACAAGAAGTTAGTTTAAAAAAAAATAAGATTTGAAATTTTGCATGTTGTGCTTAGGCAGACACCTTGTCTGTCAGATTTATTAAAAATAAAACTAAAATTGAAGAGAGGACGCTCTTTAACTGTTCAACCTTGGCATGCTTTTTAAAACGGATTTTTATGGTCTTGGTCTTGTCTCGGTCTCGGTTCACAAAAGTCTTGGTCTTGTCTTGGTCTCGGTGCACTCTGCTCTTGGGCAAGTCTTGGTCTCGGGTAGTGTGGTCTTGAGTAAAACACAACTATTTGTTCACCAACCAAACAAATGCAGATGTAAAAAAGTCATAATAATATGACTTGACTCTCGCTGTAGTAACATCTTTTGATGTACCTTACATACATATCAAACTGGGATTTTGTTGTAGCCCCCACTGAAAAAAAAAATGCACCAGCCGCCACTGTTAAAGACCCTGTAAAGTGAAAATGAATCTGTGTTTAGGTTTGTTGTATGACAGCTCACTGTGTTATGAACCACCAGGCCAAATTTAAGTCAGATAAAACATCTCTAAGTTTATAAAATGAAGCTTCAGAATCATGAAAAATGAGGCAGTGAAATCTGCTCCAGGATGATGTGGGCATGTCTGCTGAATGAGCTGAAGCCACGCCCACTTAGGAGACAATTTTAAAAATGCTACAATCTGAACTGAAGAAAGCGCTCACGCCATTAACCTGCCTCTTGACCTTCTTTTTTTTCCCCTAGAAGAAGAAACAAAATCAGTTTTCTGACTCAAATCTCTGTTATGATGCTTTAAACCAGTGGTTCTCAACTGGTGGGTCAGGAGAAAATAGTGGGTCACGGAGCATTTTTCAGTGAGTCGCAACTATTTTTTGGAAAAAAAGAAATGGTGGCAAGAGTCCTGAAGTCCTTCTTGGGCATGCATCGATGCCTTTTATTACCTCCTCCAAGGTGGTTATGTGATCAGGTGGGTTTGTTCGTTTGTTTGTTTGTTTGTTAGTAACACAACTCAAAAAGTCATGGACAGATTTTCAGCAAATTTTCAGGAAATGTCAGAAATGGCATAAGGAAGAACTGATTAGATTTTGGGACTGATCTGGATCACCGTCTGGATCCAGGAATTTTTTAAAGGAGTCTTTTCTATTGGGAGATTGGGCTAATGGCGGAGGTCTGCGCTGTTACCACTTCAAACCAGGAGATGGCGGACATGAGTAACTTCAATCCCAGCAGCAATGGTGGGTGTGTTTCTATTCAAAGTTTTGGAGTTTATAGAGTTTGAAAGACGCACGCCCGTTCGAGGAGACGAGTCGGAGCATAGCAGAGAGAAAAACAGTGAATTGTAATGAGAATACTCTCAATGCTGGGAGGAATAGAGGAATATTCACCCTCTGCCATGACTTCCGGTCATCCAGTGTGACCATGGGTGAGACTGTCAGTGCATCTGTTGGCACCTTTTCTAGTTTTACCCTGTTTTACTGTGAAATTGTGTAAATTTAAATGTTTGATCAATATTACATCTAAGTTATATCCTCCTCTTGCAATACATGGCTACTTTTCCCCTGATAATTAAGTAATTTTACAAGTGCTCTGGAAAATTGGCACAGACTAACACATAAGGGAGTATACTTTGTCAGTTTTGTCCCTTTTATTTTTTATATCAGGTGTTTTGGTCTAATCATGCTCAAAACTGCAACATATCAATTAACTAAACTTGCTTTGTTGAAATGGGTCGTGATCTGTCGTAAGACAGGCTGGTGTGTCCTGAGCCTGGATCAGTTGAGAACCACCTCATTTGAATGATCCATAGACCACTGTGGCTGATAGATTTGGCAAATTTACCTCACAATGACCAAAAAAACAGCATTTAACTGACTGTTAACTTTCAAGAAAGGCCGTGACAGCTAACAACAGACTGGACTAGGATGAACTGATCTGTGACTTTTTATTGTAGTGTTAGAGGGGCAGGGTCATTCCCTACTGTGGGCTTGTGACATCATAAGCCCATATGTTTGCCCCGCCCACATGAAAACCAGCTAGGAAAGAGGTGAAAAACTTTCTAAGAGAATAAATCCAACCCTCAGTCACATGTAGATCTCAGTGTTTTCACATGTTTTCAGCAACCATATTCCAGCATATCTAGAGTGTTAAGACAAAAACTTTGGACTTCACTTTACAGGTTCTTTAAAAAGACATGAACTTCACTAGATTTTGGGGGACCTCTATAGTGTTGACATCTTAGTATGTTTTATTAGCTGTTGGTGAGGACTAGTTTGCTTGTAAACTGTGTGGCACACTTAAGCTTCATAGTCTTAAACAAACCATGCCACCAACAGAAACAAGGACAACTATCTGATGACTAGAGTCCTGTTTCACTTCCTGACATAGTTCCAGTGAAGCTTGTATCCTGGTATCATCTGTAACCTCTGCTTCTATCCAGAACGCCAACAAGCAGGAAGCCAAGTCTCTGCAGGAGATGAACACAGAAGAAGTCTGTCAGTGGTTCAGTAGCGTTGGCCTGCAGAAATGTGTCCCCTTCATCAAAGGTGAGGCTAATTCTTCACTGTACCGTCTCCTTCCTCAGGTCTGCAGTTGGCAGAGTCAAACATTTTAATGAACATCAATAAGGTACGATAAGAAACCAGTTTAATATGTTTGGGTTCAGACGTAGCCAATCTGATTATCCTCACCACAAATCAAATCGAGCTTTTTTATGATTGTCATTAAGGTTTTACTGTCAGTGGGAACAAGTTCATTAAGTTGAAAGCAACCAGAAACATGACCTCACTAGCTATCTACAGCAATAAAAAGGTGTATGCAATAATAAACTGATCCATCTCTGACAACAAATAATGCCATTGTTTTTGGTTTACACACTAAATGCCTCATACACTGCCAGAGTGATGCAATTCTAAGGTATGCTCTGTTATACGGAGCATATCAAGTACAAGGTTTAGGATCCACACAGCATTAACAGGCCACTTTTAGCAGCTTTTCCCCCTCATTATGTAAACTTCATAAATGAAACAAAAAAAGCAGTTATATGTTGTAGATTAAAGATCTTTTCTAAGGCGAAAACACTAATTTTCATCTGCGTGTTGGTGCATCTCTCTCAGAAGCCAAACTAAGCGGAGCAGACGTCGCCTCGGTGGATTTGGACGTTCTGGACGTGCTCCATATCTCCACACTGGAGGACAGAGAGCTTCTGCTGTCGGCCATTTATAACCAGCTGCACCCACCGAGCTCCATCAGCCAGAGGCTCGACTCTCTGCTGGGTAATTTCTCCATCATCTCAACAGGGTTCTTAAACTTCTCCAGGACAGTTTGCATCAAATATGCATCTTTTTCCAGAATCTTTAGGTCCTGATAATGTCGAGGCATTCACGGCGACTTTAGTGTCAATGAGCAAGTCCAAGTCTTCTCCTCATGTCAGCTGTCTGAGCATGAACCGACGCTCACTCAAGCTCAGGTAAAGTCGCTCAAATTGACAAATAAACAATGCAGAAATGAACAAAAAAAAAAACAATATTTTAATGTCTTTCTCCACCATAGAAGCAACAGCCAAAACTACAGCACACAGAGGAATTCCCAGCTGATAGAGATCACTATTAATGGTGAGTAACTAAGCAAACATATGTGTTATGAACATTACATCAAGGATACAAAAATTAAAATGAATCCATTCAATTTATGTAGTGCAGGACACACAAACCTAGAGAGCCTGATAGAATGGTGCAATGCTGTGAAGAAGTACAACCCCCTTTCTTATTTTTAAAGTTTTTTTTGCATATTTGTCAAACTTAAATGTTTCAGATTTTTAAAACAAATTTTGATATTAGACAAAGATCAGCCGAGTAAACACAAAATGCAGTTTTTAAATGACGATTTCATTAATAAAGGGATAAAGGCCATCCAGACCTACCTGGCCCTGTGTGAAAAAAATAACTGCCCCCTAAACCTGATAATGTGCTTATTTATGCAAATCTGAATGTGCAACTAAAGGGCGTTTACACACTTAATTTTTTTAAGTTTGCTTAAAGACCTTGTAAAGTGAAAATAAATCTGTATTTAGGTTTACTGTATGATAGATTACTGTGTTATGAACCCCCAGGCCAAATTTCAGTCAAATGAAACATCTCTAAGTTTATAAAATTAAGCTTCAGAATCATGACAAATGAGGCGGTACTCAGGTGAAACACCATCCTCTCAAATTTAAAAAAGTTACACTCTGAATGTTGAACTTATGATCAGAGTGCAGCTAACTGGCTCTGTGCCAGAGGAAAGACAAAGTCTGTTTTCTGGCTCAAATCTCTGTTCTGATGCTTTAAATGATCCATAGACCACTGTGGCTGATAGATTTGGTAAATTTACCTCATAATGAACAGAAAAACAGCATTTAACTGACTGTTAACTTTCAATAAAAGCAGTGACATCAGGGAACAACAGACAGGACTGAGATGAACTGCTCTGTGATTTTATATTGTAGTGTTAGAGGGGTGGGGTCATTTCCCACTGTGGGCTCGTGACATCACCAGCCCACATATTGGCCCTGCCCACATGAAACCAAGCCGGAGAAGAGGTGAAAAACTTTCTAACAGTCTAAATCCAGAATTCAGTCACATGTATATCTCGGTGTTTCTCATGTTTACAGCAACCATATTCCAACATATCTAGCAGTGTTGCCAACTTAGCAACTTTGTCACTATATTTAGCGAGTTTTCAGACCCTTCCAGCGACCCTTTTCAAAAAAGCGACAAAATCTAGGGACTTTTTCTGGTGTTACTGGAGACTTTAGGAGACTCTGATGTGAAAGCACATATCGTTGTTGCTCCTCTCAGTGAGCAGCAGGTGCTGCTGTGGGCCCCTCCCTGTCCCAAAGCACTCACAGGCAGCCCAGTCGCCCAGTCGCCCAGTCCAGCAGTGCCTCTCAGCTGCAGTCGGTGTAGGAGATGTTCACGCCTCCATGACCAGACTGCAGATTAATCGCACTGTGAAGGCGCCTTGACAATTTTTTCTATTGTCCCTTTTCGGTCCATTTAGCTGGTTGATGAAGGCTTTTAAGTGGACCATAAGGTTTAAAACTAACCAAATGTAAGAAAAGTAAACTTCTAAGAAAAATAGAATAATAAAATTAAAATTAAAATTAAAATTAAAGTCATTCTGCCAAAGTATCTCTTGAGCCATATTTGCCAGTCTCAAGCCCAAATAAAGGAGGAAGGTTGGTTGGAATTGTGACGTTATAAAAACAAGAATCGACAGAAGCAGGTTCATTTGTAGTTCGACCCACCTTAAGGGTCTTTTTACTCACTTTTTGTCTCTCTCATGATGTTTCTCATACAGTGTCCATTACAATTAAATGCATACACACAATTATGCAAATTAGGTGATGACGTCATTTAGCGACTTCTGGCGACTTTCAGGACAGCCAATAGCTACTTTCCTCACTGAGGTGTTGGCAACACTGATATCTGGTGTGTTAAGACAAAACTTTGGATTTCACTTCACAGGGTCTTGTTTTCAGTCAAGTGAGCGAACAGCAAGATGAGCCTTTGTGTTCTTTTTGCTCAGCAGTGGTTTTGGCCTTGGAACTCTCCCATGATGCTATTTTTCCTCAGCCTCTTTTTTTATTGTTAATCATGAACTCTGACCTTAACTGAGTCAAGTGAGGCCTGCAGGTCTTTAGATGTTGTTCTGGGTTCTTTTGTGGCCCCCTAGATGAGTCATCGATGAGTTCTTGGAGTCTTTTTTGTAGGCCAGCCACTCCTGGGAAAGTTCACCGCTGTTCGAAGTTTTCTCCATTTGTGGATAATGGCTCTCACTGTGGTTGGCTGGAGTCCCAAATCCTCAGAAATGGCATTATAAACCTTTCCAGACCGATGTCAATGATTTTATTTCTCATCTGTTCTTTTTACTTTGAGGGCACTATGATGTGTTGCTTTTTAAGATCTTCTAGCTCAGTGGTTTTCAACTTTCCTTTTTGCCCAAGGCACACACCTAAGTTAAAGCCAAAATTTCAAGGCATACCAAATCCATATCTTTACAAAATAGCCTATTTAAAACATGTAATGGTACAATAAGCATATAGTGTTAGTTTGAGTGAAAGTGTGCTGAATAATTCTAGTTTCTTTCATAATTTTTATTGCTGTATGATGTGTTGCAGCGTCAGAGCGGATAGTTCATCTCAGAACTCCAAAGGAAACAACAGTTGGAAAAATCATGGATTCATGTCTCAAAATGTTGGGAATGACAGAAGACAAGAGCCTCTTCATACTGAAAGAAAAGCAAGGTAATGCCACACAATGCTCAGCACATCACAAAACCTCCATCACAAAAAACTGGCTTTTAAAAACTTTATGTTCTGTTAAGATTCCCCAGAGGAGCTTCCACTGGATCAGCAGATTGGGAGTCTTCTTACTTCAACAGCAGAAAACGGACAGATGGAGCTTCACCTGAGCAAAATGGTGACATTGTTTTGTCAATATTCATACATTAATTACCAGGAGATAAAACACTAAAAATGATTAGCTAAATACTTTTGCATCATAGGAAAAGTCAGCCACCACTCAACAAGAAAACTCAGAAGTTAACAGCTCTAACGAGAATGGCAGTGTGAACAAAAATGTCCAAGTGAGCCAGCCGGCAAAAGAGGAGAGAATCAAAGAGCTGAACCAGCAAGTGGATTCACTCCAGAACGTCATCCTCCAGGTCTCTATCTGGCTTTACTGATGGATTTATTCGGTTAACAGGAGCAGCTTCAAACCAATCTTTTCATCCCTAATAGGTGCAGGAGCTCCACCACGGCCTGGTGGCGTTCTGCTCAGAGTTAAAGAACATGGATGGAGACGTGAACGTGGACAGACTCGGCTCTGCGGAGCTGAAGCAGAGGCTGGAGCTGGTAAAAAGCCGACTGATGGAGAAGAGGCAGAGTCTGCAGATGCTCAGAGATGACATGAACAACTCTGCGGCTCACAAGAAGAAGTAGGACTGTCTATGTGAAGCTTTTTCAACAATGCATTAAACTTGCTGCATCTTCTCAATATAAAAAAGCTTCAGAGACTTCAGAATGCTTTTGATCTGAATGTTGAAATGCAGCATTCCCACCTAATGGTGTCCTCATGCACCTTTTTTAAATTAATGTTGATATTTCAGTGCGAAAATTCCACATACTGTATCTTTAAGAGTGGTTTCACATTACAGGCTTTCGCCAAGATCTAGGTACACTTGACCTCTAAAGTCTGGTTCATATGATCAGTGTTCACAAGTCTGCTTTAGGAGGCATGACTCATGTATACTGGGGAACTGTACATAGGAGTTGTAAACACAACTGTACCCAAGTAGTGTGTACTCACTAGTGTGCAGAGTAGCAAAGTTGATTCTAAATGTCTCCTGTCTCATCAAAAATAGTCTTCTCCATGCAGAACTGGCCCATGTCATCCTCTGGGATGCACGGTAGATGTGGAAGTAGGAAGAGGGTCTTCATTGGTGTCTTAACCCTCAGATCCTACTATGTCTGTTTTGAGGACATTCATCATTTTTATCATTATTTTGAGTTGATAGTCACATTTTTATAGATTGAGGCATCAAATTCGGCCAAAGTGATTTTTCTTCATATCTATAAAAGTGTCCGCTATAGAACTCGATTGACGCGAAATAGCTGCTTCCATCCTTGTTTGTCCACAATCTGGACAATAGACTTCCATTAAATCACGTTTTTTGACTGTGTCTATGGCACCAAAACAACATTTAGCAACCTTTTCTATGCAGTCAGTCAATCACCAGGGCTCTAAATTTCACCATTCCACAGTGACCCATCAGATAGTGCCAGCCCACCATTTTAACCCCTTCGGCAACGCGCATGCAGGATTTCCTCCATGGACTCAGAGTGTTTGAAGCACTATTTCACCCACTAAAGATCATCAGAATTTAATGAACTGATTCATGCCACTAGATATGGATGTCTGAGAGTGGGCTACATGTGTAAGGAAAGGTTTGTGTGCTCCTACGTGTGTGCTTGGGTGCTAATCTGTGTCTATGTTTACAACTGGACATCCTGGAAGTGGAGTGTTTACAGTCGAAAATGTTACTTCGGGGTTCTGCAGACTGGGACTAAGAAAGGGGGGTATTTGGACGATTTCAACTTTGCCCTCACTTCATAGCAAGTGGATGGACATGCATGAGGATGCACGGGTCCTTTCCATCAATAGGAGAGAATATATAATATCTCAAATAAGCAGTAAATTTATATATGCGTGTAATGACCGTAATCAAGGCCACATTTTGGTTAGAGGTGGAAATGTGCGTGTTCGTGATTCATATCCTACATATATCCTCTGATTTTTCATGCCTGTACATAAAATAAACCTAACATGAACAAATGCATTCACTTGCATATGATTAAAAAAAAAAATTGGCATGTTTTTCGCTCCGATAGACTCATCTGTTTAGCATGGACGCTATCTCACTGAATCCAAGTCATAGGCATAGTGTACAATAACTGGCATAAAAAGGGTGTAACATTGATTTTTTTTTTTTTTTTTTTTTTTTTTTAGTGGTCAGGGTTGAAGTTGTTGAAGAGATTCTAGGCAGTGAAAGTTAAAAAAATGTTGAAAAATGATTATTTTATTAACAGCTTTCTGTATGTCCAGAATATTGACAAACAAGGACAGACGGAGCAAAAAATTACAAGGGAGCGAGGGGTAAAAATAATAATGAAAAAACTTCCATATTAACAGGATGGACTCCACTGTCCACATGGAGCATAAACAAATCAGACCGGGGGGGTGTAACTGCACCCATGCACAGTTCAAAACTACTGTGCTGAGCAGAAAAGTTTGCCCTTGCACATGAAAGTGTGTAATACATTCATTTAACTTCAGTAAAACTTTAGAAGTTAAATTTCATCTTAATGACACATTTCCAGAGTAATGTGTCCGTCCTGATGGCATAATGGGAATCTAAATTCTGTGTGTATTTGTCATGTATCAAAGTATTTCCTTTTCACCCTTTCAGACAGCTGGATGTTCGTCTCCTGGAGAAGATGAAGCTGAACTGTCAGGTGTTCAAGGAGGAAATTTCCATTGTTCATCTTACCCGGCAGGTGGCTCACCTCCAGAATGCTCTACAAGAAAGCCACGCTAAGGTACTGTTGATTGATCTGAGACTGCTTACAACTTTAAAAATGATCTGCATTTGGTGCCATTCAATCAAAAAGTTGCTGGTTTGGAGTTCAGTCAGTGTTATTATTATTTACATGCACTATTTTCTATATCGTACATGATAATCTGTATCGGCCCATACTTAAACCAAGATACAGGAAATTTATTTTAGGGAGAAAATAGCTGTTCGGATGGCTAATTTTTGACAGTAAACACAGGGATTCACCCCTAACAAAACCAGCTATTTATGGAACACTGAAATCAAAGTTCTGCTGATTAAACCAGAGTCATGTTGGATTGTTTTCGGGGATTTATGCATTGGTGAAAAGCTTTCTCCCTCATCTTTAACCTCAAATTTCCACATCCAACAGCTGCTCTGCAATCTGCTGGGGAATCACACTGCAGTGCAAATCACAGAGATACACTATATTGCCAAAAGTATTCACTCGGCCATCCAAATAATTGAAATCAGGTGTTCTAATCACTTCCATGGCCACAGGCATATAAACTCTAGCTCCTAGGCATGCAGACTGTTTCTACAAACATTTGTGAAAGAATGGGTCTCTCTCAGGCGCTCAGTGAATTCCAGGGTGGTACTGTGATAGGATGCCACCTGTGCAACAATTCAAGTGATTTCAGGAGCTGGGCTTGGCCCCTTAGTTCCAGTCAAAGGAACTCTGAATGCTTCAGCATACCAAGAGATTTTAGGCAATCCCATGCTCCCAACTTTGAGGGAACAGTTTGGGGATGGCCCCTTCCTGTTCCAACATGACTGTGCACCAGTGCACAAAAGCAAGGTCCATGAAGACATGGATAAGAGAGTTTGGTGTGGATGAACTTGACTGGCCTGTACAGAGTCCTGACCTCAACCCCAGAGAACACCTTTGGGATGAATTAGAGTGGAGACTGAGAGCCAGGCCTTCTCATCCAACATCAGTGTGTGACCTCACAGATGCACTTCTGGAAGAAATTCCCATAAACACACTCCTAAACCTCGTGGAAAGCCTTCCCAAAGGAGTTGAAGCTGTTATAGCTGCAAAGGGTGGACCGACATCATATTAAACCCTATGGATTAAGAATGGGATGTCACTTAAGTTCATGTGTGAGTCAAGGCAGGTGAGCAAATACTTTTGGCAATATAGTGTATTTCAAGTGTTTATTTCTTTTAATTTCACTGATTATAGCTTACAGCTAATGACAATTCAGTATCTCAGAAAAGCTTTATTCTCACAGTCTGGTTCAGTACACACAAGCACAATCATGGGGAAGACTGCTGACAGGACAGGTGTCCAGCGGATGATCATTGACCCCCTGCACAAGCAGGGTAAGACACAGAGGGTCACTGCTAAAGAAGCTGGCTGTTCAGTGCTGTATCCAAGCACACGAGTGGGAAGTTGAATGGAAGGGAAAAAATGTGGTAAACAAAGGTGCACAAGCAACCGAGATAACCGCAGCCTTTAGAGGATTGTGAAACAAAGCCCATTTAAAAATAGTGGGAGCTTCACAAGGAGTGGACTGCAGCTGGAATCAGTGCTTCAAGAGCCACCATGCAAAGACAGATCCAGGACATGGTCTACAACTGTTGCAGCCCTCATGTCAAGCCACTCTTGAACCAGAGACAATGTCACAGAGGCGTCTTACCTGGCTAAGGACAAAAATAACTGGACTTGATTTGGAAATCAAGGTCTCAGAATCTGGAGGAAGAGAGGAGAGGACCAGAATCCTAGTTGCCTGAGGTCCAGTGTAAAGTTTCTACAGTCAGTGATGGTCTGGGGAGCCATGTCATCTGCTGGTGTTGGTCCACTGTGCTTTATCAAGTCCAAGGTCAGTTTTAGAGCATTACATGCTTCCCTCTGCTGGCCAGCTTTATGGAGATGCTTATTTCCTTTTCCAGCAGGACTTGGCACCCGCCCACACTGCCAAAAGTACCTGGTTTAAGGCCCATGGTACCTCTGCACATGATTAGCCAGCAAACCGGCCTGACCTGAAGCTCATAAAGAATCTGAGTATTGTGAAGAGGAAGATGTGAGACACCAGGCCTAACAACGCAACATAACACCTCAGCAGTGCCACAGACTGATCGCCTCTATGCCACGCTGCATTGCTGCAGTAATTCATGCAGACCAAGTATTAAGTGCTGGACATGTTCATACTTTTCAGTCAGTAGCTCAACAATTCTGTATTAAAAATCCTTTCTTCATTGGTTTAAGTAATATTCTTATTTTCCTGAGATAGTGAATTTTTGGATATTCTAATTTATTTTGAGTTCATGTTTTTGTTGGTCTAAGCCAGGAGTTCTCAACCTTTTCAGCCCGCGACCCCCAAAATAAAGATGCCAGAGACCGGGGACCTCCACTGTACCTGAAGGTGGTTGAACAGCCAGGAACATTCAAGAATAGTCATGTGGAGACAAGGCCGTCCAAAACGGGGGATAAATGGGAGAGCTTCCTGGCACCCAGCCAAACTGGGGATCCATGGAGGTCAACAAATCACCATATTTTATATTTAACCTGTATAACAACCTCTCTTACCAAAGAAACAAATATCTTTATTTATTCATGTGTGTAGTAAAAGCCTTCCTAAAAATTTAAATCATTTCTTGTCAAAAAAAGAACATAAATGGTTAAAAAAAAAAGCTAAAATGGGGTAATAATGGGAAAAAAATGTAGGAAAAGGTGGTGAAGCTGGGTTTTTTTTTTTATATATATATATAGGTGAAGTTGGATTTTAAAAGTAGCAAAAGTGGAAGTGGTAAAAATTAGATAAAAATAGCAAAAAGTGGATTGAAGTTGCAAAAATGGCCATAAATATTGGGTAAAATGTGGCTGAAATTGCTTTAAATTGGCAAAAATTGGTGGAAATTTGGTAAAATGGGATGGAAAATTGATATAAAATGGTAAAAAAGGGTTAGCCGAGAAGGAAGAAATAGGCAGATACTGGCATAAATTGGTTTAACTACCAAAATTGGACATATCAATTGGTGAAATGTGGTTAAAATGGGAAAATTGGGTGGTTTGATAATGGCAATAAATGGTCAACAGAGGCAACATCAGGCTTAAGTGGCAAGAATTGGTTTAGAAGTGGCAAAAACAGGCAGAAAAAAAGTGTTGGAAAGGGTTTAAAACTGACCAACACAGGTGTTAAATGGTGAAATTATGTTGAAAGTGGTGGTAAAAAATGATGAAAAGGGGTAAAAAATGTGGGAAAATTGGTGTAAAGTGGCAACAGTGTAATCTAAAAAATATTCTTAGTTTTTTTAGGGCCTCTGGAGACCCCCTCTCAGAGTCTCACGACCCCAAAGGGGGTCCCAACCCCAAGGTTGAGAACCACTGGTTTAAGCTGTCCAGCACTAGAGAGAAGAGGTTTTAGCTTGCTGATGAGGCCGATATGTGACAACTTTGTGTCCATCATCTTTGATCTTTTTCACTTCTCCCCTGAGCGACGGCACAAAGCTCCATTCAGAGCTCTCTGTTTCATTAAGCTGTGCAGTTATCCCCGTTTGAGAGCGGACACACAAGGCTGAGTGAATTCCTTTAGATGAACACGCATTTTTTCCTGAGAAAATGATGTTTAGCGCCGACATCCGAGAGCCTGTGACCATACCAACAAAGGAATGTGTGTGACAAAAGCCACTGGGAGAGCGCAGTGGAGAAATGGGCCAGCATGTGTAAAACTATCTGCAGCTATCCCCGGAGGAGCCCACTTCTTTTTTAATGTGGCTCTTTTATCCCGTTGGAGAAGCCCTAACGAGGTGCCATGAAAGGACACACGCGGCTCCGGCTTTGAAAGGTGCCCCGTGTCACGTTGCCGCCCCGGGGCCACGCTTTTTTAGGTGCTGAGTTTGTGGGAAAAGCAGCAGCGCTAATGTTTATCATATGACCTAATCAGAGTTAACACACAGGTCAGAGCTGAGGAGCAGCCTGGGAACTGATGGAGCTGCCGCTCTAATAAGGAGCAGACCGCCCTCTATTTGGTCTCGTAGGCCGCCCCGCATTACAGACAATAAGGAAATATTTCATCATCGGCACTCTAATCTCCAGGATCTACTGCCACTGGAGAGCATGAATAAAGCAGCCGACAGGAAAGGAGAGAGAGAAACAGAGGGAGGATAAAGGGAGGAGGGGAAGGACGGCATGTGAAGGGTCTGAAATAAGACTTTAAACTTGGAGCTCTTCATAATTGTAACAGTGACGACTGAACAAGGGAAAGTGAGACAATCACTGTGTCCTCTGAGCTTTAGATGTGCATAAATTTAGTGGAGAAGGGACACAGTAGAGCGTAGTTTTGAATTATCTTTGAAGACATGTTGTATTGATTTACTTAGTCCAATTAATTACCAGTAAAACGATCCAGTTCCTGCAAGAGTGAAAGAACCACTCACTGTTATTCATTTATTTATTCATGCAGTACAATGTTGAATTTTCAAAATAAAACTAATTTTCTAGGAACAGATTTATTTTTTTTTGCTTTTAATGTCAACCATGTGGATGAACTAACCCATCTGGAAAGTAATGTCAGACTTCATAGCAAAGCCAGGATGTACACAGACATCAGGATACCAGAGGATAAAGTAGAAGAACAATAGGGAAAATTATTAGATAATTGCATATTAAAGGCAAAAAGGGTAAAAAGTGGCTAAAAACTGGCCCACAGTGGCAAAAATTGGTGTTAACAATGGTGAAAAGCAGTTAAAAAGTGGAAAAAATTAGTATAAAGTGGTAAAAAGTTGGCTATGTTGCAAAAATGGGTGGTATAAAATGGTTAAAAGCTTTTAGAAAATGGCAAAAATGAGTTCAAAGTTCCAAAATTGTAATAAATAAGTGGTGAAAAGGGTTCAAGAGTGGCAAAAAATTAGGGGCGTGCATATGGTTGAGTGGTTTAAGGTGCTACCCATGTACTCAGGAATCCAGCCTGGGGCCCTTTACCGCATGCCTCTCCCCACTCTCTTCCCTGTTTCCAAGTCTATCCACTGTCCTTCCTCCAGCTAATAAAGGCATGAAAAGGCCCAAAAATAAATCTTAAGAAAAAAAAAAAAAAAGGGGGCAAAATTTGGTTAAATTTGCAAAACAAAGTTAAAAGAGGCAACAAGGGATATACAGAAAATATGGGTTACAAAAGGAAAAATGTGCCAGAAATGGGTGGTAAAAATGGTAAAAAGCAGTTAAAAATGGGCAAAAATGGGTTTAAAGTGGCAAAAAAAGTGCCCAGCAGTGGTAATAATGGTCAAAATGGTTAAAAAGTGGAACAAATGAGTATAGAGTGGCATAAAAACTGGCCAACAGTGGCAAAAATTGGTATTAATATTGGTGAAAAGCAGTAAAAAAGTGAAAAAATGGGTATTAAGTGGTAAAAAGTTGGCTATGTTGCAACAATTGGTGATAAAGATGGTGAAAGACTTTTAGAAATGGCAAATATTAGTCAAAAGTTCAGAAATTGTCATAAATAAGTGGTGAAAAGGGTTTAAAAGTGGCAAAGAATTTGTTAAAGTCGCAAAACAAGGTTACAAGAGGCAACAAGGGAAATGCGTGTTAAGAAAGGAAAAAAGCAGCAGAAATGGGTGGTAAAAATGGAAAAAAGCAGTTAAAAATGGGCAAAAAGGGTTTAAAGTGGCAAAACAGTTGGCCAACAGTGGCAAAAATGGGTGGTTATAATCGTCAAAAGCAGTTAAGAGGTGGAAAAGATTTAATAGTTTAAAGTGGCATTGAAAAAGTGTTTGCCCCCTTTCTGATTCCCAATGTTTTCACATATTTATCACACTTAAATGTTTTGGATCATCAAATCAATTTTTATCTTTCACAAGGACAACCCAAGTAAATACAAAACGCAGATGCAAATGATTATTTAATTTTTAAGGGGGGAAAAAAATCCAAACCTATCTGAAAAAAAGAAAAGAAAGAAAATGATATCGAAGTTCAAAAATGGGCAGAAATATGTAGTGAAACTTGGTTAAAACATGGAAAAAAGATATAAAGTGGTAAAAAATGGGCTATGTTGCAAAATGGGTGGTAAAAAGGGTGAAAGGCTTTTAGAAAATATCAAAAATCAGTTCAAAATTCAAAAATGGGCATAAATAAATGATGAAAAGGAGTTTAAAAGTGGCAAAACAAGAATAAAAACAGGCAACAAGGGAAATGTAGAAAATATGTTAAGTTAAAAATCTGGTATTATGACACAACTAGAAACAGCATAGGATGATGGTTGCAGTCACATTATTGTATTATTGCAAATGTGTCTTGAAAATATTGAAAAGTTTTCTTGCTTCCAGCCTAAAATCCTAAAAGCCTGTAATCATGACAGATGAAGCTTGGAGAAAATCTACAATTTTTTAAAATGATTTTCCTCTGGGATTAAGACAGGCTTTTTTCTTATTATGGAGACAACATATTGGCTGTAAATCTTGACCCAGTGACCTCTGAACTTGAATATTAGTGCTTTAATCGTCCACTGACAGCCCAGTGGATGTGTCTGATCTGTACACAGGATATGTGCCCTGTGTCTGGCCCAGGTAGGTCAGGATTTGATCCGATCTTTTGAATAAACAAGACGAATATGAAGAGAAAATTCCCCGGCCTCTTGGCTTGTGTCCAACACTGAGGCGAACTAAAAGGGAAAATCATGCGCATTAGGAGGTGCTTTTCAAGGGGCTTCAGCTGCGTTTCCGCGAATATATCCTGTCTGGCCCGCTTGTCTGCGGAGAAAGAGGCCTTAGATTTGACCCCTGACCCAGGCGAGGCGGCAGCCATTGCTGCGAGGCATTCACATGGTGTTGGAGGTTTGGGGGGGCAAGAGGGCTGGATAAGGGAATGTTGGAATTCAGCGGTCGGACTCACAAGTTTTTACTGATCCCCACAAGCTACTTGTGGTGTGATCTCTCCCAAAGCTAATCATTACATCTTGGTGGTCTCCTGGCTTTGACGCAGCCTCATTGTTACATGTTGATGACTTCCATGGTTCAGTGTTTTTAATCTTTGAGGACTCTTTCCAAGAAAAGATGTTGCATAATCTCAAAGTATGACAACAATATGTGACCTCTCATAATGAGTTTACAGGATTATTTGACTGAATAGTTTTGTGATTTTATCTTCTCTTTAACGATACAAAAGAGTCAATATTCTCAACATTTTTATAATACATACTAAATGTGAATGATATTTGAATCTGTCACAAAGTCAGTGAGATACAAATTAGGGTCATAATTTAATAAAAGCTTTGTCTGATGAATATATCCCCAAATATCAAGGTAGAATAAACAGGTAGAAGCAGGTGGCACAAGCATAGCGAGCAGAGCATGCACCTCTATGGGTTTCATTTAACCCTTTTACAAAATACTGCAAATCTTAAAAAAAATATATATATATATATATATATATATATATATATTTATTCAGTCATTTTTTGAATCTCATAGAAATGTTTATTACAGGGGTGTTGGGAGTGATATATATGTGAAGTTACCTTTTACGGTGTTTTTCAAAGATAGATTAGCTGTTAGTATTTATTTTTGTGTTATGCATCAATGGTGAGCTACAACCTCATTATACAAGAAGCTTGTGAAAAGTAAGAAACTACTTTAGCACCCAAAAAACCAGCATGTGGTAGTTAACTTAACTGGTTCTAACTGTGCCTGATAATGCTGCTGCAGCATGAAGCATGTATGGTTATTAACAACAAACTTCAGATTACTGGACATTGTAGTATAACCCCCAGAACGAGAGACAAAAGGTGTGTTCATTCTCACGTTGTTATGAAAGACATTACAACCAGTAATGCACATTAAACAGTTTGACTTTAAAGATGATGAAGGAGAAGAAAGCAGGGACAGAGAGCAAGATTAGGATGATAAAGGAGAAGAAAGCAGGGACAGAGAGCAAGATTAGGATGTTAGGGGAGACAAAAACAGGGACAGAGAGCAAGATGAGGATGATGGATGAGACTAAAGCAGGGAATGAGAGCAAGATATGGGGTGATGGAGGAGAAGAAAGCAGGGACAGAGAGCAAGATGAGGATGATGGAGGAGATGAAAGAAGGGAATAAGAGCAAGATGAGGATGATGCATGAGGCTAAAGCAAGGAATAAGAGCAAGATATGGGGTGATGGAGGAGAAGAAAGCAGGGACAGAAAGCAAAATTAAGGTTTGGAGGAGATGAAAGCAGGGACAGAGAGCAAGAGGTGAATAAACACATGGACTAATGTGAAGGAAACAATACAAGTAAAATTTAAGTCTGCCAAGCAAAAACATTGCTGATAAACACAGGGAGATTACAATTCAAAAGTACATAAAATGCACAGATATTGGTCAAATTACTGGCATTTTTTGCTTGGCTTGCTGGTTAAGGGGCTCTGTGTAATGGGATGGGGTTTCCAGAAAAAGGCAGTTTCAGTCATTTTTTAGCTAGAAATTTCTCTCCTTTTCTCTTTTTTGACTTCTTTGTTTTTATCTTTTGTGGAGTTTATTGGCTGTTTAATAACTTAAAAATTCTATTATGTATTTCCCTTACATCAGTGCACCATAAAGGAACTCTGTCTTGAAGTTTGAACAGTTTCCATCCAAGAACTTCTTGCCGTGCGTTAGTCCGTGTTTATTCTCATTCTTTCTATTTCAGGAAAAAAGTCAGAAAAAGAGTTTGGCTGTCGGCAGCCTGAGTCAGCTGGTGTCTCCACAGTCTCCTGCCATGCTGCTGGTCGTACAGGAGAACCACAACCCCGACGGCCGGTACGGCTTCATGTGCTGCCGTAGAGAAGGTGGCGGGCTGGTTGTGGTCAAAGCGGAACACTCTCACCTCTGTGTGGACGACAGGTAACACCACAGCGCTCACTGAGTGTCCACGCTTAACCTCAAATAATTGGTGAAAGTTCACAAGAGGCCACCTCGATGGTGAGATCACACCACTCATCTCCGTCATGGCTCTGTTTCTCTATGCTTGGTTGCTATGGAAGTCCATTGGATACTAGCCCCAAAACAAGCAAACACTGAATTGTAATCCTTGGAAGGAGAAGAGAGTGAAAAGAGATGGATGAAAGAACTTCTTATAATTAAGTTATTACTGCATTAAAACATGTAAATACTTAGACACCTATAAAGGGCGGCTGACATCACCTTTGTGAGCCAAAGACAGAGACATGTTCATGACAGAGCAGAGACAGAACCACACAGACGTCTTTGAGATCGCTGTGTGGGTTCACATGTCGCAGCATCTCTGCCAATGCTCTTCACTCAGCTAATGAGAGCGATTTCCCTGTCAGATTGTATCCAGGTCGTCATAAATAACATTCATTGAGGTATTTTTAAAAGCCCTGGGCAGAAGCGGTGTTTTTAATATTTCATTCTTTGTCATTTGTGAATTTCTGGCGCTATTTGTTTCTAGTTAAACAAAGATTGCAGAGGTTCTGCCTTTGCCATAGTCTGATTATTGCTAAACATTTATAATGTGAAGACTAGGGAGATTTTCCATCAGCTCTGTTGATATAAAGCTTATTTTTTAAGTCCTGTTGTCACAGAAAACACGAGAACCAAAAAAGTTGACTTCTCCTTCCTGATATTATGTATTTCTCTGCAGAGCCCCCGTTTAAAGCCTCTAGTCTGGCATTTTGGCCACCCATTCTAACTTTTTCTTTTTCCTGAGTCAGAAATTATGTGTTTTATTTTGTGAAAGTAATACAGTAGTGTATTAAAGCACTGGCAAACTTTATGGAGCTTTTAAACTAACTTGGTATGAAGGACATCCATCAACGTGCATATTAAAGTCTAGTAATAGTAATAGTAATATTTACCTCTGTATCCAAGCACCAAAAGAGAATCTGTTTATTGATGGAAGCACGTCTGCCTTCACTACAGTAGGTGGTGATATCCTCATTTTCAGCTAACTGTTCAGTGCCTTAGCCTGATTTTTTGACTGGGTGGCCCTACAAACTTATCAATATTATCAATATTTTAAATTGCTGTAGTAATATTTTATTAATCAACAATTTACTTTGATGTTGAGGTGCAGGTGGCCCAGTGGTTTAGGTGCATCCCTGGCCTTAAACCACTAGGCTATGTATGCAGTCAGCCTAGGTTCTAATCCGGTCTCTGGCACTTTCCCTGCTCTGTTCCCAGCTCTCTCTCATCACTAAAGACAGTAGAAACTTAGATGGGACTCAAATCGTTTGCAAGATATGCCACGCCAGAGTGAAATACTCAAACAACACGATGAATCAGCGAGATAGTCATCATAGCAATAGCATTACAGCTAAGGGCTAACATGAAATGAGCCTATTTAAGCTTCTGCTCTATAAAGAAACAAATCAGATGGATTTGCCTGTTTTTGTGTTTCTCACTGGCAAATCCATCTTGCAAACTCCCATCTGAACAATTTGGGCCTGGTTAGAAAGTGACAGGACCAATCAGAGTCAAGGGGCAGTACTTTTGTGTGCGGCGGAGTCGTAACGTAAGCAAGCAGCGAGAAGAGGCCGGTGCAGTTATTGTGGACGACATTAGCGTGGATGCTGCAAAAATGCCAGTTTTATCAGAATTTGATGACATTTCTTTGTTAAAAGAAGGACAAAGAATAGCGTTGAGTTGTTTTCTTTTGTCGTGTACTGACGTGTCTACAGTCACCATGGTTCTTGTTATGCAGTTCTCTGGAGTTTACTCCTCGGTAGCAGCTGCAACATCACATGTTTTGTTGCACTGATTAGCCTGTGAAGATATGTCCGACAGAACGTTCATCCAGTCACCCTCCGAGTTTTTTTTTCCAAAGGCTCTGCCCTTTTCTAAACGCCGTCTATGGGAGGTTTTCAGATGGATGTGTGATGCAAATCCATCTGGCGTGTCAGGTTAACTGCTCTCCGCTTGTGCAACCGTGGTCACATGGTCAATATGTCATTTGATCTGGAAGGACCTGCTCCTTCTCAGTGTGGGAGAAAAAAACTAAAATAAGAGATGAGTCCCCCTGATCCCTCTTAAACAAATGTTAGCTATTATTGTGACTATAAAGAACACATAAAAAAACAATGAATGTGCAGTTCTGTCCTTGTTAGATTTATTGCTCAACAGAAATAAATCACCTTAACTTGCTAATGCAGTGATGACCACATATTCTTCGATTTAATGATGTTGAAAGATGTCAGAATTGACAATTTCAGGTACTTACAGCAGCACCTGTGCTGTGTAAAGAGCCACAAGCAGACTGCAACACAGCCTGAAAAAAAACAAGTGAAGTATAAGGTCGTTTTCACACCTAATAGTCCAGGGGACTCGGTCCTTTTTGGAATGGAAAGTGCAACATTGCTGCATTTTCCTGTGGTTTGGTTTGCATTCATACTGCTCTTTGTTAAATGGACCAAACCATCTGAACACCTACAACATCTGCCCGCTAGGGTGCTGTTGTCACAAACAAACGGCTACCAAGAAGAGAAGCTGGCGTAGAAGAAGACGATGCGGGGAAATCCAGCTCCTTCCACCCATAGACATTATATACGTAGACACCTTATTGACTGTGTTTGCCTGCTGCCGCCATACATCAACGTGTCTGCCATATTACCAGAGGAAAGACCGTTCCATTAACAATGTAAGTCAATGAGGGATAAAGGGTTTTGTGATTAAAAACAAACAGGTTTACATTTAAGTGGTCGTTATGAGTCGTTTGTATATAACGTGGAATATCTCTGGTAAGATGGTGGCGGCATTGACGTACGGCCCACTGGCCAATGAGGCGTCTGCGTATATAATGTCTATGCTTCCACCGGTCTTTTTTCCACATAAACAATGAAAAAAACACAGAATTTACGCTGTCTTGGGGTTTCTGCTCTTGCATTTGGGCATAAGGAGTAGCCAGCGAGGCGGTGTGCTGTCGAACATGTGGTTCTTTACATGAGACGAATAAATAAGCACGGACTACGAAGTGTTGCCATGGCTACACAGACGCTAAGTGAGGTACCGACATGTATTTGAGTGTATTAAATCACATATAAATCCGTATATCATTACGCTTTATGCCACTTCCTGTCTTTGGTTTACAAGTTGCTCCACTTTGCTTTCACACCTCAAAGGAACTGCACCAGGGTTCGGCTGGAAGCAGACCGAGACGCCCTGTTTTTAAGCGGACCAGAGTCTGCTTGTTTGGTCCGCACCAGAGTTCGTGTGAGCTTTCACACCACTCCAAAAGAACCGGACTATCCAGAAAAACGGACCAGAGTTCTTTTAAAGCGGACCAAACAGCTCTGGTGTGAATGCGCCCTAACTCTAACTTTAACAAAGCACAGACG
Organism: Cheilinus undulatus; assembly: GCF_018320785.1. Taxonomy (NCBI): domain Eukaryota; kingdom Metazoa; phylum Chordata; class Actinopteri; order Labriformes; family Labridae; genus Cheilinus; species Cheilinus undulatus. Next base: position 49,833,686 of record NC_054870.1, on the reverse strand, counting down.
CATTCTTATTCTGGACCAGATTTCTAGGATGGCCATAGCTACCCTTGACCAACCCTGGATACGCACTTGTTATTGTGGACCTTCCTCTAGTTCACATTGCATGCGGTACAAATGTAAGACAAGCTATCTCTCCAGTTTTATAGTAACATCCAAAGGCAGGTGATGAGGTGAAAATTCTGCACGGAGCATGTGCAGAACAGCAATTCAGTCCAGTCAGACTAAGGTGTATTCTTGCAAGATAGAACCAGACTCATACCACTTTATCCGTGGTTTAGTCCAACCTCAAAAAAAAAAAGCACAATTTAGTAAGATTTTAATCAGACTAACATGTTGACATGCATTTTAAAAATCCAGTTTCAATTGGACTGATGCTATAATTCAACCTTCCTGACTGCCTGTAAACATGTTTCTCACTGTAGTGCAAACTGAATTCTTATGATGTGAAATTCCACAGTTTAATGTCTGACTAGCAACTAGAAAAGTGAAACTTCGCTTTCTTTGAGCGGTGACATCTTTAAGTCGGTTGCACTTGCAGGCAGACATTTCTGTAGAGAGATGAAGCAAAGATAGGCCAATGTCAGAGAGATGGAGGGGTGTTCCACTACAACTTAATGCTGTTTCTTTCCACATGGACAGTAAGAACATATGATGGACTCATGATCAGAACTATTTTTCACTTATAACTTCATGATGCTGAATTTGCCTTTTTTCCAGACTGGTGGAGGTGAATGGTGTATCAGTGATCAACTCCACACAGGAAGAGCTGACAGATATCCTGCAGCAAGGACCCAGCGCTCAGATCGTTCTCCTACGCCAGCCGCCACCCACCCTCACCCCCCAACAGCAGCCTGTTCTTCTGCAACGCGTGGTCAAACCTGATCCTGTGCAAGCAGCATGGACAGAAAATGATGCAATCATCATGGAAACCCCACCACAGCGCAAAATGATGGCCATTTAATGATCAAGGAAAACAGAAATAAACATCTACTTAAATTGAAAAACTGTGCGACAGAAAAAGTGAAGTGTTTCTAACTTTTTAAGAATAATGTCTGTTAGTGGAATTACACATAATGTGAAATCTGGCCATGCACCTCCATATGTGAAGATGTTTATTGTGTTTTCAGATTGGTCTGTGTTGATTGGTGCCAAATGCATTCAGTCAGGAATGTCAGTTAGTTGTATAGACGTGTTTTTGTTGGACTCTTACAACTTCAACCCATGTGTGTGACTTTAATTCAGGGTTTCTGCTGACTTAAAAAGTCAAATGTAAGACTTTTAAAGACATTTTTAAGATTTCAATGCAGTAAAAAACAATTTGTGCATTCAATGTGGTATCTTTTGGATTTCATGTCAGACTCTTTGGCTTTCATTCTCTTTGTACCAAGTGTAAAGAGTTTTCTTTATCTTACGAGTAGCCTCAAAATCATTGTTTGCTCCCAGAGACAACAGGTTTCCTTCTAATTAAAAAGAAAGTCAGTTTCCTTTATCATGCATTTCCCCCAATCTTCTGTTTGCTGTTTTTAAATACATTCACATTACACAGCCAAAAATGCTTTGAAACATCTCAGGAACAAACATATTCACTAATAGAACCATAAAAATTAATATAATTCCACATGTCAGTGTGCATATGATAGTGTTTTCAGAAAAGTCAGAGTGCCATTTAAAATAAAAGCTCCCTCACAAGGAAAAAATAACACTTTTAGCACCTGTAGTTTATCTAGTCCAGTCCAAATCATGCACCAGTATATCACATTGTTGCATTATTACTTGGTTTGGTCCTGGTTCACATGATAATGCAAAAAATTGGACTATAATGTGTGATGAAAGAAGAAATGCTGTTTAACCAATTAGCTTACCCTGCATCTGCTACTAAATGTGTCAGCACTGTTGTCATTGTACAGCCTGATATATTGCCCCTAATCTGACGCTATTGTCATACTTGAAAACTTTAACAGCTCTTTATTGTGCTCCCAATATCTCAACAAACTATGATGAGGCATGCCATATTACACACAGGCTGTGTGTAATACGGTATGCCTTGTGGACTGTGTGGCACAGCCATTTCAATGAAATACTTTGAGCTTTTGAACTGACATTTCGCAGTGATGTTATTCTTGTCCTGCAAAAGCAGTGTGTGTACATAGTTAGCTATGTGCATACACTGACACGGCTGTGTTACCTTTGCCAAGAGGCCAACATGACACCAAGTAGGAGAGAAAAAGAAACAGTGCAGATGCCGTATTACACACAGCCTGTGTGTAATACGGCATGCCTCATAGACTCTGTGGCACAGCTGTTTCAATTGAAAGAATTTGATCTTTTGAACCTACATTTTGCTATGATGTCATTCTTGTCCTCCAAAAACAGTGCATGCACAAGTGTTACCTTCTGCTGACAAGCCAACATGCAAGTAGGAGGGAAACAGAAACAGTGCAGATGCTTCAGGGCTTTTTTTTCCAGTAAAGGCAAAGGAAAATAGGAATATTTTCTTTCAGTAACTGATAAATGGAAAAATTTTCTATACCAGATAGCTTGAACTCCAAAACTAATTTGCATGAATTGTTGCAATGAAGAAAAATCATCTGAAATGTTTATGTGCTATGGCCTTAAATGTTTACTGTGCGACACTTTAACCTGGACACTGCCAATAATGAACAGAGACGGCCCACATTTTAACAGCAGAAAATATTTCATCTATTCATTATCTATTCTGCTTCTCCTTTTAGAGGTTGTGGGAGGCTAGAGTCAATTGCATCTGTTTTGGGAAGAGATGCAAGAAAAACCCTTGCTTGGTAGTCAATCACAGGGCTGACACATAGAGACAGACAAGCAATCACAGCTATGGGCAATTTAGCTTCACCAATCACTAATCAGCATGTCATTGGACTATGGACTAGGAGGGAGTTGCAGTACCTGGAGAGAACCCACACATGCACCGGGAGGGAATGCAAACTCCACAAAGAAATGTACAGTATCTTGTTTTACCCTAAAGAGGCACAAAACTTCCTGAAGTAAGTTGGATAGAGTTTGGTTCTTTCCGCAGCAGGAAAGGCAGAGTGGCATGACTTTTCAAAGAGTCTCAGTTTGCTTGTTTGGGCCCAGAGAGTTGAGTCACACCAACATAGATACATTGTACTAAACTAGCAAAGAGATTCAGTTTTGTTTTAGGAGTCAAAACTCCTGAAGACATTTCCTAAATTTTAGGATCTTTTTAATCCACATGGAACCCTGTAATTGTGGTCAAACAGTGTATGATTAACCATGTTGTTTTAACATATGAGCAAAAGAACATCTGTGGAAAACGCACATTTGGAGAAAATAAAAACAAATACTAGTCAGTGTTTCCGTTTGGGTCTTTTCCTGTCTCACATCTTCTGTTTTGCATAAGGGGATATGAAAAGTACAAAGAAACAGAGAACCATTTGGAGTTTTTCTCCACTAGGTATGTGATAAGCATTTCTTTTTTAGCCAACAACAATGCGGGTCTGATGAGAAGTCGTAATGCTTTAACCTTTAAAAGTGAAGATAAAACTGAATAGAAAATATGCAACATGCTGCAAAGACACGTCCACAAGCTCTGTGTCATGTCTGCAAGCTTTCTTTTTGCAGATCAGACACTGAGATGGTGTGGGACTGTGCTCAGAGCGGAAGGTTTATTAAAAAATGAGTCACGTCTCCCCTTTGTAAGTTGTAATGTAATCCACTGTGCTGTAGGAACAAACCCCTGGGCCCGGAAATGCCTCATTTCTCAGCCTCGTTCTTCCTCTCTAAGTGGCACTGGATCACACGAGTCTGACAGAAAGACAGCACAAACACTACCAAACCGTGACCCAGACCTCGGAGGTCCAAAGAGCCTGAGAGGAGAAGTGATGAGACCCGTTTCGCCTGTCAGTGGATGAGAAAGGTCGAGAGTCAGTAACCAATATATTTGTGTATTAATGGTTATGAAATCACAGGAAAATGAGCTCCACATAATTCCTCTGGTGAGAGAGAGATGATATTTTCTGGTTGCCAACAGACTCACAGAGAGGGAGGGGTGTGATACCCGCAAGCTGGAGATTTGAGGGACTTAGACCTGGGAAATAGAAGTCAACCATGCCACATGTTCATTTATACACTAAAGATGAAACCTAAAGATATGCTTTAGGAAGGATAAGTGAGGGAAAGGTTATCAGAGACCACAAAGCTTGGCAATAGAAGAGTGTCACACAACTTTTGTTGCTGAAAAAAAAGCTTGAGGTGCAAAAACTGTAGTTCCTAGCTTTACCACTAGAGGCTGGTTCCAAAGTGAGTCAGTTTCCATAGAGCCCCGTGTTAGAATGTCCAGCTTTACATGGAAACAGCCTGATAGATGAAACAACATTGATGTCTTTGGCTATTTTATTTGAGAAAGCTGCACGGGGTGAAGTTTTACAAAACTCTCCTGCTGAAATTAGTAAAGGCTGATAGGGGGCGTGGCCTATTTGAGTGACAGTTGGGAGCTGCTAGCTGCAGTGTCAGCTCAGCTCAACTTTTGGTTCCAAAATGGTTTGGCTTCAGACCACCGCTGTCAGACAACAGCACTGACAGGATGCGTGAAAACTTTCAGAATTAAATTGAAATACACTGCCAGTTAGGGAAAGGTTTACAGAAGGTTGGGTTAGGAATGGCCTGAATGACAGAAAAACTTGTAAATTTTATTACAATTTCATGCCTTTAACACCAAAAGTAACTTACCTGTCCTTCAAAACCTGATTACTAAATGTTTAAAGGGGACATATTATGCAAAAATCACTTTATCAGGCTTTTCTAACAAAAATATGTGTCCCTGGCCTGTCCACAATCCCCTCAAGTACCAGAAAAATCCATTCCATCTCCCCCTCTCTTTCTCCACCTTTCAGTAAATGTGTGCTGAAACAATCCGTTCTCAGATTTTAACCCTGGTGACCTCACATGGGGAGTAAGCACCTGCCCCCAGGTTTGGTTGGCCCTCCCCCACCTGGAGGAAAGTTCCTTCCTCCTCTACTGAACCTCTCAGCTACCAGCTGAGATGCTGGATAGCTCAGTGGGTTACCCTGCTGACCACGGTCTGGGAGATTGATGGTTCAAATCCCATCAGCTTCTAAACTTTGGATAAAGTGTCTGTAACATTGTGACATCAGGAGTGCCACTTCCATTTCTGGAGAGGGGTGTGGTCAGGGGCGGAGTCAGACAGCTCATTAACATGTAATGTTCTTTAAGTTCTGATAAAACGTACACTTTAGCAGCATCCACGCTAATGTCTTCCACCATAATTGCACCGGCCTCTTGTTGCTGTTTGCTTACGCCAGGACTCCGAAAGTGCTGCCCCTCGACACTGATTGGTCCTGTCACTTTTTTGCCGTGCCAAAACGGTTCAGATGGGAGTTTAACAAGATGGATTCGCCAGTGAGAAACACGGAAACGGGCGGATCCATCTAGAGCTTCATCCCAATTCTGTGGGTCTCTATCTTCTAAGTTTGTGTTGCGGCCTTTGAGGGAGTTTAGTAGATTTGATGCAGAGTACAAAGCAGTGGAGAGTTGTATCTGACCTGGGCATAGTCTATATTTCCCCGTCACATTTTTGTCCTTCTGTGCAACAAATCCAAAGAAGTGTTCACATCTCCTCACATCTGAAAAAGTCCTTATCTAGCCATTTTCAGATACCCCCTCCATGGACTCAAGCTAATGCATACATCACCTGGATCAGTGTAAGTGTTGGATGAACGCGCAGAAGGAACCTGGATGCAGGGCATGGTAGTCTCAACACAGCAGTGTATTTAATTAAGACGTTCTTCTCTCCAACCTCTGCTTGCATTAATGCTGTTGCGCATGCTGCTGCTACTGCTGGCAAAGCTTTACCTCCTCCACCCAGCCTCCTCCTTTATAGCATAAAGACTACAGATTACTTTTCCTTTCTTGGGTTAATTTTCTATTTTGATAAAATTATTTCATATTTTTGCTTTTTGTGTGGTAGTTTAAGGTATTGAAAGGCTTGTATTTTCTTAGAATTGTGGCTTGTGCAACCAGGTGTGTTATAATGTTGATAGAGTGATGAGATTATCCAACCTGAATATGTATTGTGCTTTATTTTGAAACTTATTGGAAGCCTTGTGCCTTTCTTCCTGTTTGAGTTGATCTGCTCAGTGTACATGCTGACAGCCGGCTCAGCTGGAAATAGCCTCAGTGCAACCTTAAGCCCGGTGTGATGTCAATCCGTCTTTTTTCTTCCACTCAGCCCAGAGTGACATGCAGAGAAATTGAAAGCTCAGTAAAGTGAAGCCACACAGAGGCTGAAGGCAGAGGAGAGAATGTGTCATGGCTGCCTTTATGGAAATAAATTAACACTGGAGAAAATGAGACAAAATCCTATAAACACTGCTGCTGGCATGAGTAGAAAGGCACCATGGGATTCTCAGTGACCAACACAGCCCAGAACACACACTAACAAGCTTTGATACTCTAAACCAGGAAAGCTGTCAATCTAAAATGCAGGAAAAATCCATCTGGGCAAGTCATTGCAGTGACAATGTGAAACCTTCAAAACCTTCACAGATGCTGTCAAGTGGAGGAGATAAACCACAGGACACTACTTTCTCACAGGCCTTTGAATTTAGTATTCAGGACGGGACAGACAAGAGAAAAATGAAGTGAAAGGAGGTGAACTCAGTTTATTTTCTTTTTCTGAACTGGAAAGCACAGAACAGAAAAAATGTGTTCAAAAAAGTCTTTCAGATTCTCACTTTAATAAACAAAATACTGCAGTGGAATCTTTGAATGTAGACTTTAAGAATATGGATAACAGATGGATGGATGGATGGATAGATGGATGGATGGATGGATGGATGAATGGATGGATGGATGGATGGATGGATGGATGGATGGATGAATGGATGGATGGATGGATGGATGGATGGATGGATGGATGAATGGATGGATAGTTGGATGGATGGATGATGGATGGACTGATGGATGGATGGATGGATGGATGGATGGATGAATGGATGGATAGTTGGATGGATGGATGGATGGATGGATGGATAGTTGGATGGATGGATGGATGGATGGATGGATGGATGGATGGATGGATAGTTGGGTGGATGGATAGATTTATTGATGGATTGATGGATGGATGGATGGATGGATGGATGGGTTGAGGGTTGGATTAACACATGAATGGTTGGATGGATGGAAAAGTCGATGGATTCCAGGATGGTTTCCTACATGGATGGATGGATGGATGGGTGGGTGGATGGATGGACAGATGGATGGTTAGTTGGATTTCCAGATCGATTTCTAGATGAATGGATGGATGTGTGAGTGGGTTAGTAGATAGATTGATTGATGTATGGATGGATGGATGTAGTGATGATTGAATGGATGGAAGTTTGCTTTCAGGATGGATGGATGGATTTAAAGATAGATGGATGGGTGGATGGATGAATGAGTTGTGGATGGATTTATGGATGATGGATGGATGCATGGATGGCAAGTCTGCTTTCAGGATTGCTGGTTGGATGGATGAATGGATGGATGATAGATGGATGGATGGACAGATGGATGTAGTGATAATGGATGGATGGCAAGTCTGCTTTCAGGATGGATGGATGGATGGATGTAGTGATGATTGATTGGCAGATGGATAATTAGATGATTTATTGATCTTGAAGAAAATCAGATCGATTTCAAATGGCCGGACAGGGCATACTTTTTGGAGAATTGTTTCTTCTTTGGAGGGTTGAAATATTAAAGCACAGTCTGGTGCACATCCAAACAAACAAGCTAGTTGCAAATTGACAGGTCTTCTGATGCTGTAAATGCTCGACTGAAAAGTCAAAAGCCATGTACTTTAAAAGCAGCTTGATTTAGCAAGGCCCTTTCTGGGGAAGGAAATTCGGACCTTGGTCTCTGCAATGGAACAGCAATGAGTGTACTTCCAAAATCAGTCAAAAACACCTGCAATGGAACTGGTATGTTAACAGCTTACGGATAAAACATAGATCTACAAATGTCCATTTGTTACTCTTGCAGCTTTAGTATTTCTGCCTTTTTTTGGCCTGTCTTGGTTCTCAACCATCCGAGCTTTAGCTTATCTTCTAATTTTTCCTTTAATGTCATCAGCTTCTGTTTTTGTTGCCTCCTTTCTTTGTATGCTTGGTATTTTTCAGGACTTCCTTTATTTTGAATTTTTGTGGCCCTTTTATGTCATTGGTGTTCTTTACTTGCGCTGCCATCCTTTCAGTGACTTTGGCATAATCCCTAAGCCCCCTCCTACTAAACAAACACAGAATGACTCAATGGTAGCTTTGTAGGTTTTAGACTACCAGCTTTTGACATGTGTTTGATTTTTTTAGTCATGTCTGACTTTTCCTAAACTATCATGGTTGAGTTCTGAGGTCAATAAAGGGCCAGATTTGTCTCACAGGCTGCCAATTGAACAGGTCAGCTCTACTGTACTCTAGTCATGAACATCTGCAGCGAGTTTGAACTGTACGCCGGCCTCCCCCTGTACTACCACGGTGCCTCAGGATGACCCAGCCTGTACCTGACACGTCGTGGCACAGAGCAACCTTCACGGCATCTGGTTTGCCTTAACAGCCTCGCTAGAGCTACATCCAGAACACACTGATAAGCTCCGAGGAGAGCTCAGTGTGACTGGATTTCTCTCTTTTGGCCAGGCGAGCCCCAGAGTCTCACTCCTCAATCCTCCGCCCTCCCACCCTCCCTCCTTTCCACCTCCTTCAACTCTCTAACCACCCCATGACATTTAAGGGTGCCTGGCATCCGTTTGAAGTGGGAGAGGGGGCATTAGCTCTGGTTTCCTGCCCAAATCCCACACAAGCCAATAAAATGCATGCAGGTCTGAAGTGAACCAAAGGAATTCCTGTCCACTAAACGTTAAACAAACAGGATTGGCATTTAGCCTTATATTAAACACTACAGCAGAAAGGATTGTCATCTAATGCAGGCACTTTTGGATCTGTGGCTCTGTCTGCTCCTGGAGACTCTAAAGAGAAACTCCCATTCTAATGTATAATTTGGCCAAAATGCTATATTTGTCTGACATTGGCGGTTGAATTGGTTTTATTAAGACAAGGCATGGTAAGAAGAAAAAGTAAAGCTGCTTTTTCCACATTAGTATTGCGCCTCCAAAGAAACTCTACATTACTTCAACATGCAGTGCTAGTTATTACTGAGTCCAAGCAGTCATCTTAGTTTGCATTTATGCTGCTTCAAAAGTCTGAAAATCAATTATTACACCATTGCATTTGTGTTGATTGCACAGATTTCACTCTACCAGGACATCCTGTCCACCACTTCCCTCACAGGATCAGAGTTAGCTCTGTGCTTCTGTGTGTTTTGTGCAGGCTAGGACTTAGTTTCTGCATTATTCACACACAAGGTTGGATATAAAAACCTGCTACATGCAGGTTTTACTGTGTAGTGTCCAGTTGATTCCCTGTCTTACGCTCAGGTGTGAACTGTAGCTCTGACTCGTTGTCAAAAGAGCAGCTGTAAATACTGTAATGCCTTATAGTGCTGCTGAAAAATGCCACTTGTAGATCTGCTAAAACTTTCATGATAAACATTTTATTTCCAACAGATTCTTTACAATAATAAAAGTCCCCAGTTGTTATGTTACAGAAGGCTTTTATTATGAAAAATACTTGAGCTGTAAGCATTAATGCATAAGGCAGTGGCTCTCAACCTTTTCAGCCCACAACCCCCAAAATAAAGGTGCCACAGACCGGGGACTCCCACTGTATCTGAAGGTGGTTGAACAGAGCCATGCACAGTCAAGAATAGCCATGTGCAGAAAAGGCCGCTCTTAAGGGGGGAGCTTTCTTGGGCCCATGTTTAGGTCAAGCTGTGATATCCATACATTTAACCTGATAATAACCACTCTTATCAAAGCAACTAATATCCCAAATATCTTTTCTTATTCATTTGTGCCTTAGAATATGGCTTTCTTAAAAATGTATGCCCATTTTCTTAAAAACAGAACTGAAGTGGGTTAAAATTGGCCAAAATTTGTGGAAAAAGTGGCGAAATTTGATTTTAAGAGTAGCAGAAATGGGTTAGAAGTGACCAAAATAAGAAAAGAATGGTAATAATGGTTTGAAGTGGCAAAGCAGGTGGCAAATTTGGTGAAATGGGATTTAAAAGTGGACCAAAGTGGTTGGAACTGGCAAAAATGGGTTAAGTAAGGCAGAAAAATTGGCAGAAATGGGTTAAACTGGCAAAAATGGGCATCACAAATAGTGAAATGTGGTTAAAATAAGCAAAAATGGGTGTCAAAAGTGGTTAAAGGGGCCAATAATTCTATTGACGGGTCAACAGAAGCAATAACAGGCAAAAAATTGACAAAAGAAGTATAAATAATGTGTTAAAAGTTGTTAAATTTGGTGATGAAAACTGGTTAAAATCAAGCAAAGTGGCAAAAGTGGAAAAAAGGGTCCAAATTGAGCAAAAATTGGGCAGGAGAGATCCTGAGTTATCTGGTGGTGTAGATGTGCAAGCCCGGAGAGCTATTGCTGTCTGGAGCGGGATTTTGCAACATTTTAGATGAAAGATAGCGGCTCACAGGTGCCTGTAGCCTGCATCACTCCCAAAACAGAGTTCCCTGCCTTACTGAACGCTCATATTTTACAGTCCTTCAACTTTACATTGAAAATTAAAATGGAGAAAATGACCCTGACCAAAGATGAATACAAATTTGTCATCCAAGTAGGTTCAAAGCAGCTGGAATGGAATGTTTAATTTACAAAAACAATGTTGAACAGGAAAACTGAGATGGAATAACTACTTTTAGTTCAGTTTGTTATTGTTGAAGCCCACATACCCAAACAGCTGATCAGAGGATGGGGGTAGGACATGTAGCCACCCACATAGCAAACAGATTCCACACCGGATCTGGGGCGGAGGCATCATGAAGTCCGGAATGGATCCAGAAAATGGATCCGTATCCGAGTCCACTTGCACAGCGCGAAGGATCCGGAATGGATAAGGATCCAGGATCTGGTCTGGCTCCGGTTTGGATCTGTTCCCGAAGGAGCTCATCTAGCCAAGATCCAATACAAAGGTTGCCTTGCAAAATAGTGCCAAAGCAAGCAGCAACCTCTGGTCCTGAAAAATGAAGCCAATGCGGAAGTGCAAAAAATGGAGGCTGGCACCAGGAACACCGGAAGTCTCGTACACAACACGGGAAAAAGCTGTTTTGTTTTCACCCGAGAAATAAACTGGTTTACAGCCTGGTTAAATAAAAACAAACGTGTCTCATTAGCTAAAGTCTTCGTGTCCTCTCACTGTACAGGGGGTGTATTTTTTTGCACCACAATGGTTTCGATTATATTTAGGAAAAACCTGTCTGTGCACTGATTAGTGCATCTCATTTGATTGATGGACAGCTTGACAGGCAGATGCTACCTTCAGATGGCTAGCTTTAGTGCTAGCAGAGCCGACAGGAAGTCAAGCTCAGCAGGTTTATCAGGTCTTGTCTGCTGTTAGGTTGATCCAAAGTTCGGTTGAGGCCGCGGTTTTAATATGGAAGCTGCCGCGGATTGGCTTCAAGAGCTGTTTGAATTCGGCTATTGTAAGCAGACGGCTGACGTCACACAGGCTTTGTCCAGTTCTTTCTACAGTCTGTGTGCCAAACATGAACACTTTCGTCAAACACTTCAAAACTTCTTGATATCACATTTGAGCAAACTGTGTTATGAGCCATTTCTTTACCCAGAACATGCTAAATTATGCAGCAAAGCAGTACCTGTCTGTGTATCACCTAGCTTCCGTGCTGGTGCACCCAATATGACCTGCTTAAAGGGGCAATGCACAGCCACTACTATTGTCAAGTTCCTCAAACAGCCCAACTTAAAAAATGAGGAAATATCCCTTTAAAATCTCTTTTCAGTTTAAAAAGCTCATTGACAGCTGAGTTTATCGGGATGTAAGAATAGCTGTTTAAACCATATGGGTTCAGTCAGAAGCTCCGCTGTACTGTATCACAGTGACCATTAAAAACATCTTTCTCTGGTCGTTTGCACATTCATGACTGAAGTATCACATCATAGGCTTGTTTGAGGAGGAGGCAGGGTCGCAGCTTGTAAACAGTCGATAACAAAATGACACACATTTTTCACCAGAAGCAGCCTTATCGCTATGATGACTCTCTCTAAATAATCTCTAAAACTATACTGCAGAAATGACAGACTTCTGCTGTGCTTATTTTCCACAGAAACAGTTCAGGACTGTGTCAGACTGATATGCAGTCCCTTCAGGTCACATGCCATGGATTTCTGGATACCTGAATACCTGTCTCCCATCTCCCATCTCCCATTCTGTCTTGTAACAGCTATTTCTGCTCGTCTTGACCTTCCTGATCTCTTTCATGCCCTACAAATGTACAGTTTTAACCTCATGTTCTGTTATATGCATAAGAAAACACACCGTGCCTATGAAAGTATTCAACCCTTGGATGTTTTACCCTTTATTTGATGATAAAAATAATTTGGCTTTTTGACAAAAAAAAAAAAAAACTATCATGTCAAAGTGACAACAGATTTCTACAATGTAATGTAAATTAAAGAAAAATACATAAGGTACATTAAGTGTCTGCAAAAATATTCACCCCTTTTAAAGTAATTGATCTAATTCAACAGAGTGTTAGACACACCTGTGTCTGGAAGGTCCAGTCACTACTTAATCAGTATTCCTGGTTACCACTGCACCATGTAGCCAAAGGAACACTCCGAGCAACTCAGAAAAAATGTTATTGAAAAGTGTAAGTCAGGGGATGGATATAAAAACATTTCCGAGCAACTGAGCATCCCCCAGAGTTCAGTTAAATCCATCATCAGGAAATGAAGGAATATAGCACGTGTAAATCTGCCTAGATCAGACCATCCTCACAAACTGAGTGAGCGTGCAAGAAGGAGACTAGTGAGAGAGGCCACCTATGACTAATCTGAAAGGGGTTCCAAGCTTTAGCAGCTGAGATGGGAGAGACTCTGCAGACAACAACTGTTGGCCGGGTTCTTCACCAGTCAGAGCTTTATGGGAGAGTGGCAAAGAGAAAGACACTGTTGAAGAAAACTCAGATTTAATCTGGACTAGAGTTCACCAGAACGCATGTGGGAGACTCCATGGTCAAGTCGGAGAAAGTTCTTTAATCTGATGAGACTAAAATAGTTTTTTTTTTGGCCATCAGACAAGATGCTTTGTTTGGTCGTGGCAGCATCATGAGGTGGGGGTGCTTCTCTGCAGCCGTTCTGGAAGGCCTGTATAGGTAGAGGGTAAAATGAATGTGGAAAACCACTGGAAAAGCCCAGACCTTGGACCAATAGAGAATTTTTGGAATGACTTTAAAGAGCAGTTCATGCCTGATACCCGTGCAACGGACAGAACTGAGCAGTTTAGCAAAGAAGAATGGAGTAAAATTGCAGAATCAGGATGTTTGAGCCTGAGTAAGACCTATCCATAAAGACTCAGTGCTGTGATTTATTTAGTCGACATTGGTTTTGCAGCCAAACTATATTGAGCATCTTTGATTAAAAAAAATCATTTTAAGGGTAAAACATCCAAAGGGATGAATACTTTTAAAGGCACTGTATTTTCATCTGCATCGTTGACTAGACTGTTGAGTTATTTCTCTACAAGTTGATTCACTGTAGTCTCAAAGTTCCTCTTTAAGGATTGTTGTGTAATGCAGACATTTTGAGTCTAATTTTCCCTCCTGTGCCTGCTCTATGAGACTTTAAATGAAGGTTAATGAGGCAGGAAGAGAGATGATAATTAGGAGATAATCTTTATTAATATGCATGTTTATCATCGCACATTTCATTTGCATGTAGCGATGTGCAGTAAGGCTTCATGTGGTTAATACTGCGGCACGCCTTCATTCTCTAATATTTCAGTAATCGCTCTGCAGCGGTGAAAGTCAGGAAGGTCAGAGTCAAATCCCAGGAGCTTCTGATTTCATTTTGCCGAGGTGGAAATGGGCCTTCTGCCTCTTCCTCTGCTAAATCTCACACTAAGTAGCTGCAGTAGGCACTTGAGAAAGCCCCCTGGGATATTTATGTGTTGACCCACTCTTGGTCAACAGTGCCGTGTTATTTGACCTTTGTCCCCGGTTTAGTCTCCCAGCATTCAGTCCAGACAAGCTGAGGAGGTACTGCCATCTACTGGACGCCCCTGATGCTTCATTTAGTAGGATTTGTGCCTCTTGGGGTTGATTATGAGTGATTCTGATTAGATCCTATTATTCATACAGGGCTGACGATGTATAACAATTATCCTCCATGTCTGGATGGAAAGATGGCATGCTTTGAATCATAATCAGTGATTTAATCCTGTGGTAGATTTATCTGATTAGGGAGCAAAACACAGCCACATCCCTCCTGTCCAGCCTTTGAGTCCAAAAACTGAAAGTGTGCCTGCCAAAGGATTCTGTTTGTTCTTTATTTAAGACATTTTACTAACAAATAGCAGTGCTGAAACTGGGAGCATTTAGAGGCTGCTGTGATTGATGTCTGCAACAAATGAAGTATTTATTTGGCATGTGTTTTCGCTTCATGTCCTTATTTTACTTTTATGTTGCAACATGAATTTTTATGCTCAGTTGTCATATTCGTTTAGTGAAACAGAAAATGGCGAAGATAAAAAATATAATCTGGAAATCTGACGTTTTTTCCTTTTTTTGGAGGTGAAATGTGTAAATGTTGCTCTGCAACATTTGAAACACAAATTTCATGCATGTGTGTGCATGGATGGATGTAAGACATTAATCTGTAGAGCAGTGATACTCAGCACATGGCTCTTGAGCCACATGTTGCTCTTTCATTCTAATTTGTTGCTCTTTTAGGTCTTAATTTGAAACATTATTCCCCAAGAAAACCTCAGAAATCATCAACTGCAATTCACATTAATCAGTTTGTTTCCCACACTTATACGGTAGGCTTTAATTGTCAACCTTTAGTTTTGTCTGTTGATTTCCATTTCCCTTATTTGAAATCTTTGCCCCTTTTTTCCATTTTTTCACCTCTTTTAATCAATTTTCTCACTTTTATTACATTTTTTCCACTTTCATCCTGTTTTTGCAAATCTCTCTTCTTGCCATTTTTTGCTACTTTTCACCCATTTAAATTTCCTTTTGCCATTAAATGCTACTCTTTCCCCATTTTATTCCCATTTTTGCCACTTTTTGCTGCCTTTTGCTCCTTTTTCACACCTTTTTGCTGTTTTTTGCTACTTTTTGACAATTTTTCCAGCCTGTGACTCATTTTTTGTCACTTCTCACCCATTTTCTGTCACTTTTCGCCCATTTAAATGTCCTTTTGCCATTAAATGCCACTCTTTCCCCATTTTATACCCATTTTTGCCACTTGTTGCTGCCTTTTGCTCCCTTTTCACACCTTTTTGCTGCTTTTTGCTAAGTTTTTGCTATTTTTGATCATTTTTCCAGCCTGTCACTCATCTTTTAGTCGCTTCTCACCCATATTTGAAAAAATTTGACTCAAAAAGAGTCAAATTTTTTTGAGTGTATTAATAACCAGCCACTGTCAGAGTTAGAGTAAAAACACAAATGAAATTCTGCTGCATTAAAACTTTAGCCACACCCACTTAAGTTTTAATTTTTTACTCATGGACGGTCACGGCTGCAGCTCGTCAGCTGTCCCAGCTGCAGCTCATCCTTGGCAATCAAGATCTCCTCACCTGGTGTTGAACTCTAATCAGTGTGTACTACAGCTTCAGGTGACCTGGCTCCTCTTCAGCCTTTGAATTCAGTGACTTTTCACTGAGGTTTTTTGCCTTATCTAGTGGCATTTTGTCCTTTTTATTTTTTTTTTGCAGTGTCTCTGTCTCTCTGCCTGTGCCTCTGCCACCAGCCAGTACACTCACCATCGTTTGCACTGTTGTTGTTATCAAATAAACTCCTTCTCCCAATTTTCACCCATTTAAGCTACATTTTATCATTAAATACCACTTCTTCCCATTTTTTGCACATTTAAGCCACTTCTTTGCCACTTTTATCCAAGTTTTGCCCATTTGAACCATTTTTATGGCCAATTTTTTTTTACGTATGTAAACTACCTTTTGCCACTTGTTTCATCTTTTTTTCTGCCTGTATTTGCCACTTCTTTTTGCCCCTTTTATCCCATTTTTGCCCTTTTTTTAAACAATTTTTTGCCAGTTTTCACCCATTTCAGCTATCTTTTGCCATTAAATACCACTTGTTTCCTGTTTTTGCCCAATTTGACACTGTATTTGCAACTTTTTACCCATTTTTGCCCCTTTTCACCATTTTTCCTCCCAGTTTTCACACATTTAAGCTGCCCTTTGTCATGAAATACCACTTGTTTCCTAGTTTTTGCCCATTTTAGCCACTTCTTTTGCCACTTTTATCCCTTTTCAGCTACCTTTTGCCACTTCATACCAGTTGTTTGCTATTTTTTCACCATTTTTGCCACTCTTGACTGCTTTTTGCCCATTTTATTCACTTTTCACTCATTTTCTGCCACATTTGGACCATTTAATGGCACCTTTAACTCATTTTTTGTCACTTCTCACCTATTTTTTGCTCCTCTCTGTTCCCTTTTCCACTTTTCCTCCCCATTTTCACCCTTATTTCACCCATTTTTGTTGTATTTTGACCATTTTTGCCACCTTTAACTTATTTTTACTGCTACTCCAAGCTGTTTTTGCTTCACCACTTATGTTGTGGCTCTTGCAAAGTTATTTTTCAACAACTTGGCTCTTTGGTTGAGCGGGGTTGAGTAACACTGCTCTACATAATCTTTTTGTTGTCATCTTGATTGAGACCCCGCCTGCTGGCAGCATTTCCATATTGCGTGCTTAACTTTGCTTCATATTCATTATACTAAATGAAAGTCAGTGTAATGGGATTAATAGAATCCTGTAATGATTCTAATTGAGTTAATTCTCCCTCAGCCTTGGGAGATATATAGGGATGATATGTTAATATGAGTCAGCCGTTTTTTATTAAGCCGGTTATTTACAGCATCACACAGTCCTATAGGGCATTAAACAGTGAGAGTGTGTATGACTGATGTCTCCACTTGAAGGTTAACGTGGCTTTAACTACCCTAAATTCATGCGTATAGGTTGGATCTGACATGCAGCCACTTTTCAAAAGCGGCTCAGACATTTTAACTCTCTGCACGGGGCTCAATTAAAGGGCTAATGAAAAGACCATTAGGATTAAGTCTAAGGTGTGCTTTGGATTGATAAATATGTTGGTGAAATTACTTTGCATAGCCTTGCCAGCAGGCAGGGATTGAGAAAAGGTCAGCATACGGTATTCGTCATTTTTCTGATCCATTCCCTGTGAAATATGGAGAGCGTAATGGCCCATGTCTCCGGCCAATGAAAGGTTTAATTAAAGCAAGATGAAAATGGTGATTAGAGAAATCACTGTAGCTCACAATCAGCTGAAGAGAGGCTGGGATGTTTCAGTTGTTTGGTAGAAGCAGAGCGTAGACCACAAAGGAAGAAAATTCGTCACAAAGAGGAAGAAATCAAATGAAAAGATGAGGTGGGAAATACTTCAGACGGGTTTAAGCCTCTGAAGATCCCAGGATATTTCTTTTTTTGGTAGCTATGCTGGGTTATTTGTATAATAAGAAAGATCTTCCCACACTCAAAACAAGTAGTTCATTTATAAACCTGAGGGCAGTTCCTGGCACCAGGGCCTGTTCTGGCTTTTCTTCTGTGCTGTGAAGAGCAGGCTTGTCTGGGAAGGAGGAGGAGACGGTGAAAAAAACTGAGTCAACAAAGGAAAACGTCCAGAAAATAAATTGTTTGCAGGAGTAAATACTGTAATCAGTGTAAGTGCATCCACTAAAATGCCCAGTGACCTGCAGCACCAGTGATGCATCAACTCTGTCTTAACCCTTTCAGCACATGCAGCACGGATCTGTGCCAAAGGCACACCCTTTGTAAAACGCTTGGTAACTTCTGAACTGTAGATCGTAAGTAAGGCACTTACTTGTTTTTTAATCCATTGAATGTGAAAAGAATTGGACAAAGCCTTTAACATCAGCCGTTTGATTACAATAGGCTCAAACAGCTTTTGAAGCCAATCCATGACGGCCTCCATACTGAAATCGCTGTGTCAGCCGAACTTTGGATCAACCTAACGGCAGACAAGAACCCACCCACTAAGCTTGACTTCCTGTCAGCTAAGCTAGCACTAAAGCTAGCCTTTTGGTTGACAGGTAGGTAGCATCTGCTTTTCAAGCTATCTGTCAATCAAATGAGATGAGCCAATCAGTGCCCAGTGAGATTTTTCCTGAATATAGTTAAAATAATAATAATAAAATTCAACCCCGTACAGTGAGAGCACATGAAAACATTAGCTAATGTTTTGATTTTTGAACCAGTCTGTAATCCAGTTAGTTTCTAATTAAAACTGTTTAACGTGTTGTTTATGGGACTTCTGGCGTTCCTGCTGCCAGCCTCAAGTGGACACTCGCGGTATTGCCATTTTTTGCACTTCAGCATTGGCTTCATTTTTCAGGAGGGTTGCTTTGTTTTCTTCCTATGAAAGATCTCCATGGTTAACCTGACACGCCAGATAGATTTGTTTCACATATCCATCTGGTAAACCTCCCATAAGCCAAACGGTTCAGACGGGAGCTTTGCAAGATGGATTCACCACTGAGAAACACGGAAATGGGCAGATCCATCTGCTTTGCAAGGTTACTCAGTTGTGCCTTTCTAATGACGTTCTCCACACTTTCTAGTGAGTCTGGAGCTTGGCTGATTCTCTGGGGTCTTTAAAGATTAAATCCATGTCAGTAACTCTGATATTGGACATCTTTTTATCCATTTATAAAACATTTTTCGATTGTTCCTGCAGTTAGTCTGCTACACTGAGTAGCCACATTGTTTGTATCCCAGAATGCATTGCAGCTGGGCTGTAACAAACAAAAGGAAGCTGTTCCATCTTCATTTCATGCTTTGCCAAACAGTGCATGTGCTCAGACTTAAAAAATTAAGAAGAATCGCTCAGAGTCACTGCACTTTAAATAATGACTGAAATTCCCAAAAGTGCAAGGACTTTTTTGTGAAAATGTGAATATTTTGAAGACTTTTTTGACACAGAATTATTATTTTTAATTCTTCAGTCCTAAAGAGATGGGGTAACATATTTGTGCAAAAAAAAAAAAAAAAAAAAAAACAACCTCTCAGTCATTATTGTTTACTGCGTTTGATACGTAAAAGTAAGTCGTAAGTCTGAGCCGGCCTTTCGACCAAGCAGAAACTTCCAGTGTGGAACAATGAAACCAATGCAGGAGTGCAAAAATTGCAGTTCATAAAGTGTCCACTAGAGCAGTGGCTCTCAACCTTTTCAGCCCGTGACCCCCAAAATAAAGGTGTCAGAGACTGGGGACCCCACTGTACCTGAAGACGGTTGAACACAGCCATGCACATTCAAGAACAGTCATGTGCAGACAAGGCCATCTATTAGGGGAATGAATGGGAGAGCTTTCCAGGGCCCAGCCAAACTGGGGGCCAGCAAAATCATGGCCAATTGTAAAGTTAATCTGTGGTATTTTAAATTTAACCTGAATAATAACCACTCTTATCAAAAGAAAAAAATATCATTTTAATTTATTTGTGTAGTAAGTCGCCCTCTTAAAAATGTAAATCCTTTTGTTAAAAACAGAAAAAATGGGTTAACAGAAGCTGAAATGGGAAAATAATGGTAAAAAATGCTGGGAAAGGTGGTGAAATTGGATTGTAAAAGTAGCAGAAATGGGTTAGAATCACCAAAAAAAAAAAGGCAAAAATTGGTTTAAGTGGCAAAAAAGGGCATACAAGGTGGTAAAATGGGATTTAAAAGTGGCTGAAATGGCATTAAAGTGGGAAAAATAGGTTGAAATTTGGTGAAATGGGATGAAAAATTGATATAAACTGGCTAGAAAGGGTTAGATGAAGCAGAAATGGGTTAAACTGGTGAAAATGGGCATATCAAATTTTGAAATGTGGCATAAAAAGTGGTAAAGAGGGGTTAATTATGTCAATAATGGGTCAACAGAGCCAACAATAGACTGAAGAGTGGCAAGATTTGGTTTAGACGTGGCAAAAACAGGCAGGAAAAAAGTGGTGGAAAGGTTTTAAAATTGACAAAAAATGGGTTTTAAGTGGCAAAAATGTGTTAAAATTGATCAAATTGGTGTGAAAAAGTGATGAAAACATTTTAAAATTTGGCAGAATTGGTGAAAGTGGCAACAGTGTCATTCAAAAATATTCTTTTTTTTTTTTTATGCATCTGGAGACCCCATCTCAGTGTCTCGTGACCCCAGATGGGGTCCTGACCCCAACGTTGAGAACCCCTGCAGTAGAGGCTGAATGCAGAATAACAGGAAGTCACACTCACAGCCCAAGTTAAAGTTCCAACTTTTACAGCAGACATGTTCATCAGAGTGAGATCAGCATGCGTTAGTAGTTGGACAGACGGGTCTGCTGATGCATCACAGTCACACAAGCATTCAGAAAAAGTCCATTACTGCAGAGACTGCATGGAAATAAGGCCCAGAATTATGTAGGAGTCTGATTTAGTATGTGACATCAGTTTCCTGAGAGCCTGGGGTCTGGGTCCCTGGAGGGAGGGCACAGAGGTTTGTCTGCTCTGAGGTTGTCTAAATAAGGTTCATAACTAGAACTAGAGAAACATAATTATTGGATGATTCATACAAAAGTCTTTCAGTAGTGACAAGTGTTTGTCAGCCTGTTATACTGGGAAAAGTGACATAAATGGACAGAGCTGCATTGTTATGGGGGGCTCCAAGGTAAAAGAATGGGAGCCACTGATATATGTATGGTTCAGCTACAAAATGATACAGTATGGGACATTTCAATGCAAAGAGCTGAAGTGTAAACCACACACATATTGCACATTACCCATACTGTGCAATAAATACAAGATCAATAAGAGGAGACTGTGTGTGTCATTTAAAGCTCACGCTCTCTCACTGCACTGACTACAGACTGCTCACTGCTGATTCATTCTCTGCACATCATTTGTTCCAGTGAAATCCCTGAGAAAACACACACCGCCTGATATCAGCCTCTAGATGGCAGTAGAAGTCTCAGTATCGCTCTCCTCACAGAGACGCTGAAATCTCTTGAAAGTCTCGGTGAAACCCAACACTTGCAGGAAAGGATGTTTCACAAGCATCCGAGACATTTGAGAGAGTGCCAGGCAAATCCTCGGCTCGGGCTGATTATTTGCTCCTCGATGGTTTGGAAAGTAGGCCAAGGCTCCACTAATGCTGATCTGCTGCAAAGGTTTGACACGAGCCACAGACGCTGAATGTGTCACAGAGAAGAAAACACAAACATACAGATACAGGAGGATAAATTTACATCTGGGGTTGTGGGAGTGCTGAAATGATTATTCCACTGATATTCAGGGTCATTATTCTGCTATTCAGATGATTCATTTTAAAGAGATGCCATTAATGCTGCAGCAAAGAGGACAGTTCATGTCCTTTACATCATGATTCAACAGCACAGCTCTTCTTTTCTTCTTAATTAGGACCCTGATAATCAGCAGACGTGTCATCTATTATTCTCTGGGTCTGGTCAGACTCACAGTTTAGACAAAAAAACACATAAAGCAGGGAATGTACTGCTTTCTTTGATAAAATTCAAGCGTTGAACTTCAATTTATTGCACCATTTCCTTGTTAAAATGTAAGCCAAATTCAATTTTCAGACTTTATTTGATACATTTTTAACCAAATTACCCTTACAATAGAGGTTTTTATTGTTTGACTTTTAAATATGACATTTAAACCAAACATTCACTCCCATTTTATCCAACTGGTAGTATCCTAAAGTACCAAAACCTTTAGGGTGAACTCAAACTAGGATCAGAGCCCCCATACTGTGCCAGCCCTCCTGGTTTCCACACTGGTTTGCACCCACATTTCTCCAGGTCTGACCGAGCCTGAGCATGGTTACGTCCCATACACACATGTTTGGGTCATAAAACTGAGGCTGAAGCAAGGCAAAGATGTGGGTACCATTGGTAGCGACAGGGGCATAGCTAGGGATTTGGGCCCCCTTAAAGAATATTACACAGGGCCCCCCTTAACCAGCTAGCTAAGCAACAAATGTTGTGTCATTTTTACATTATCTATGCATTTAAATGTTTTTTTCTTAACCAGAACTTCCCACTGTAAGAGCAATATTTTTACTTTGGTTAAACTAAATTTACTTGCATTATTTCACGGTGCTGGACTGCACCATTTGGACATTTTTAAGGGAGGAGCAGGGCCCCTAGTATTTTATTTGATACAAATTTCAGTCTGTTGACCAATTCATTTAGTTGCTTTTGATTCAATGGTGACATTTATTACTAGGAAAAAAAAAACACACACACACACACACACTTGTCATTGCAGGCTTCTTGAGGGCCCCTCCCTACTGGGGCCCAGGGTAATCAGTACCCTTTATCCCCCCTTTGCTACATCCATGGGTGGCGAAGGAGGATTGGCATTACCCTGGTCATGCTCTGGATGTCCTTGCTTGCTAAAAAAGCAAAAACAGGAGCTCCCTCCTAACATTAAACTGAAAAATAGGTGCACGACCACAAAGGTTAAACTAGAAGCAGGAAAGGTCTGCACTCAAAATATCCTTTTACTGTTTATTTAGGCTTAACAGGCCACACCGGATGCGTTTCGACACGTCTTCTTCAGGTCTTCTTCAGCGTTGCAACGCAGAAGCAATAATATCATGGACTTATACCAGAAAGGATGATAAATTAACCTCAAAAGGTAAAATAGTCCGCTGTTGACGTACTATTCCTGCGTGAACTTGCAGTTCTCCCGTGATCTCTTCCTGCTGATCAGGGCTGCACGCTGCGGTGCTGCGCTCTAGACTTGCTTCCAGTGGGCGAGGTCGCTTGCCTATAGGTCGGATCAAACCCGCGGCACACTCGTCCTATGTGGAAATTGCAGGTGAGATTGAGGGTTAAGAGGACAAATGGGATCGAGCCTGTGTGTCTAATGCTGATGTAATAGGGAGAGCGAGGATGGGCAATGCTTGATACAGGCTCCTGGTGGGGGGGCGGCATGGACCTGGAGGATTGCCATCAAGAGGTCAGAGCAGTAAAGGACCACAGCTGATTTAGTGAAGTGTTGAACCGGCATATCTTCCCATACCTGATACATCTTTAGAAATAGTTTGAATTTACTTGAACCATTTCAAAGTTTAAAATTCTTGTATTTTTATAAGAGACAGTTACATCTTCTGCAGATGCTTTGCCTGGTTTTCTCAAGATTAAGGCCAATTTTCACTAATTTTTCAAGTTTGACAGTGTCACTGCATTTTTATCTTGTTTCATCATGCTTTTGGTGCATGTCTGCTCTGTATTTGTCTTTCTGCCACCTATCTCTACTAGGATTGCTATGAAAAGGAGATCTTCAATGTCAACAACCTTTTCCTGGTTAAATCAAGTACACTAAAATGAGGTCCAGATCTGCACATGAGAGATTTGTGTGTCCATGTTGTTTTATCTGAAGCTGTATGAACCTTGTTTTTGTTGCATACCATGATTTGCAGTTGTGTTGAGCAAACTGAGAAATAATCTTTCATCCTCCCACAAACACTGTGGGTGATACTAAAGCCATATTTGTGTTTCAATACAGCATGCTTTAAATTACAGATGGAACTACAATTCTGATGCTGTTGCATGAAAAATGTTATTTATTTCTGCTGGTTTCAAAAGGATATTTTACTCCACACTGCCTGCTGGGACACATCCTTTTAGTGAGATAATTTTATGTATAGTCACGCTGGCTCACACTTAACAAACAGCATGAAGAAACAGGTTTCATGTAAAAGCATGCATATCTATAAATCCTGCAGCCTAGCCTATAATATACAACACAGTGAGAGACAAACTCACAGAAATAAAAGGCTTTATGGGGAGTGGTTGATGGCGAGCAAACAGGCCGGAGGAGATGGAAGAAGAACACCGGGGGGAATGATGAGAGGAAATGATGCGCGTGATGAGTGCTGAATGGTTGGCCAGTGGGACAGACCCTGTCAGACTGTCTGCTAAAGGGGTGGAAGACGGAGAGAGAGAGGGTGCAGAGAGGACAAGAGGGAGAGATAGAGCGTGAGAGAGCAGCGGGAAAATGGTGATCGATGTCAAAATACTATTACCTGGTGACAACCAAGGTTTTCTCTGTCTGCTGCTTCATCACCATCACACTCTGAGAATGTGCTGATTCTCCATCAGGACTGGGAAAAATCAGAGATTCTAGATAGATTTGCAAAGGAGTTATGGGATAAGCAATGTCTGAATGGGGAAACATCATTTTATTTATCTAAATTTTATTCAGGAACATTCATAATGTTTGCAACTAGAAATGTTGCCTGGCAGTTAAATGCCTCCACAGATATACAACCGCTGAGTAAGGATTAAAGCTAAGTTGGTTTTTTCCCCCTGACCTTAAAGGGGACATATTTTACCCTTTTAAAACAAGTTTATATTGGTCCCAGAGGTCCCCAAAGCATGCTTATGAAATTTATTGCTGAAAAAACACTCCAGTATAGGATTTTTTTATGTCTAAAAACCTCTCTGTCAGTCCTGCTCAGTACGAGCTGTCTCTGTGTCTGTGGCTTTAAATATTACTTAGCTGTCTGACTCCGCCCCTCTCAGGAAATGGATGTGGCTTAATGGATGTGGCTTGTTGGTACCCAATCCGTCCCTGAAACCCGATTTTTACTGCGCATGTGCAAAAACGCGTCTACATCCGCTCAGCAGCCAATTGAAGCATTTTACAGCAGTTACTGATCGGGCAGTGTTGTTGCTGCCCGATCCGTACTACACATCTGCAAATATACGTCACCATTTTTTTTGTTGTTGTTGTTGCCACCAGCCGAACAATTTAAAAGAAGAAGAAGAACATAGCAACATTTGAAAGGAAACACGGGAAAGATGACTGCGACAATGGACGTTTATCAGCAGCTACATGCTTTTCTCCTTAATGGAGATTATGTTGTCATTTTGTTGAGTTTGAATAAAGTTCTTGTAAAATAAATAAATAAATAAAAAATTCTGGGATGGATCGGGTACCGACGTGGCTCCTCTCAGAGGAGGCAGCTGAAAGGAGGATCAGGGGAGGAGGGTGGGACTTTGGTCCAAGTGGGAAGGGCCATCTGAACCTGGGGGCGGGGCTAACTCCCCACATGATACCATGAGGGGAAAAACTGAGAACGGCTTGTTTTAGGACTCTTTTCTGAAAGTTGGTGAAAGAGAGGGTGGATGGGAATGGATTTTTCTGGTACTTGAGGGGATTTTGAACAGGCCAGGAGTACATATTTTTGAAAAACCTGAAAAAAGTGATTATTGCATAAAATGTCCTCTTCAAACCATAAGAATCTGGTTTAGTCTGAGCTGGGCTTATAATCTAATGAGATCCTCCAGAAGGAGCAAATATTTGTGTAAAGTTGGAAGAAAATTCCTTAAGCCTGGATGAGAAGAAGTGGGCAGTTACTGATGTATGAAGAGTTTCGGTTAGCCAGTATTCACTGGCTAGTTTCACAGGCAGATATCAGGTAGATAACTGAAACAAAAAACTTAAAGATTTTTATGTGTGCCACACATAAACCATCAGAGACTTTTTGCACCAACCTGTTTGCCTATCTCTTGGGGACCAAAAAAGTGAAAAAATAATCCTTCTGTGACAAAAAAGTCTTCAAAATATTCACATATTTACAAAAAAAGTCCTTGCACTTTTTTTCCTGGCTGTTTTGAGCCATTATTCAAAGCAGTTCCTGTCTTCAGATACACAGAGGGCCACATCTCAGGCTGCCTGTCTCTTTTTCTCTCCATTATGAGCCACTCAGGTGCTCTCCTCCTGGTGTGACAACAGAACAGCCTGCTATTGGTTGTCAATGTCCATGTGAGAACTGGTTTAGAACTCTACCTGGTAGCTAATACCAAGCCAGCATGAAATTCAGTTAAAAAGTGGGTAAAAAGCCGTTGCACATCGGCGTTATTGGTGTGAATTTGATCTTTAAAGTTCCCAGAAAGTCACCAAAGTTGTAGGCTTGCTAGAAAAGCTTCTGTAAGGGCTATAGCATCATAAGAACAGTGAAATGGAGGGAAAAAGTATGTAGCTATGTTGTACAGTTAGTTATTTAAGTTATTTAACTTTAAATAACATTTATCTCTTCTTTTTATTGTCTCAGAGGGCTCATATAAAGTCAAAGTAACTTCAACCCAAAGTCATGTCACTATGACCAACTTCCTCTTTAGTGCAGGGGTTGTTTATCTACGCAACCTAGCACATGGCTAATTTAGGCGCGTTATTCATGTCATCAGTGTTTGACATCAACCAAAGCTTATCTCTGGGATAGTGTAGAGCTACTGAAAATAATGCAAGATTGATGGTATTGAAGGTTTGTGAGTTTATAATGAATATGCTGAAACAAAGGGAACTGTAGATTTTACTGTTTTAATGATGGTTACAGTTGAGATCATCAGTATGAGGACTAACACTGGACAAATGACGGTAAGACTCAATTTTCAGTTGTAATGCAGAGTTTTAAGGTGACGTCTTGTTAACAGAGCACTGGGTAGTTGTTTGCATGATTTGTTGGCGTTGTCAGTGGAGGATGGTATTTGGTTGGTGTAAACTGCTAAGTTATGGTAGCAGCTAATGTGCTAACAGGGTAACTGAGAGCTAATGGTGCTAATGTGAAGCTAAATGCTGTTGTTATCTATGTGTTAAATGAAGCTGTGTATATTGTGCAACTGTCTGCATGTGTGTAAGAAAAAGCTTGCAATTTTCATCATGTTTATTTAAACAACTTTCACAAAGACAAATAAGAGAGTCTTTCATGAGCCATTTCCATGGTCCAACCACCCACCCTCCCACCCATCCATCCGTCTTCTTCTGCAAATCTTGGGTTTGCAGCAGACGAGGTAAGTCAACCCAGACGTGACTGTCCCCAGCAACATTTCAAGTTCCTCCTGAGGGATTAGGAGGTGTTCCCAGGCCAGATGAGATATATAATCCCTCTCAAGTTTGGGTCAACTCTGGGGTCTCCTTGCATTTGGACAAAAAAACCATGCGTGATGGCCTAATATTTCTATACTTTTTGATACCACTGATCAATAAAATACCATACCATACCCCCTCCCACTTTTGAACACAGTCCCCTGTGGTTTGAATAAAAGTCTGTGGCATGCTTTGGTTAAAATAACATGGATCAAACACCAGAGGAGGTTGTAAACCAGCTCTAGACATCCTTTCTCTGATTGGTCTCTTTAAATTCAAATGAGCTCCTTCTCATCCTGCCTCCCTCTCTTCCGCATGGCATGCCGATACTAGTACAGCTTTGCACTTCCATGGCTGTGGGTGGAGACCTACAGGAGGGGACGCCATGCAATGGGCAGGTATTATTATAATGACTCAGCGTGATGTTACAGCAGACAGATTCTAAATGGATCATCAGATTTAATGTTTTCAGACATAGAAGGACCACAAACACAGGACTGGGTCAGCTTATTTTGTCTTATTTGGATAGGTAGATGCTCAAATGTATTTGTAAAAATACTAAATTGTGGGTTTTTCATGCCATGTCACCTTTCAGAGTTTAGATATTCTTGACAATCAGAAAAATTGGCAATGTTTTAGTACATTTTAGACAGTGGGAGTTTGTCTGCAATCTTGATAATAAAAAATAACCAATATTTGGAGTTAAGCATGTTTATTTTTGGTATTTCTGGTATTGTGAAAACCATTATTATGTCTTTAAAAATAATAATGAGGGTATTGAGGTGTGATTTTTGGTCCATAAAGCCCAGCTCTGCTCTCCATCATGCAGTGACGACCAACTGATTACTAACTGGAAGGCTTCAGAGATGGAAAAGCGGGCCAGCAGCATGTTTTATTCAGCTCTTATTACATAAAGCCTGTGTTGCAGTTCTCCTTTGCATGAGTGTTTCAGTAGCCCAGAAATGTCTAGGGCTCACGGTGCTGCATCGAACGACGTTTGCTCCTCTTGTCTTCAAGCTTTTCATCTGCAGAGCGGGCCCTCGCGCAGAAACAATGATGACCCAGTTCTGAGTTTGTCTCTGTCTTACAGCCAGTTCTCTGCTGTCCTAATCATAGTCCCTCTGCTCCAAGAGCTGCTGCACTACCGAGACAGGAGAGAGGGAGAGCTAGAGAGAGAGAGAGAGAGTGAGGAAGGGAGGAGAAGATATGAAGTGATAAAAAGAGAGCGGGGCGGAAGGAAAGTCAGCATGAGTGAGAGGGAAGAGGAGAGGCAATCTCAGAGGAGGAAGAGGAAGTGAGAGGATGATAAAACATATGGATGATATGGATGGATGGATGGATGGATGGATGGATGGATGAAGGAATGCATGGATGGATGGGTGGATGGATGTATGAATGAATGGTCGATGGATGATGGATGGATGGATGCATGGATGGATGGGTGGATGGATGGATGGATGGATGAAGAAATGCATGGATGGATTGGTGGATGGATGGATGAATGAATGGTCGATGGATGATGGATGGATGGATGCATGGATGGATTGGTGGATGGATGGATGAATGAATGGTCGACGGATGGATGGATGGATGGATGAATGCATGGATGGATGGATGGATGGTCGATGGATGATGGATGGATGAATGCATAGATAGATGGATGGATGAATGAATGGATGAATGGATGGATGGATGGATGGATGGATGGATGGATGGATGGATGAATGGATGGATGGATGGATGGATGGATGGATGAATGGATGGATGGATGGATGGATGGCTGTGCTCACAGTAGGGCTGGGTAGTATAGATTAAAAAAATCATACCTAAATGTTGTACCCTTAGAGCTCACAGCTATTTTTTCACCATCATGCCTCGTCTGGACTTTTTGTCTAAAAGCTTGTAAAGCATCAACCCTGTGGTGCACAGTCAAGCTCTATACATCCTGTTCTTCAGGACAACCTGGGCTGTAAGAATATATTGCTACAGGGGCCAGTATGTGGGTTTGTGATGGCATAAGCCTTCAGTAGGGAATGCCCCCGCCCCTCTAACACTACAATATAAAATCACAGAGCAGTTCTGTTGTTAGCTGATGCCTTTCTTGAAAGTTATCAGTCAGTTAAATGCTGCTTCTTTTTGTTCATTGTGAGGTCAATTTGCCAAATCTATCAGCACAGTGGTCTATGGGTCATTGAAAGCATCATAACAGAGATTTGAGCCAGAAAACAGACTTTGTCTCCTCTCAGGCAGCTGCACTCTAATCATAGGGTCATCATTCAGATTGTAACATTATTTAAATCTGACAGGATCGTATTTCTCCTGAGTGGGTGTGGCTTCAGCTCATTCAACAGACACGCCCACACCATACTGAAGCAGACATTACTGCCTAATTTTTCATGATTTTGAAGCTTGTTTTAAAAAATTAGTGATGTTTTATTTGATTGAAATTTGATGTAGGGGTTCATAACACAGTGAGCTGTAATACAACAAACCTAAATACAGATTAATTTTCACTCTACAGGGTCTTTAACAGTGCATGTAAACACACCAAGTGTGCAGAATTTTCTCTGCAAACTTTGACAAAAACAAAAAATACACAGCCATAGGCATCTTGGACCAGCATGGTCTCAATGTCATTAGATTTTTCCTAATAACACAATTGCTTCTAAATTAAATCAAATGAATAAAATCATAGTACCCCATTTATGCTAAACATTTCAAACAGACTATCTTGAAACTATATCCATATATTTGTCTTAAAACTTGGTTTATTTTCCAACTCTAGTTCACAGATAGAAAACAAAAGTGAGAGAAAGACAGAGAAGGTTAAACCACAGTAGCTTCTCTGATTTGCTCCCCATGGAGAGCACATCTAAAGGTAGGATTGATTCCATGACAGGCTGCAGAAGAAGAGAAACGGCGTCCTGATGCACGCCGCTCCTTCATCCTGCGCACACGCCTCCTGGGATTCAGGAAATCAGGTCATTCTGTTCATCATCAGGTGTGACTACACATTTGCAGAGAGCTGAGGAGCTCTGCCGTGCTTATGTAATCCGTTACATCTCTATGCTTCCAATAACATACCTGAATATCAAACAGGCACATCCACTCTGATGAGGATTTCTGATGAGGGGGAAAGATGCTGGAGAAACATGAAAGGTTGAAACATTACAACCAAGTCAACAAAAAGATCGCAGCAACCGGATTACAGCTTTCTTGGAAACATTTAGGGTGAAAATCTGCATCGTCAATGGGCTAATTTCACACTTTTATATCTTGTTTACTTGCTTTAATTGGTTTCAGACTCACAGGCTAAACTGATTGTGCAGAAATTTAACAGTGAGGCATGAGAAAAGCGGATCAATGTGGGGTGAAAGAGAGGGAGCTGCCCACAATGCCTTAAAACTAGAGGTTTTATTGTAGAAAGTCAGAATTAGGGGGTTTATTGTTCATTTTTGTCTCTAGTGATTCAGCTACTGTAACTTTTTAATGACCCATGTCTAAATCAGAACCACTGTTTCTACCAATGCTATTCTATCAGCAGGAAGTTCAGATGAGCAGGAAGTACTCAGGGCTAGCAGGGAAAAATTCTGGCTACATGCAGCTCACCCAGACAGAAGGCACATGTTATTATGCCATGAAAACCAGACATTATACGAGTTTCACACATCACTCTATAACCGGTTTGATAGCCGTGGCTGGCCACACAATGAACAACTTTAGATTTCAAAATGTACTCTTTTTTTCAGTATATTTATCACCAGCTATCGCCAGAGATGGAGTAAAAACACAATAAATTCTGCTTGAGTAAAACTTTAAACACGCCCACTTCACTCAGCTGCCATCACTCATGGAGGATCAGGGCTGCAGCTCGTTAAGCATCCCAGCTGCATTTAATCCTTGGTAATCAAGATCTGCACACCTGGTGAGGAACTTTTAGGCCTTGTCCACACATAAGTGGACATTTTTAAAGAGCCTGTAAAGTAAAAATAATTCTGTATGTAGGTTTGTTGTATGAAAGATAACTGTGTTGTGAATTTCAGTCAAATAAAGCATCTCCAAGTTTATAAAATTAAGCTTCAAATCATAAAATGAGGCAGTGAAATCTGCTCCAGGATGGTGTGGGCGTGTCTGTTGAATGAGCTGAAGCCATGCCCACTCAGGTGGAATATGATCCTCTCAGGTTTTAAAAATGTTACAATCTGAATGGAGGAAAGCAGTCACGCCATTAAACTGTCTCTTGACCTTTTGTTGACCTTAGAAGAAGAGACAAAGGCTGTTCAAATTTCTGCTATGATGCTTTAAATGATCCATAGACCACTGTGACAGCAGACTGTACTGAGATGAACTGTGATGAGGAGAGGCTCATAGATAAGTTGAATGAGTTTAACAAGCCCTCACGCAGTAAGCATGAGCAGCTATCTTCTATTTGGAACCACAGATAAAGACGCATACAGGCAGGGTAGTCTGCAGCATTAACCCCCTCACTCATGGTGTCATACTTGGAAAAATACTTTACCCTAAAAACATGACCCAATAAACAAAACATGCATAACTACAACTTTGCATTGAAACATGAACATTATAGAACGGTACAAGAGTGAATTCCGTTGCACAAAATAATCCCAGGAGTCCAGGTGACTGCTTCCTTCCACAATATTGTAGCATTAGAGGGGCGGGGTCATTCCCTACTGTGGGCTCATGACATGTGAGCCCACATATTGGCCCCGCCCACATGAAACCAAGCCAGGAAAGAGGTGAAATGGCCTAAATCCAGAATCCAGTCTCATGTAGATCTCAGTGTTTCGCATGTTTACAGCAACCATATTCCAACATTTATGGAGTGTTAAGACAAAAACTTTGGATTTCACTTTACAGGGTCTTTAAAACCAGAGGTTTTTCTCCATCTGTATTTAAAAAAAAATCCTGTCCACACAGTTTTAGGGACATCTGCATCCACACAGAGACTTGAAATGTGCTGGAAAGTTCACATCATGCCAACAGTTGTCTGTCCTTTACTGCAGTAGTTGTCAACCCTGGCATCTTGAGACACCAACAAGGGGTCCCCAGATGCCACCAATTTTGCCAAAAATTTAACCCCTTATCATTATTTTTCCCACCAATTTTGACACATTTTGCCGTTGAACACATATTTAAACCCATTTCCCCACTTTTTTTCTGCCTGTTTTTGACACTTCTAAACCAGTTATTGACACTAAAACCCCTTTTAATCACCTTTTATGCCCATTTTTCCATTCTAACCACATTTGACTTGATATGCCCAGATTTGCTAGTTTAAAGTCCCTGTAAAGTAAAACCCAAACTTTGTGTCTTAACACAGTAGATATGTTGGGATATGTTTGCTGTAAACATGTGAGTACACTGAGATCTACATGTGACTGAAAGCTGGATTTAGACCGTTAGAAAGTTTCTCACCTCTTTCCTGGCTTGGTGTCATGTGGGCGGGGCCAATATGTGGGTTCATGATGTCACGAGCCCACAGTAGGGATAGACCCCGCCCCTCTAACACTACAATATAAAAGCACAGAGCAGTTCATCTCAGTCCAGTCTGTTGTTAGCTGATGTCACTGCCTTTTTAAAGTTATCAGCCAGTTAAATGAAGTTTTTCTGTTCATTCTGATGAAAATTTGCCAAATCAGCCACAGTGGTCTATGGATCATTGAAAGCATCATAACAGAAATTTGAGCCAGAAAACAGACTCTTTTTTTTTTCTAAGGTCAACAAGAGGTCAAGAGAAGGAATAGTAGTGTGAAGGCTTTCCTCAACTTAGATTTTTCTCCTGAGTGGGCGTGGCTTCAGCTCATTCAACAGACACGCCCACACCATCTTGGAGCAGATTTTACTGCCGCATTTTTCATGATTTTGAAGCTTAATTTTATAAACACTAGAATGTTTTATTTGACTGAAATTTGACCTGGGGTTTCATAACACAATGATCTGTCATATAACAAACCTAAACACAGATTTATGTTCACTTTACAGGGTCTTTAAACGATTTCTGCCCTATTTTTTCCTTCTCAGTTAACCCTTTATTGCCAATTTATATAAATTTTTCTTTGCATTTCATGAAACACCCACCCATTTTTGCCAATTAAAGCCACTTTAGCCACATTTAAACTCCCTTTTACCCTTATTTATGCCCATTTTGCCACTTTTTCTGCTACTTTTTAAAAATCCATTTTCACCACCTTTTCCACCATTTTTTGCAATTATTAACCAATTTTAGCAATTTTGATTATTTTTTCAATGAAACGGATTTGCATTTTTAAGAGGGCTATTTACTACACAAATGATTACAAAAAATATATTTGTGGGGAGCAGGTGACCTAGTGGTTAACGGCACTCCCCATGTACGCGGGCGGCCCGGGTTTGAATCTGGCCCGAGGCCCTTTACCGTGTGTCTCTCTCCCACTCTTGACCCTGTTTCTGACTCTATCCACTATCCTCCCCTATCTAATTAAAGCACAAAAATGCCCCCCCCAAAAAATCTAAAAAAACCCCCAAAAAACAAAAAAAACACACATATATGTATATATTTGTGTGGTTATTTTTCAGGTTAAATATGAAATATGGATATCATAGCTTATCTTTACAATGGAGCATGATTTTGTTGACCTCAAAGGGTCAGAAAGT
This sequence comes from Cheilinus undulatus, assembly GCF_018320785.1. Taxonomy (NCBI): domain Eukaryota; kingdom Metazoa; phylum Chordata; class Actinopteri; order Labriformes; family Labridae; genus Cheilinus; species Cheilinus undulatus. The sequence continues at coordinate 49,799,989 of NC_054870.1, read as the reverse complement.
GCTCCCATTTATCCCCCCAATGGGCGGCCTTGTCCACATTTTCTTAATTATGTATGGCTGTGTTCAACCACCTTCAGGTGCAGTGGGGGTCCCGGTATAGGCCAGCAGTGAGCTCCATGGTCCACCAAGGTGTCTCTTTTTGTTACACAGTGGGAGCAACTGTGTTTATGTGAGAACGTTCTTCAGCCATAGTTAGATCTGAAGTCTGGACTGCTTACTGAGGCTGCTTCTAGCTGATAGAGAGGAAGCTTTTCTGCAACAGCAGCAGCCATTTTTATGTTTTCATGCTCCTCAGAGCTGCAGCAGATGAGCTGATGGAGGTTTTTTTCAGCTGTCAGACTGTTGAAGGTACTGCATTTTGGTAAAGTTTCATTCATAATGCTGATGTGCTTATTCTTTATGTCCAGCAGTCTGAATCTTATTTTCTAGTAAGAAACAGAAACATACAGTTTACCTCAGTTTTTATCATCACAGATCTGTTTTTATCTTATCAACTTTGCTCTGTAAAAAAAAATATTGGGGAATATTTTTTGGCACATTTGTTGTGGATGAAATCATCACTGAAGTCTGCAGAGTTCACGCACGCCTCATGTGTGCAGTCTGGGAGGTTTTTAAGCTAACCAGGAAAAGAAAAAAAAAAAAAAAAAAAAAAAAAAGCAATAGCACTGAGTGACTGTGGCCTCATGTTGATGTCACTCAGGTCTACTGTCGGTGATGCAAATGGACAGGAGAGTAAACACTGGACAAATTGTGCATCCAGCATGAAAACATCTCCCTCTCCCAGACACCCCTTCGTCAGCGGGGTTAGTGCCAGCTGGGGACCGCTGGGATGGATTGACCTTGCCTGTCTCCCCGTATTTGGCAAATTACCCGGTGAAAGGAGGGAATTTGATGTTAAAAATGATGTTTGTGGAGAAAAAGAAGGACAAAACTGTGAGGTTGCACAGCCTCTCTGTCAGCATTAAATGTGCTGTTTATGGTCAGCAGGGTTAAAATAAATGTAAACTGTTCTGCACAATGTCAGTGAATCCTGTGTCCGGGGGGAAGGGAGGTGTGAATGAGATAGAGTCAGTGGTCAAGGATGCCAAAGCCGGAGAGGAACAGAGTTGGCATTGTGTTGGCAGAGAGCTGGTAAAAGGGGGGAAAGGAGGGGGATCTTCGCCTGGCAGAGTGAGCAAAGGGACCACATCTCAATGACTCCTAAGCTCTCTGTATTATGCTAAGACATGTATCCTTCAGGGAGCATGGCTTGGAGTTGAAAGTCACTCAAGGTTGGAGAATTAGCACGGCTAACACGACGGTACCAGCAGCACACCATGCTGCATCTGCATACATTTTTATCAGAAGCTCTGCTTATATTGATTGATTTTTCTTGGTCTAATTAACAGATCAATACTGTTTGACTTTCTACTCTGATGAGAGGTCAAATTTATGAGAATGTATGATTTATAAACAGAGAAATAGTCCTCACATGCAGCCCTGTAAACATAGACATTTGTGCGATGTTTGTGTTATCTCAGAGTTTAACTGCATGTGTCTCCATTTCCTGGCTGTGATTTATATCTCTGACATGCAGAGATGAATTACACCCTCAGCTCATTTCCTCCTCCTCTCCAACCTTTACACAAGGTGACCTTGCGTGTAACATCATTTACAGCTGAATGACATGTTTGCTGTTCATGGTGCTGCCACGCTGCTTCACTACTGTTACTGTTGCTCACTCATAGCTCTAAATGGTACAATTCAATGGATGGGAATTGTCTTTGCCTCCATATGCCCTCCATCTGCTTTGCTCACACTGATCCTTTCTCTCTACAAACGTGTCTATGTGTGGGTAAACACAGCGCAGATGTCACTCCGGTGTGATCAGCGGCTTCAAACCTGTCTTTGCCTAAACTGTGAGTTGAACTGGAGACTGAGGGGTAGATTCACTAAAGGATTGCACAGCTTATGAGGGTGCTAAACCTCTGCCAATTTGACAATAACAATCCATCTAATACTGGAAACACCTGCAAATAGTGAAATGCACCATGACTGCACTTCAGAGCAAATAGCATCCATGTGACTCAGGTGCTCTTTGAACATATTTCAACCAGACATTATGCATACATTTAGACTAGCATTCGGCCCTTTCTATGCAAATGAAGCCTGCTGCTAAAAAGCCTATTACTCAGTGCTAATAGCAGCATGGGACAGCTCAGTGGTGGACTCAGGATGTTTGAGGGGCAAGGGCCAAAATAATGCAAGGGCACCTTTGCACTTAAACTGTTATTTACATTTATGGTGACTGGTTAGAAACCTAATTTTAAACAAGTGATTATACCTACCACACTTTTGTGATAGCACAGACAAGAAATGATGAACTGATGAGTCATTTATCTCACAAAGATACACAACTGAGGATGTCATCTTCAGCTTCAGTTCAGAGCATCACTCTACTGAAGCTGCTGTCTCTGCTGATGTAGAACATTCGACAATCTGAGGAGTTTGGTTCGAGTCACCTTTTACTCTAAAGGACCCCTAAAGAAAACGTTTTGTTAAGAACCTAACATGATCAGACAAATTCATCTAACTGGATAGGTATTTTTTTCTCTCTTATGTACACTATATTGCCAAAAGTATTCACTCACCCATCCAAATAATTAAAATCAGGTGTTCCAATCACTTCCATGGCCACAGATGTATAAAATCAAGCACCTAGGCATGCAGACTGTTTCTACAAACATTTGTGAAAGAATGGCTCGCTCTCAGGAGCTCAGTGAATTCCAGCGTGGTACTGTGATAGGATGCCACCTGTGCAACAAGTCCAGTGGTGAAATTTCCTGGCTCCTAAATATTCCACAGTCAACTGTCAGTGGTATTATAACAAAGTGGAAGCGATTGGGAATGACAGCAACTCAGCCACCAAGTGGTAGGCCACGTAAAATGACAGAGCAAATTCAGTGGATGCTGAGGCGTATAGTCTGCAGAGGTCGCCAACTTTCTGCAGAGTCTATCACTACAGACCTCCAAACTTCATGTGGCCTTCAGATCAGCTCAAGAACAGTGCATAGAGAGCTTCATGGAATGGGTTTCCATGGCCGAGCAGCTGCATCCAAGCCATATATCACCAAGTGCAATGCAAAGTGTCAGATGCAGTGGTGTAAAGCACGCCGCCGCTGGACTCTAGAGCAGTGGAGATACATTTTCTGGAGTGACGAATCGTGCTTCTCCATCTGGCAATCTGATGGACCAGTCTGGGTTTGGCGGTTGCCAGGAGAACGGTACTTGTCTGACTGCATTGTGCCAAGTGTAAAGTTTGGTGGAGGGGGGATTATGGTGTGGGGTTGTTTTTCAGGAGCTGGGCTTGGCCCCTTAGTTCCAGTGAAAGGAACTCTGAATGCTTCAGCATACCAAGAGATTTTGGACAATTCCATGCTCCCAACTTTGTGGGAACAGTTCGGGGACGGCCCCTTCCTGTTCCAAAGCAAGGTCCATAAAGACATGGATGAGAGAGTTTGGTGTGGATGAACTTGACTGGCCTGCACAGAGTCCTGACCTCAACCCGATAGAACACCTTTGGGATGAATTAACGTGGAGACTGAGAGCCAGGCCTTCTCATCCAACGTCAGTGTGTGACTTCACAAATGTGCTTCTGGAAAAATGGTCAAAAATTTCCATAAACACACTCCTAAATCTTGTGGAAAGCCTTCTCAGAAGAGTTGAAGCTGTTATAGCTGCTAAGGGTGGACTGACATCATATTAAACCCTATGGATTAAGAATGGGATATCACTTAAGTTCATATGTGAGTCAAGGCAGGTGAGCAAATACTTTTGGCAATATAGTGTATATTGAACAAAAAATCTTACCAGATATCTGCATTTTGAGTAACTGTAAGCTTAAACTCACTAGAAGGCCACCATGTTTTGGTTCGCACTGGCACAGGGATCACAGCACTCCTCGGCCATGTGTGTTGTTTCTTGCAGCTGCTGTGCAAAGGGAGTTTCTCCAAAGAAATGCTAAAGAGGGTTTCTACACAGCATTCCAGATCATTATGCAATAAATATTTTTCTCTGATTTTCCTAAATAGTCAATGCAAATGACAATAATTTTCAAGTCATCAACCATTAGAGCATAGTTCAAATTTTATTGAACATACCTCCCAATGATAACTTCTTTTTTTTCAAAAATTAAAAACTCAAAATGCACTGTTCCACATTGTCATGCACAACAGAGTTCCAAAGCATTTTTTTTTAGGTTGTAAAGAACTGAAAATTGTCATCTGTTGAATTTTATAGCATTAGGAGGTCATATTTACTGAAATCAAAGCTATTTCAATCAAAAACATCTTAACAGGCCAAGTTCCATGTTAAAATAGGAGCCTTTCTCTGATATCACCTTCACTATTCTTGGATCATTGAACTTGTGAGTTTCTGGAGAGTTTCTGCTGGAATTACTTTGCAGGATGTCAGAATATCCTCCCAGAGCTGCTGTTTTGATGTGAACTGCCTCCCAGCCTCATAGATCTTTGGCTTGAGGATGCTCCAAAGGTTCTCAGTAGGGTTGAGGTCAGGGGAGGATGGGGGCCACACTATGAGTTTCTCTCCTTTTATGCCCATAGCAGCCAATGACACAGAGGGATTCTTTGCAGCATGAGATGGAGCATTGTCATGCATGAAAACCATTTTGCTACGGAAGGTAACTGTTCTTGTTTTTTGTACCATGGAAGAAAGTGGTCAGTCAGAAACTCTATATACTTTGCCGAGGTCATTTTCACACCTTCAGGGACCCTAAAGGGGCCTACCAGCTCTCTCCCTGGTTCCAGCCCAAAACATGACTCCGCCCCCTCCTTGCTGACGTCGCAGCCTTGTTTAGACATGGTGGCCATCCACCAACCATCCACTACTCCTCATCTGGACCATCCAGGGTTGCAGTTAACAAGACTGTTTGAAAATGAGTCTTCATGTATTTCTGGGCCCACTGCAACTGTCTCTGCTTGTGAGCATTGGTTAGGGGTGGCTGAATAGTAGGTGAATGAGTCACCAGCAGCTTCAAATACCTGTTTGCTGATTTGTTAAGCTTCACATATTGTAGAACTTTGGAGAACAACTTTAAGTTATTACTACATGCAGTGTTGTTTTCAGACTTTAATGGCAAACTGCTATAGCATTAGATTTAGAATTGAATAATTCATAGTGCTGCAATCCATTCTTTGTGAATTGATCCTTGAAAGTTGATCCAGTAAAGAATGAATAAGACAAACCTGCCTTCCTGCCTTTTTATTAACTCCAGCAGCTGAAATGTGAGATGTGACCACCTAGCCTCGGCTGGACTTCTCTTGTGGTCTAAATCAATGCCAGCGGTGGCTGCACCCTGCCATCCTGTCCCCATGCTCCACCAACCAGCGGCTGATGATGTGAAATATTGATTTGCATGTCCACCCATATCACCACGCCTCGGCTTTGCTGTCAAGTTCATTTAGAAGCAGCCTCTTTAACCGCCCTTTGATGCCGAGCTTGTGGCAGCAGTCAGAGCAGAGGTGGGGGTGAAGAAGTCCCTCAGGGTGGAAAACAAAATACAAACAAGACTGAACAAAAGCATAATGCTGTGAAGAGATTTTCATAATCTATAACTGAGAAGAAAAACAACAATACTCCAGCTCCAGCGCTGTGTCGGGGTATAAACCTGCAGCTTTCCATGCAAAAGGAATAAGAAGCATCAAATGAGCTTGTACACTGTGTTTCCCAATTAGTCATTTCAGCATGGATACACTCTTCTGCTTCATATAAACAGCCAACAGCCTGGCCTGAACTTCCACTCACAAACATTGATGGCTCTGCTCACACAGAGGCTAAGGCACGCTGCTTTATGAGCTTCTGCAGAGACAGGATGGCCTTTTGCAGAAAACAGGAGGCGAAAGGTTACTCTCCTGTTGGAAAGAGAGGGTCAGTGTTACCTCTGTGGTTCACTGGTCTGCAGACAGAGCTCAGATTGTAAAATAATGCCATGAGACCATGAGGGAGATAAAGAGGTGACCTTTTCATGTGAGGAGCGAAATGACAAATTGATGTTAATGCTGCGGCTCAAAGCCCCTCAGCTCTTCTCCCAACAGCCGTGGTTGATGGTCAACAAGAAACACCACAGCAGTGCAGCTAGGACTCTGATGATTCTGCAAGGACCTTTGCTTCAGGATGAAATATGATGTATTCAGGGGCAATCTGTGGGGGCAGAAATTCACAAGGGGGCGCTCCAACCAGAATTTGTTACATTTATGTTATAAATAATCCGACAAAGAAAATAAATATGCAAACAATACAATCATTAGGGATACCCTAACTGATAATTTAGCAGTTTATTTGTCTGGAACAATACATTGGCATTGTTGCATTTAATTACAGTGCAACCGATGCAATGTACTGAATAAAAGAACTTCCACTGGCATTATTATAAATCACAAAACTGTGCAGCAGGAGCTTTATGGAACGGTTTCATATCACCAAGTCCAAAGCCAAGCATCAGATGGAGCGGTGTAAAGCACACAGAAACTGGACTGTGGAGCAGTGGAAACCTGTTCTACTGAGTGACCGATCACACTTCTCTGTTTAACAGTCAGATAGGGGAGTCTGGGTTTGGCAGATGCCAGGGAACGTTACCTACCTGACTGCATTGTTCCAACTATGAAGTTTGGTGGAGGAGGGATAATGGCATGCAGCTTTTTTGGACAGGGTTTGGACTAGGCCCTGTATCTCAACTAAAGGCCAACCTTAACCCTTTAGGTGCCTCAGCTTTTTCAAGAAAATATTCATTTTTGATATCAAGACTTCAAAAGGCTGTAGCTTGAAAGTGGTTAGAGATAAAGGCATTCTACAAATTAGAAAAATCTTCAGTATGAGCCAAAGTTTGTGATGGGAGTAAATTCACTCATCTAGTTTGCATATTCTGACATCAACCGTGAACACCCCTGCTGCCTCCACCGCCATTGGCTGTGCTTTTCCCCATGGCTTCTACCACGTCTGCCGCTATACCTTCGTCACTATTCGTGGTGTTTTGACCACCCCTGCTACCCCCACCATGTCCCCTCCTCAGCTCCCAACCCGGCCATGCTGAGGCAAAGCATCGGCTTTGGTATGTGCTGCTTGTGGACTATCATGCTGCACAGACTCGCTGTCACCACTCACAGACACACCGTCAGTTTTGGTCTCACCAGATGACTGAACATCATCATCAGAGGGTGAATATTCCTCTTTGGTGAATATACCTCAACGATGAACAGACCTCCCAGCATTGTGAGTATTCTCACTACAATTCACTCTCTTTCCCTCTTCTCGCTCCAACTACAACCACTTCTACCACTTCCTCATCTCCTTGACCGGGAATGCGTCATTCAAACTCTCTCTCTCTCTAGAACTTTGAATAGAAACACACCCACAAATTCTGCTCCCATTGAAGTTACTCATGTCCGCCATCTCCTGGTGTAAAGTAGTAACAACATTAGGCACCATATTTGCAGCTATAGCCTGTTTAATTCAGCAATGCTGCGTGTCGCATTTTTGCGACTTTGGCGCTTAAAGAGTTAATGCGTCAGCATACTAAGACATTCTGGACAATGCTATGCTTCCAACTCTGTGGCAACAGTTTGGGGAAGTCATGTCCCAACATGGCTGTAGCCCAGTGCACAAAGCAAGGACTATAAAGACATGGTGTGGTGTGGAAGACTGTCCCGCACACACCCCTGATCTCAACCCCATCCAGCACCTCTGGGATGAACTGGGATGGAGATTGCATGTCAGGCCTTCTCGTTCAACATCAGTGCCTGACCTCATAAATGCTCTGCGGAATGATTTGGCACAGATTCCCACAGAAACACTCCAAAATCTTGTGGAAAGCCTTCCAAGAAGAGTGGAGGCTGTTAGAGCTGTAAAAGTGCCATCTCCCTATTAAAGTACATGTGTTTGAACACAATGTTGTTATACTCCTGATTGGTGTAATGGTGAGGTAGCTTGACACTTTTGTCCACATAGAGCAGTGATTTTTAAACTTTTTTCACCCGAGGCACACCTTGGCTTAACGCCAAAATCTCAAGGCACTCTATCTTCATATCAATAAAAGACTGTTTAAATAATATAAGAGTCAAGGTGGCCAATAAGGGGGGATAAAGGGGAGAGATTTCTGGGGCCCAGCCAACTGGGGGCAAAGTGGGCAAAGTGGGCAAATGATGCCTGAAAGATGGCAGAAACTAGTTAAAGTAATGATAAAACGTGTCAAAATTGGGCAAAAGTGGCAAGACAAAGTCAAACATGGCAAAAAAGGCCAAAAAAATGGTTAAAAGTGGCAAAACATGTTGAAAATGTCAAAAGTGGTTATAAAGTGATTAAAAAATGGGCAAAATTGGGCAAAAAAAAGTGGCCAAACAAAGGCAAAATGAGTGAAAATTAGCAAAAAGGTAACAAAAATGGGTAGATAGTGTCAAAAAGGTGGCAAAATGGGTACAAGTGGCCAAAAGGATTAAATGTTGTAAAAATGTGGTTTAAAGGTTTTAAAATTGATTTAAAAAATGGGCAAAATTGAGCAAAAAAGTGGCCGAACAAAGGCAAAATGAGTGAAAATTAGCAAAAAGGTAACAAAAATGGGTAGATAGTGTCAAAAAGGTGGCAAAAATGGGTACAAGTGGCCAAAAGGATTAAATGTTGTAAAAATGTGGTTTAAAGGTTTTAAAATTGATTTAAAAAATGGGCAAAATTGAGCAAAAAAGTGGCCGAACAAAGGCAAAGTGAGTGAGAATTGGCAAGAAGGCAGCAAAAATGGGTTGCTAGTGTCAAAAAGGTGGCAAAATAAGTTAAAAGTGGCAGAAAAGTGTCAAAAAAGGGTTGCAGTTGCTAAAAAGTGGTAAAAAATTAAGAAAAAAATGGCAAAAAATGTCAAAATAATAGCAAAAGTAGGCAAAAGCTGGTACAAAATTAGTAAAAATTGGTTAAGTGTGGCAAAAAGTTCCAAAAAAGTTGCAACAAATGGGTCAAAAGTATTTTAAAAAGTTTCAAAACTGCAAAAAAAAAGCAGCAAAAATGGTTTAAGTTGACAAAATAAGTGGCAGCTCCTAGAACACCTGTCTACCTGCATGTATGTCGCTTTGGAGGAAAATATCTGCTAAATGACTTTGTAACATTGTATAACTCTTCCTACTCTGCACTCAGTTTTGTTTTCAGTGTTTATAGATGTCTGGCCTGAAAAGCTCAGCTGCCTTAGCTTTGGCTCTTTTTTATCAGAGCTATCTGAAAAGGTCATTGAGGTCATTTACAATGTGCTACCTACCTCCACCCGCTGGTACGGAAGAGTATTCAACTAGACATGCTTGCACAAACAAACATCTAACTTGAGATTCTTTCATGCCAGTGGGTGTTAATATAACGGTGTTAATAATTCCCATAAGCGATCACATGTAACAAATGAATTGATTGCGTAATTTAGCTGTCTTTATTGTAGGATAGTTGTTGCCTTGCTACTTGGAAGGTTTTTGGTTCTGCTTTGTTTAACAAGTAAAAATAGCAAAAGCCTTTTGTTGGTTGAATAAAGATGACTTTTGTGCTTTCTTTTTTCAGGTTATACTGCCCCCTGCAGGAGGTCTCTGTACACTACAAAGCTAAGTAGACTGACCAACTGCTAAACTGGCTGATCTATTTACACGAAAGTCAACAGATGTGTTGGTAAGAACAAATATTTTCTAGGGAAAAGGGAAGAAACAGGCCGATTCTGCAGTATGCTTTTCACAACTTAGCCAATATTTATTCTGATGGTCTTTTTTGTAACTCTTGTAGGACTTTTAGACAAATCAGTAGTAGATTTTGTCTGTTTAACAACCAGTAAAATAACCCTCACAGGATTTTTAAGTGACTGAATTTATGTTAGCCAGCCTCATGACCCTTATATGTTTGAATTTTAATGGGTATAGTGATCATATAAAAAGTACTCACTGTATTTTTGTCTGATTACGCTCTGTTGACTTTGTTTGTTGTCTGTGTTTTTTAGGTTTGTTGTTTCCACTTCATCCAGGAGAATCTTAGAGGCTGCCTCAGTCTGACAGAGATGGCTCACCATGAATGGAGGAAACATGTGGCCTTTATTCTTACTGCTCTGCTCCCTGACATCGACAGAATGGCAGAGTGAGGAAGAAATCTACTGAGACAACAACAGGGATGGAGACGAGAAGGCGCAGGGAGAGGAGCAAATAGAGAGGCAGACGGTTGTTGAGGGACTAGGGTGTCAGATTTTCCATACTTAGATCATTTTCCATGCCACATTTTGTTTTTCCGAATACTAACACTTTTGTTGTTTTGGGCCAATATGCACAAAAAAAATCACTGGAAAGAGGACAGACTCCAAACAAAAAAGTCCTCAGTTAAGACTACAATGTTTGAACACAACTGCAGATCTGCAAAAATGACCAAAAACAATGTTGCATACATGACAGGCCAGTAATTGATAGTGACTTTCTAGTGAAAAAACACATGCATGCACAGATAGAGCCTTTCTCAGCTGATTTTTGGGTGTCCTTGCATTCTTCACACATGTTGTTCCCTCATATAGGAATTAAAAGAGAGGTGCATGAAGGACAGACAAGGACAGAGGAGGATAACCTTGCAAAGGCGGTGGATTGGCCAGATTCCATGTCTGTCATCAGGCAGATCTATCTCACAAAGCTCAAAGTTGAAACGATTGTGGCCAGTCTGAGACTGGATGGAGCAGTCAGTCTCATACGTGTCCTGAAGGCCTGGTAATAATGGCTGTAGGTTGAGGGACTCGCTCAGCCATCATACTTAAATACATGTACTTAAGAGCTCACAGCTATTTTTTCTCCATCATGTCTCGTCTGGACTTTTTTGTAAACCTGTGGTACACAGTCAAGCTCTGAACATCTTTTTTTCAGGACAACTTGGGCTTTAAGAATATATTTACCACAGTAATGTCACTTGAATTTCTACAAAAACAAATCGTAATTTGAAACTCAGCAATTTTTATTTATAACACGGAAAACATCAGTGACTAAACCTTTTCTTTGCACATACTCATTCTCCATCTCTTCGAGACAAAACTGTGAAAAAAAAACATTTTGTGACTGATGGTTTTCAAAATATCTATGTATATACAAAGAAAAGTGCATGTGCTTTTTTTTTTTTTTTTTTTTTTTGCAGTTAGATTCATTTGTGCCATTCCTCAAAGCAGTAGAGACGCAACTGGTCAACTGCAACTCCCACAATGCATTAAGGTTAACAACATGGTGATTCCCTGGGCAAAAAGCTGAAGCAAATGATCGAAAATGGATTAAAAATGGACAAAAAGGCGCTTTTTATCAGATCTAACAAAGTGGATTTAATCTGTAAAGACCCCGAAAAGTCACCAAAGTTCTGGGCTCGCTAGAACAGCGTCCTTTAGAGCTATGGAGACTTCGAGGACAGAAAACAAACGACAAGAAATCCAGCTTTCAGAAGAAACAAAGAGTGTCTATGACTTATGGTTCAAAAGTTATCAGTGTTATTATAAACTGTCATTTCTTGTTATTTACGACAACACCGTCCTCAGAGACCCTGGAAAGTCAGCCAAGTTCTGGGCTCACTAGAAAATGTTCTGTAAGAGCTACAAATGCATGGAAGACAAAATTAGAAAGGCACAATGGAGAGTTTCAGATAAACAAAAAAAAACAAACAAACAAACAAAAAAACAATTAAGTGATCTATAAAGGGATGTGCCTGCAGCACGGATCCGTGCCCCGTGAGCTCCAAGGGTTAATAGGGAGTTGGCCCTTTTGCAGCTCTAACAGCCTCCACTCTACTTGGAAGGCTTTACGCAAGATTTTGGAGTGTTTCTGTGGGAATTTATACCCATTCATTCTGTAGAGCAGTGATCATCAACTGGTGGCCCGAGGGCCACATCAGGCCCCCCACATCTTACCATCCGGCCCCCAGAATATTATTAAATTCTGTAACATGCAGCGGAAAAAATAGTTTGATGCGTATAAGACAGCTTTTTAAAATTCCCTACAGCTACTTAAAAAATGAGATTGATAAAAATTGTCCAGATTGGTTAAATGTTTGAATCATTTGATAGAACTCCACCAGTCACCCACTGTTAGCAAATATGATTCATGATAAACACACATTTTGAATTCGTTCTTGATCAAAACAATTGTTTTCTTTCGACCTCAACCATTTTCCTGCCTGAGATCCAAAACTAAAGACCTTTTTTCTTGCACAGGTGTTTCTCCAATCAGGGCACACCATATCAGCAGTAATGGAGAACATAACAGCCTCCATGTGTTCAGCTAAAATATCTCAATCGCCCCCTTGTGGCTGGCTAAGGTATAGGGACTAATTTTGCTTTTAGAGGCTAAATATGACATACAGTTGACATAAAATAAAATATTTAAAAATATGTTAATGTCTCTTATTTATTTATTTTCTTAAGATTTATTTTTGGGCATTTTTGTGCCTTTATTAGATAGAGGAGGACAGTGGATAGAGTCAGAAACAGGGTCAAGAGTTTGGGGAGAGATATGCAGTAAAGGACCTCAGACCGGATTCGCACCTGGGCCGCCTGCCTACATGGGGAGCGCCTTTAACCACTAGGCCACCTGCTCCCCATGTCTCTTAATTTTAAAAGTTTATTTGAAGTAAGTTTATCAGCATCCCAAAGCATCCATCGAGGAAAAACCTGGCCCTTGTACAAATGTAGTTGATGACCCCTGCTGGAGAGCATTTATGAGGTCAAGCACTGATGTTGAACCAGAAGGCCTGGACCACAGTCTCTGTTCAAGATCATCCCAAAGGTGCTCAATGGGGTTGAGGCCAGGGCTATGTGCGAGCTATCAAGTTCCTCAGCACTAAACTCATTAAACCATGTCTTTATAGTCCTTTCTTTGTGGACTGGGGCACTGTCATGTTGGATGAGATTGCCAAAGTGTTGCCACACAGTTGGGAGCATAGCATTGTCCAAAATGTCTTGGTCTGCTGAAGCGTTTAGATTGGCCTTCACTGGAAATAGCCCAGACCCTTAAAAACAGCCCCATACCATTATCTTTCCGACAAACTTCACAGTTGGCACAATGCAGTCAGGCGGATAATGTGCTCCTTGCATCCACCAAACCCAGACTCAACCATCTGACTGCCAAATAGAGAAGCATGATTGGACACTCCACTGAACACGTTTCCACTGCTCCCCAGTCCAGTGTCTGTGTGCTTTACACCACTCCATCTGATGCTTGGCATTGGACTTGAAGATGTGAGGCTTGCATGCAGCTGCTCGGCCATGGAAACCCATTCATGAAGCTCTGCTGCAGTTTTAGTTCTTACATTAATGCCAGTGGGAAAAAGAACTGCCAAGAGAAAAATTACTAAAAAGCAACCAGTTTAGCTATTAAAAAAATACAATATTGGGCACATAGGACTCCTGTTTTTGTTGCAATGGTTGTAAAACAGGTGTCAGATTTCTGGTTTGATTTCTGGTACCATGACAGCCCTTTGGGGGTCAGAGTGAAGGAGAAAGGCCACATTGGCATCAATGCCTCTTGTGTCAGCACTTGAAAAACACACCTGTGCATGAGAGCTGAAGCATTTCTCTGCTCTCACAGAGAGATGAGTCTTTTTTAACACTTAGACTGAGAGAGGCCAACAAACACAGGCATGCTGGGACAGAGAGAGCAGGCGGCATGGCATAGGCTGACTGTGGGTGAGGAAACGAGTAGGATGTTTCATACTCAGTGTGAAATCCTCATTGTTGGAGTGACATTAGCTCATCCTGTGTCCCACTTCTAAAGATTTGCATCATCCCCCCTAAAGCCCTGCTTATTTATTTATTTGCATGGAAATATAGGTCATGCATTCATACAGACCATACATTTTTAATAGTTTTGCAGATTTAATTCAAATGTCTGCAAGCCGCCCCTATGATCTGCCTCAGACGGCGATTATGAATTAACCACAAACAACACACAAAACACGGCAATGCAGGGAGTCTTCTTTATCACCTCAGGTATTCTGAAATGCCCCTGCTGCTACGTCTGTGCATTATTGAAAATATCGTCTTCTCTAAGCGTCTGCTGTGATAGCAAAGGTGAAGAGAGGACAGAAACCTCTGAGGCTGATTAACAAAGACTTTCTCCTCCATGTGTGAAGAACAACAAGAAAAAGGCAAACAGGGAGGTAAAATGTCCATGCAGATTAATCCAATAAACCTCTCATTATTCACTGTTTACCTGGATGAAGGGACATGTCAATGAAAGCACATTTCTGGGACACCAGCTCCGATTATTTGATCAGAAGGGTCCATGATGAATCTAGCTCCAGTTCTCAGAGACATAAATGAGCCCAGGGGCTGTAGCTGGCCTTTTCCCTCCCATACCGCGCTCTATCATTTCCACTTGTCTATCTGTCACTGAAGAGAAAGGGACAAAGGGCACTTTGTCTGCATCTTCAGACGTCCCCACTGTGATTGTAGGAGTCTAGCACGGATGCTCTGTCATATCACTACTCTGACAACGATGAACAAAAAATATCGAGAGACAGTGTTTGAACCAGATTCACTGAAGAGGAGATCATTTCTGAATGCTGCTCCTAATTTACTATTCCTATTCAAGAGCAAAAAGTCAGAGATTTATTCTTGCTTTAGGGCTGCTTGATTCCAACAAAATAAAAATAATCTTAATAATTTGACTGACATTGATGTCACATTATCATTGGAGTTCTTACAGACTTTTTAAAGTCAATTTCAAGGGGCAGATCTGCCACCGAAGCGTGTTTATAAGCTTTGATAACAGGGAAAGGGATTGCATCAGATCCACAGAGCATGTGCAAAGGGAAAATCCACACTAAAGGCCTTTGCACATTTAGTCCATTATTTTTGGATGTGTTTTTTTCTGATCCATCATCTGAAAAAACTTAGTGAACTCAAAACTTGCACACTGAGTCTGTTGCTTTGTATTAACTCTGAAAATTCGTAGGATGTGGCAAATTGTATAGTACTGAAATGAAAAAATTTGCAGTGAGGATGAGCCAGTGGCTCTGTCACTCCTCTAAAATCACACTGGATCCATCCATCCTGCAGAGAGCTTCATACAGCACCAGCTTGAGCCTCACAGCTGTGCCAAGTTGGAGAGATGGACAGCAACGTTTAATTCAGTCTTGGTAGATGTCTTTGAGAACAAACTTCTGCCCTTATCTGTCATATTTTCATTGGTTTATATCCATATAAAACACAGTGTTTAACGTGAGGTTTCCTTGAGAGAGAGGGGACCCAGGCGGGAGTGGGCGAGCGAGAGAGACGAAAGCAGCACTGCACCAATTGGAATCATCAATCACCCATTTAAATGACTTGGCCTGATGTGAAATTTGCATGAAATTGAACCTGTTCCAAAAAAATAATGACTGATGAAAATTTCAATGTCAGTGTGCAAACAGGATTAGAATAACATGAGTTTGAATTTCTTTTTTAACGCGAGAAAAATTTGGACAGATAAAATAGACTCCGTGTGCAAAGGCCTTAAAAAATGCAAATTGCCCAGCCAAGGAAACAGCACCCTAATCTTATTTACATGTATGTAAATGAAAGGTAGGAGGAGGAATATTCAAAATTCAGCATAAAATTGCTGAATGGAGATGTTATCAGACTCATTGCAAATAAATCTAAATCCCCAGCATTTAATCCAGTATACAGTAAAAGTTGTGCAATTTACTACCAAATGAAACCAGGTATTAAATTTGCACTAATCCACTCGCTCACTCTTGTTTCTTCTCTTTCCACCTCAGTCAGCCTTTACTGTGTGTTCCAAAATAAACTTTTATTGAAAACAAAGTGCTGTGGAACCGGTAAGAACTCTCTACGAGCCACTTTACAATGAAGCATGTTGAAAAAGGAAATAGGTTATCAGCAGAAAATCTGACTCTGCTGTCATGCGTGGCTCTCATCTACTATCAGAAAAAAAAAGGATTATTAAGTTTGATATTTTTTCATCGGAAAAATATCTTTTTTTTTACCTTACAAAATCAGCTTTAACTAAATCTGCACACAGAACGAGTTTATAGACAGACTCACCTCTTTACTAACCTGACACTGTTGGTGGTGTTTGGGAAAGGGCAGAGCCTTTGAAAAAAAAAAACTTGGAGGGTGATTGGATGAACGTTCTGTGAGTCACATCTTTACCAGCCAATCAGAGCAACAAAACACCCGACGTTGTAACCGCTACCAAGGAGTAAACTCCATAGAGAACTGCATAACAACAACCATGGCCACTGTAGACATGTCAGTACACGACTTCTGTCATTTTTGAAAAGAAAACAACTCACTGCTGTTCTTTGTTCTTCTTTTAACAAAGAAAATGCTGTCAAATTCTGATAAAACTGGTGCTTTAGCAGCATCCATGCTAATCTCTTCCACCATAATTGCACCAGCCTCTTCTTGCTACTTGCTTACATCACAACTCTACAGTGCCCGAAAGTACTGCCCCTCATCACTGATTGGTCCTGTCACTTTCTAACCGGGCCCAAACGGTTCACATGGGTGCTCTGCAAGATGGATTCGCCAGTGCGAATCTCGGAAACGAGTGAATCCATCTGCTTTGCAAGGTTACCTCTTTACCCTGTACACAGAGGAAGTTTATCCTAATGTGATAGAATTTGTTGTCCAATCTGGCGACTCCCTCTCAGTTTCTCCTGACCCCAATGTTAAAAACTACTGATCTAATGGACTGTTTATGCTGAGCTGATACAGAAAAGTTTTACTATTAAAAAGCAAAATAGCATGTTGGGCCTGTAGCTGTGCTGACATGAAACAGAGCAACATTAAGACTATAAAACATGATTATACGTAGAATAGTTGATGTAATTACTCCAGTTTATCACATTAACACCTCTTCCTGAAGGGTTTTCCTATCAAATCCATTTCTTCTTTTTCACTTCATGGACTGAAATCTGAGTCACTGCCCCTGAAAGATTAGAAGACGCCCAGGAAAATTTGTCACCATCCCACAAAAACCAAATCCAACCCAGGAGTAATTTAAAAAGTGACATTTGGTGATCATATTTCTCCTCTAAAATGCTTCCAAACTGGAGCTGGAGGCTGTAATCATCAGATTGTTGGGCGGAGAGCGTAGCAACACGGAGGAAGCAACCATTTCTAATGTCTTAAGTTAACCATGGCTAAATTCTGTTCTCTTCGTAATTTCATTTTCAGACGGAGCGTGAAATAAAAAATGTGTTTTTTTTCCGGTCTGGCAGGCTGACAGAGCAGACATTTATTGATTTCTCTCATTTAATGCATTCAAGATATTATACTGTCTCCCCTGAGCTGAGGAACTTCTCTATTCTTCTTCTACCAAGCAGAACTAACCCCTTACATTTCATTTAGAGCATTTTTACCACATGTAGGATGATGGAGGGATGAAATAGCTCACATGCATTCACTACTTTAAGATACTAGAGAACCTGTTGAATTGTTTATGCAGATCTTTGACTTAAAAGCTTGCCTGCATAGCAATCCCATTAAATGCCCTTTAATATAATCAGTAATGATCAGGATAGTAACAAACTGGAGCGAACAGCCTTCAAACAAATGCAGTTCAACTCCAGGGAGATCTGAGAAAGCAGAACTGGTGTAATGTGGCGGACATTTAAAGTGGTGTTCTGAACCATTAGGGGAACGCTGTGGTAATTGAAATGTGGTGTCATTAGGCAAACTGCTGGTCTGAGAAATATAACAAATGAAGAATCAATCTTCTTCTGTCGCTCCTTTTAGCTCCCATCGTGTTGTCTCAGAGACACTCAGTGCTAAGTTGTCTCCCAGAGGAAAAGCTTGTTTGAAACTGAAAACAGATTTAAAAACAGAGGAGCTCACATCAGACTAATCAGATCTGAGTGAGTGTAGAATAAATCAGTGGAACCACAGTAATCATCCCTTCTACCTTTTAACTGAAATACTACCAGACTGATGCTTGGGCAGAAGATTCTTCAGCTGCAGCCATGTCTGATCTACCGCATGAAATCAGTCCATTTACCCTAGTGTGTTATTTTTGGATTCCCATTAGTTACAGCCATGTGTTTTGCCGGTATAGTTTATTTTTTGTCCAATGAAAAGTTTGTTTTTTACCTGGATGTAGGTGCCATAAAAGTGCAGCTTCCATTCGCATATCAGGCAGCTGATCCTTCCCATCCCTGCTCTCCTGAGCCCGTCAGCACCAGACACATGGTCTTGTAGACGATACTGCACCAAAGAGAAGTCGTCTCAAAGGAGTCCAGCCAGCACCTCTGGTCATGAGTCAACATTCAGGACCAGGAGGACAAAGGACTGAAAGGCTGACTTTCGTCCACATGCTCAGATGCCGTAACCTGACACACCAGATGGATCTGGGAAAGCTTCAATAAGAAACATTTGAGAAAAGGCAGAGGCTTTGAAAAAAACTTGAAGTGTGATTGGGTGAAAGTTCTGTCTGTCACATCTCCATGGGCCAATCAGAGCAACAAAACACGTGACGTAGCCGCTATTGAGCTGCGTGTGCGCAGCTACTGAAGAATAATGAAACATGACCACTATAGACATATAAGTACTCAACTTTTGTCGTTTTGGAAAAGAAAACAACTCACTGCTGTTCTTTGTTCTTCTTTTAATGAAGAAATGTCATCAAGTTCTGATAAAACTGGCGCTTTAGCAGCATTCATGCTAATCTCTTCCTCTGTAACTGCACCAGCTCTTGCTGCTGCTTGTTTACGTCACAACTCTGCTGCACCTGAAAGTACTGCCCCTCTTTGCTGATTGGTCCTGTCACTTTCTAACCGGGCTCGAATGGTTCAGATGGGAACTTTGCAAGATGGATTCGCCAGTGAGAAACAAGGAAACTGGCATATCCATCTGCTTTGCAAGGTTACAGATACCGGGAACGCCACAGTCTTGCTCAGCAAACGCATCGCCCCATGCAGGATTCCAAGTCTGCAGTTGAGCCCAGCCTCACAGTCAGCAGATCTGATGGATTACACTGCCAAGGTAGATGAACTGCTCTCACCAATCACAGACACAGATTCAATGGCAGCATCCAAGGTGTCCCCAATGTTTATTTTGGCGTGCATCCCCAATGCTTCCGCCTCCTCCCTCATCAAGATCCCCCCAAGGACATCTACAGTCAGCAAACATCTACAAGGATCCCAGCATCATCAGCAAAGTCCAGATTGGTGATCTGGACATCACCAAATAACCCTTCCCATTATCCAGTCCATATAGGTACCCAAGAGCAAAGGGCTAGGACGCACCCCTGCCTCTCCCTGAATAAACAGGATAGAAATCACTAATCATGGACCTTAATTAACTGCAATTAATTCACTAATGCTGACGGCCGTAGTTTAAATGATCTCTATTTTACTGCAGTTGTCAGTTGATGTAAAGGTGACGTTTTAAAGAGATGGAGAACTGAAATGCCTGGTGCTGCAACTCCATGTAGTGGTCAATATCAGCTGCAGCTGTGCTGAGCTTTTCCTTGCCCTCCAAGCTTCCACACAGTCACATGAATAACAGGATCTGACAGCACCACACCTTGCTTTAGTGAAGTCGCAAGACTTTCTTGGGGGTCAGACTTCACACTACAGCCCAACCCAGGAGTTGAAGGGTTTTGAGAGCCGTTGGATACAGAAATAGTTCATCTTATCCAGGGTACTATATTATTTGTTTCTCTCTTTTCAGACAAATAAATGAAGAGGATGTGTCTTTACCTTTATATGTTTTGACTGTCATCTGCAGCCTTCCTCAGAAGCATAACTTTACCACTGTGACGTGTCCTTATCCGCTTTTCTTCCCAGGAGTGGTCAGCCTGACGGACCTGACAGGTCTGTCAGGCTGACCCTGCTCCCCGCCGCCCAATGGTCTCTGGAGGAGAGAGTCCCAGGTGTGCTCTCATGCTTTCCCACACCTGGGACTCTCCCCTCCAGAGACCATCGAGCAAAGGCAGTAAACATCTCCTGCCACCTCAAAAACCCACTGTATCCTCCAAGCATGAGTGCATTTATTCCTCTGAGCTGCATGTAGATGTGTAGATAAGAAGAACCACATTGCTGGCATCTTAAAAAGTGATTTTGAAAACATCCATGGTGGCAGAATGGGCGTTTTCGCTGCATTGAAACAAACCAGCAAACCAGCTATGTGCATACCGCCACCTGCTGTATCGGACTGAGTACCTACACAAGTGGGCCCGGGTATGGATCGGGTTGGGTCAAATGCTAGGGATGCACGCCTCTTATAAGAGAGATTTTCCTAACCCTGGTAGCAGTTGCACGCATTAAAAATGATAAAAATTTTCAATCTTGTCACTGACCTTACCTGCTTTAGTAGGTCATAACATGGCACTGCTGTTAATTTAAGTCCATTTAAAAACTTCTGTTTTTTTCCAACTTATGGTTGTTATCAATTAGCTTTAATGCCTGCATGTTATGATAGACAAGTCCACTGGGAACCAACCAGTATAATGTTCTCTTTTACATGAATTTATACCTGTGCATCTCTTCCACAGAGCGGCATGCATCAGAGAGCAAACAGGAGCGGGACTCGCTGTCCTCGTTGATCCTCCATGGTACTGAGAGAACTCATTATTCCTTCTACACCACCAATATCACCTCGTCATCGGTTTTGTAATCACTTTAATTCTTCCCTTACCCACAGAATAAAAATGATAGAGTTAGGTAGATATTTTATTGTTTTCTTGCATTGCCCCAGCAGCAGCAGGATCACGGTGTGTGCACAGAACAAGCAGCATCCCAGCTGTTCTAAAGCAGAAATCAGGTTGAGACAGCTGGGTTGACAATTTGTGGGGTTATAACATAATGGTGTTATATCATAAGTTAGTGGGAGCAGCTGGAGAGCAGACACGAGGGAGACGACATGCAGTGACTGCTCTGATGAATCCAAATACTGAAGCATTGTCAGAGCTCCGATAGGTGAGCTGAAAGGAAGAACGACTAGTCCTGGAAAAATCAACCCCTGGAAACGATTCTTTAAAGACCCTGAAAAGTGAAATCCAAAGTTTTTGTCTAAACACACTAGAAATTTTGTAATATGTTTGCTGTAAACATGTGAAAACACTGAGATCTACATGTGACTGAATTCTGGATTTAGACTGTTAGAACATTTCTCACCTCTTTCCTGGCTTGGTTTCATGTGGGCGGGGCTAAAATGTGGGCTCATGATGTCATGAGCCCTCAATAAAGAATGACCCCGCCCCTCTAACACTAAAGTCTAAAAGCACAGAGCAGTTCATCTCAGTCCAGACTGTTGTTAGCTGATGTTACTGCCTTTAGTAAAAGTTAACAGTCAGTTAAATGCTGTTTTTAGGTTCATTGTGAGGGACATTTGCCACTTCTATCAGCCACAGTGGTCTAAGGATCATTTAAAGCATCAGAACAGAGATTTGAGCCAGAAAACTGACTTTATCTCTTCTCTGGACCAGAGCCAGGCAGCTGCACTCTGATCATAAGGTCAACGTTCAGATTGTAACATTTTTTTAATGCGAGTATTATTCTCCTGAGTGGGCGTGGCTTCAGCTTATTCAACAGACACGTCCACACCATGATTTTACAGCCTCATTTTTCATGATTTTGAAGCTTAATTTCCTAAACTTAGAGATGTTTCATTTGACTGAAATTTGACTTGGTGGTTCATGACACAGTGTCCGGTCACACAACAAACCTAAATACACATTCATTTTTTTACTTTACAGGGTCTTTAAGAAGAAAGAAGACCGTTGCAGTCACTGGGAAACTGAATTCCAAGTGATCCCACACTATGGATTTCTCCCAGCTGGGGTGTGGGACCCCCGCCGGCCTCATTACACACTTATTTAATAGCTCATACCAAGCTCTTCTGGTAAGAAAAACATGTATAGGCACATTCTCTGGGGTTTTATCCATGAAAGGATTAAAATAAATGATAAATTTTGACAGTAACGTGCCATTTTTTCCCTTCAGGGAGCTGTTCTCAGATACAGGTGGGGGGGGGGGCTCCAAGAACGAAAGGCTGAGAACCATTCGCCTAGAGCAGGGGTGTCAAACCCAAGTCCAGCCCTTGGAACAGTTAAATCCGGCCCACAAGGTTATCTCATATTTCTGTTATAAGTATGCCCATAAGTATGAGATCTGCAGATTTCTTCAAGTACAAAAATGTGAACTTATCCTTGATGATTTAAGAAATACTTGTTAAGTCATAAAATCTGAAAAAAGTAGGGAGTAAAAATATTTAGATAAAAAGTCAGGAATGTGGGATAAGAAATTAATTTGTGTTTTAATTTCACATTTTCAATTTTGCATCTCACAACAAGGACTCAAACTTAGGACTCTGAGTTTTTATTTCATATTTATAGCATTTCAACCCATAGTTTTGACTTCTCATATAATATTTTGAGCTTTAAGATTCATAATTCTAATTTTTAAGTTAAATTTTGACCTTTTTAACCAATTATTTTGTATTTTATATCATATTTTCAACTCCAAACTTTGACTTCATAATCCCATAGTTTGACCTTTTAAACTAAAATTTAAAATTTTGAATCATATTTTGACTTTTAATTTCATGATTACAAAATTATTTCATATTTTGAACTTTTAAACTTATGATTTTGACTTTCTTTATGGTATATTTGCCATTAAAAAAACATTTTTCAATTTTGAATTTCATGTTTTGACTAGTGCTGTAAAACGATAAAAAATTTTAATCAGATTAATCACAGGGTTGCTGTGGATTAATTTTGATTAATCATGATTAAATATCATTCATATTTAATCTATATTAATCATGTTTCATTTTGCATAAGCAAACAGACTCAATCTCTGATAAATGTATGCTTTGCATTAATGTGATGTTTTAAGCTGGAAGTGCTTCAGTGAAAAGAAAACTCCTTCCTGCAGAATGTGCATGATACTTTATGTCAGCCGACTGTTCCGTCTTGTTTTTTTGTACTCAAATTTCCCATTGAGAGGGCCAACCTGCTGTTTTGCGTCATCCATATCGAGTTGGTTGGCCACTACCGGATCAACCGCCCATTTGCGCACGCGCAGCAGCATGCTCAACGGTAACCCTACTTGGACTAACTGCGCGAGATGTGTTGCCAGAGACGTTTCAGGGATTTTGAGTCATTCTGCGCTGTAGATGGGTTGATTGTGTTAAAATTTTTAATGAGATTAATCATGATGATGAATTTATCCACATTAATGCATCAATTTTGACAGCCCTAGTTTTGACCCTTTTGAACAAATAAATTTACTTTTCTCAGATTTTGAGCCTTGAAACTGATATTTTTAACTTTATAAATGTCAAAATTGTATATCATCACTAGGTTTTTTTTTCATTTTTTATTACTGGTGAAATGAGGTTGACAGTTTATGGTTAAAAGGGGGACCCTGTCAGGCCCTCAGGTTAGACCTGAATCCAGAACCCGGCCCCTGCTGTGATTGAGTTTGACACCTTTGGCATAGAGGATGAAATGGATCCATGCCACTGCCCTATAAGCACAGTGGCCTGAGTCTGGTACATTTATTTCATACTGATTAAATGAACCAAACTTTCGGGTCCTTGTGTACTCAGATCCAGCCTGGATCGCTAATATGAAACCATCCTTACAAATTAAGAAGTGGCTAATGAAGCAACAGAGCATGCTAAACAATGCTAAAGTACAGTATTTGTCTTAATATTAATGCATCCTGTAGTCTGACAGATTTACAGTCTCATATACTGGCCAACGAACTGGGGGACTTTCACTGTGTGCACAGAGATCTCAGCAGTTGCATACATATAGTCTTGTTTGGGGGAATTTTCCAGGATATTTCCCTCTATGCTAACACGTCAGCACAATGCAGCTTCATGCAAATAATATCAGGGGTTTATTCCGGTAAAGTGTAAGTGAAAAACTCAGCTGTTTGCATTCACATATGCAGCTCTCAGGAGTTTTGTGCAAAGCACGACCAATCTTAATATTAGTATTTGCATGGATTTATCTAAGGAGACTATATATTTAAAGAAATCATAAAGGTGTGATATCAAATACTATTGAAAATCTAGCATTTCAGATATCAGTGTGACGAATAAAGTATCTTCCACAGCCTTGTAAAAAGAAGTGCTCCATAAGTCAACTTTATACCTGTGAAATCAACACCCATACTGAGATAATTCAAAACTAATAAATCTGATTTTTCCTCCAAACTAAACTGAATGTTTTCCTTCAGTTGATTTTACATGCTGTATGTGGGAGCATGTGTGTTACCATGTGTGACTATGTGGCTGAACACGCGTGTGTTTTCGTCTCGCTGAGCTCTGCAGTGAAACGGCACAGCAGACAAACGCACCAGCGGCCCCTCAGTGGCACATCAGGGACAGCTGGATGTTGTCAGGCAGCCATAACGCTGATGGAAATGGGCTGATTGCAGCTCACAGGCCCCTCCCTCTTATAAATCAGCTTCACAGCACTCAGAGGTGCAATACAGCAGTGACAGGCTGCACCACACCTACTGTACATTACATGAAACCCTGCAGCAAACAGGATGTGCAAATGTTTGTTTAGCTCTCTGAGCAGATGGAGGGAAGTTCCTGCATCAACACTGTTTTAATTCTGTCACAGTTTGACAGATAAAGTGCACTAATTCATCTTTAAAGCTACAAGATGTAGGATTTTAGCTCTGAATGTATATGCTCATCATAAAGTGACTACTCCTGTGTTCTCAGATATTTTCAACATTTTTCAAAATCAGAGAACTCTCATTTTTTGTGATTTTAATTTTGAATTTACTTCATTCAGGAACTCCCTCATGATATGTACAGTTTTTCTTGATGGAGAAGACTGCTTTAACGATGCCCCCGGGTTAGTTAAGCAGCATGAGGACTGGAGGACTGGATTCAGAATCTTACTCAAAATAAAAGTGGAAAAATCAGATCACAGGCTGATCCAACTTGAAATTCCTCGACAACTCGAAATGAGACTCAGAAATGTGCATATCCTCCATGTGCCTGTATGCTCTCACTACAAAGTCTGGGCATGCTCCTGATGAGACGACGGGTGGTCTCCTGAGGTAGCACAGGGCACCAATGACAGATCTGTTGGAGGAGGAGGCTGGGGTGGAGGAGGTTAAACTCTGCAGCAGTGTGGTGCATCAGCATTAAAGACCATGTAACGTGAGATCCAATGTTTTGTCTTAACAGATATGTTGGAATATGTTTGCTGTAAACATGTGAAAACACTGAGATCTACATGTAACTGAATTCTGGATTTAGACCGTTTGAAAGTTTCTCACCTATTACCTGGCTTGGTTTCATGTGGGCGGGGCCAATATGTAGGCTCATGATGTCACGAGCCCACAGTGGGGAATGACCCCACCCCTCTAACACTACAATATAAAATCACAGAGCAGTTCATCTCAGTCCAGTCTGTTGTTAGCTGATGTCTCTGCCTTTATTGAAAGTTAACAGTCAGTTAAATGCTGTTTTTCTGTTCATTGTGAGGAAAATTTGCCACATCTATCAGCTACAGTGGTCTATGGATCATTTAAAGCATCAGAACAGACATTTGAGCCAGAAAACAGACTTTGTCTCTTCTTCTAAGGTCAACAAAAGGTCAAGAGGCAGGCCAAAAGCGTGAGTGCTTTCTTCAATTCACTTCAGACTGTAGCATTTTTTAATGTGAGAGGATTGTGTTTCTCCTGAGTGGGCGTAGCTTCAGTTCATTCAACAGACACGCCCACACCATCCTGGAGCAGATATATTTTAACTTTTAGACATTATGAAAACATTTTTAGCAATTTTTAACCCATTTAAATGATGTTTTTAACAAAAGTTTTTTTTCATCTAAAGAAGGCTAAATGAATAAATAAAGGTATTTGTTTGTTGATAAGAGTGGTTATTATTCAGGTCAAATGTAAAATATGGTTTTCACAGCTTAACTTTACAATTGGCCATGGTTTTGCTGACCTCCATGGGCCCCTAGTTTGGCTGGGTCCCAGAGACCTCCACCTTTATAACTTCTTTTGGGCAGCCTTGTCTGCACATGACTATTCTTGAATGTTCCTGGCTATTTAACCACTTTCAGGTCCAGTGGGGGTCCCCGGTCTCTGGCACCTTTATTTTGGGGGTCCCGGGCTGAAAAGGTTGAGTACCACTGATCTAAACGATTGTGTTACAAAAAAATTCACCCCCTGTACAGTGAGAGCACATGAAGACAGTTTAATTCTAGTGTAGAAACCAGCTGTCTAACAGGTGTCCCAGACTTCTGGTGTTCTTGCAGCCAGCCTCAGGTGGACACTCGCTGTATTGCAATTTTTTTCACTTCCGCATTGGCTTCATTTTTCAGGACCGGAGGTTGCTGCTTGTTGCAGACACACCAAAGTCAGAGCAAGTATGGCATGAGAGTTTATACAGTTTAGAGACAGTTCTTCTGCCAGTGGCTGCATCCCTGAACTGAATATCAAGTATTTTACTTTTCCTCTGTGCAGTTCTTTTGAACGTGTATCTGCCCAGAATAGATGTGACATTTCTAATCCAAAATTGAACTCAAGTTCATGAAATTTAATTTCTTCCATTGTTTAATAGTTGATCAGGTTCTGTTATATTTTTGCTTTTCCATAATTCATTGGGGAGAGTTTTACCCCCAGCTTTTGTCTGTCTACATCCTCTCTTCTAACGTACTATAATAGACTAAATCATGCTGTTTGTCGATGATGTACACCCATTTTGAAGTTGAAAAAGAAAAAGCAGCACAAGCCAAAGTCTTAAATCTCTGATGTGACAATTACAAATTCTTAAAACATCTTAAAATGTTGCAGGGATGTTCTCCTCTCACAATAAGTACATGCAGTCTTTTCTCTGGGTATGTTGGACGAGGCTGCCAGCCATTTACACCACCCACATGGGCTGCACCGCTGTCAGACAAATCCGAAATTAGAAAGCCAAACTGAAGCGAACAGCTCCAAAAGCTGCATCAGTCTAATTAGTCAGCTTGGCTTCCCAAAAGAAATTGAGATGTAAAAGGTCTGAATGGAGCGTTTCTGAGAAATAGTGGCATTGTGTTTGATTGACATGAGCACTTTGGAGAATATGAAGGCTTTTTAAAAACACAAATATGACATTGCTTTAGGGCAGCGTCACTTGTTATGCCGTTTATTTAAATCCTTTTGCAGTCAGGAGTGTGAGAGTGTGTTTAATGTGCAGCAGTGAAGCAACACACACCTCAGTAAGAAGAAAAGCTCTGACAAACACAACGCTTCCTGCCAGGTAGAGGAGCTGGTGGAAATTGATTTGCATTTGTGTTGACTCACAATCTCACTCCCAATCACAACACAGTAAAAACTCTTAATTAAAACAAGCCATAATCCATCATTCACTGCTGACCTTTCTACAGAGTTTACCCATTTTAATTGTGCTGAGAAATCTGCAGATGCCCAGGAGCTTAACACAAACCCAACAATAGAGAGCAAGCGAGAGTCCCGTCTAACAACCCTGTGCATATGTCTGACTTAAATGCATGTAAATGTTAATCTGCCGTAGAAGACGGTTGGGCTCTCAGGTTAAAAACAGAACCTTGATTGGGAGAATGTGTCAGGAAATATGAGGCAGTGTTAGCTGTTAGTCAAAATGCCTTAAACAACCAATGCTGACATTTACAGACACCGACCTCTTGAGACTCTGCAGCCTGACTGTTATCTCTCAGAAGCAGACATAGAGTAACACTGACCTCAATATTTCCCCCTAACCTTTTAAAAACGCTCTGGCCTCTAGGATGTGACCACAGAGGTGGCAGTTCAAAAACCACACGATCTTGTGTGTGAGGAGGTTTTTGTAGAGCGTATGAGGGTTTAAAGAAGAGGATGTAGCTACAATTGATGTTATCCATGGGTTTGTGGACATCCTCCAGCATTCTGGCTTCATGCATGCCATTCCTGTGAACATGATAGCTCAAGAAGGTTGCAAAGGAAATGGTTTAAAGGTACAGGATCAAAATGTCAAAAATGACCCCTCCCCCTTCTTTTTGATCCACCACTGTACCTTCACTGTTGGTCCATTGCATACCTAATGGCAGCATAATCCACTGATCTGCTTACTGCATGGCTGGGCAAGGCGGTGTGGCACTTACAGTATCTGAGCATACGAACAAAAGTCAAAGCCTTTCAGTCCTTCCAGTCTTAATTTTCTCTTGCGAGGCCTGCATGCTGACTGATGAGAGACGATGACTGGTCTCCTTCTCTTCGGGCATCTTTGGGTATTGTTGGCAAGACCATGTGACTAATACCGACATGCTCAGGGGAGCGGGGATGGGAAGGGTGAAGCTGCACTTCTATGGGCACCTGGCACACTTTCCCAGGCTTGATACAGATCCCAGCATACCCAGGCCCAGTGGATTGGACCAAAGTGAGGAATGGCTGCGTGCATCGAGGAGCAGTCAGCTGGGGATGACAGGAGAGATGGGGCATGGACATGGAGCAGGCCTGGACGAGGCCAGAGAGGTACAGGGCCGTGATTCAGAGTGGGAAATGTATCCAAAGGGGTGGCAGCAGTCTCCTCAGAGTGTCGGGTCAGAAAGCTTCTGCCATGTAACGGTGTGGGTGTAAAAAAGCCTGATCCTGGTCTTTCTTCAAATGCTCAAAAGGGTTGTTTGTTTATGTTAATTCCATTTATCATGACTAGTAATTGTGATTATGACAGAAAAACCCAAGTCATATATTGTTGGTTAAAAGTGATATAAACAGATGAATAACGAAAGTTAAAGTCCAGTTTTCACCTACAAGCATTTCTTTTTCTGATGCTTTTTTTTAAATATACGTGCATAAGATACTTTAAGTCTTCAGCAGTAGCTACAAACTAAATGACTCTTTTCCTGAGACACAAACTTTTGTTTGGAAAGTAGTTTCCCTTAGAATTTTTAGAGATTTCCAAAATATTTAAAAATAAATCAAAATGTCTCAAATTTTCTAGACATTAAAAAAACAGTAAAAACTCTTAAAGTTTTTTTTTCCCACAATCCTGTAAACTACCCCAAAATTTCCTCAAACATTCCTCAAGTGTTTCATTGAAATGTTGTGGAAAAAAGCCTGCAGATTTAAATCAAGTTATCCCAAAAATGTCATGAAGTTTCCTAAAATATCAAGCAAATTCTCTAATAATAATACTACTAATAATTTCAATGATAATAAATTCTCCAACATTTCACAGCAAATTCCATCCAAACCAAATACTCAAAAATTTCCAGATAATTACCCCAAGATTATATAGAAAAATGATGAAAAGATTTCAGACAAATTCCTTGAGTTTTCGGATAAAAATCCCCGTAAAAATGTCCAATTAATTTGAAAAAATACAAGGAAAAGAATTCCTAAAATTTCCATAAAGTTTACAGCAACTCCCCACCACCCCTCATAAAAAATAATAATAATAAAAATTAAAAATGATAAAAACAATAGTAATACTTCTAATAATAACAATGATAATAAAAATAAAAAATAATGCTAATACTCCTACTACTTCTACTACAAATAATGATAATAATTAAAGTAATAATAATAATAATAATAATAATAATAATAATAATAATAACAATCTCTTATACCAAAGACTTTTAGGAAAAAATTCGGAAAAATTCAAAGTGAAATATTTCTGATAAATCTCAAAGGAAATTCCATCCAAATTCCCAATCAAATTCCAAAAGCTTTACTGATAATTTCCCATAAAATCCCAAAGAAAAAATGTAAAATTTCCTGAACCCCCCCCCCCCCCCCCAAATATAAAAGCAAACCCCTCCCAAAAACTCAATCCAAATTTTTTTTTTTAGGAAAACATCCTCAGAAGTGAAAGCAATCAAAGTGATTACTTTAACTGTGGACTGTTTGTTAAAAAGTTTTAACAGCAGAAATTATAACTGTGCCTTCAGAAAGCAAAATAATGATGTCTTCATGTGTGCATGCAGGGTCCTAGGAGGTTAAATCACAATCCTCCACAGCAATTTTTACAAATATTCAGCATTTATGAGGTTTGAATGGAAAAAAAGACCTCAAAACAAAGAGTAAACAGTTAAATTAAGACAGTCCCCTCTCATTATTGTCAGTTATTGCTACAAATTAAAATGGCATGAGATCCTTTCTAAAGGTGCTACCACATTATCCTGATTAGTGCCATTTAGTTTGTGTTGCTGATAATAAAATTGGAAAAGGTCATATTTTGCCCCCGTGGGGGTGGGTGCAGCTCTGCAGAAATCATGAGAAATTAGCTGTGAGAAGGTTAAAACATCCACTCCCAGCCCAGCAGGAGGTAATTAGAGTCAACGCATAAATGGAGGTGGTCGTGACAGACACTGGGTTCAAATTGGTGTGAAAAATTCAAATGTTAATGCAGTGTCAGAGATTAAACTGAAGGAAGGAGGGATGGGGGGAAGTCTGGGGTAGGAAAGGATTAAGAGTCAAGCTTTGAAGGGCTTTTCCCATGTGCTCCACACAACCATATCTCAGTTCTGCTTTTGCACAGCTTTCTATAGGGACTGTTCTCACTCTGTTCAGAAAACCCAATCTCCTCCCTGACCTTCTCTTGCCCCGAGGTTTCTGCTGATTAACACACACACACACACCCACACACACCCCCCCCTACACACACACACACACACACACACACCCCTTCATGTTGCTATATGTAGCGCTGGGGTCCACTGACAGAATCCTTATTACAACCTTCAGCATCTCACCACAGCTCTGCAGCAGCATCCTGTAGCAGCAGAGTATTCTAAAACGTGCTACTTAAAGGGACAATGCATAGAACTTCTGACTGAAATGTCTTAAATAATTAAAACGTGATTTCTCTGGTGTTTTTAGTTAAATACTGGGATTCACTCAAATGTTTTGAACAGTTTCACAGGGCAGAAAAATCTCTAAATTTTACAGTTGTAACATGACCGTGTTGGATGGAATATTTCTTTGATTTTCTTTCACTTTCCTCACTCTCAGAGATCGTTTGCTTGTTTACTTAGTGGAGATCACTGTGCATTAATAACGCCCATGCCCTGTTAAAATGTACTGTGTTCTGACTTGTGTCAAATGCCACATATTTATTTATCTGCTTTTAACATAAAAATGTTAAAATTCTAAGAAAAACTGAAATCACAAGGAGAAATAGACTTCATTTTATAAAAACTTGGTACAGGAACACTCTCTGCCCCTCAGACACATCTTATTTTTGATGCCAAACAGATTTAACTATATTGCCAAAAGTATTCACTCACTCATCCAAATAATTGAAATCAGGTGTTCCAATCACTTCCATGGCCACAGGTGTATAAAATCAAGCTCCAAGGCATGCAGACTGTTTCTACAAACATTTGTGAAAGAATGGGTCTCTCTCAGGAGCTCAGTGAATTCCAGCGTGGTACTGTGTTAGGATGCCACCTGTGCAACAAGTCCAGTGGTGAAATTTCCTGACTCCTAAATATTCCACAGTCAACTGTCAGTGGTATTATAACAACGTGGAAGCCACTGGGAACGACAGCAACTCAGCCACCAAGTGGTAGGCCACGTAAAATGACGAAGCGGGGTCAGCGGATGCTGAGGCGCATTGTGCGCAGAGGTGGCCAACTTTCTGCAGAGTCAATCGCTACAGACCTCCAAACTTCATGTGGCCATCAGATTAGCTCAAGAACACTGGTAGAGAGCTTCACGGAATGGGTTTCCATGGCCGAGCAGCTGCATCCAAGCAACCAAATGCAATGCAAAGCGTCAGATGCAGTGGTGTAAAGCACGCCGCCACTGGACTCTTGAGCAGTGGAGACGCGTTCTCTGGAGTGATGAACCGTGCTTCTCCATCTGGCAATCTGATGAACGAGTCTGGGTTTGGCGGTTGCCAGGAGAATGGTACTTGTCTGACTGCATTGTGCCAATTGTAAAGTTTGGTGGAGGGGGGATTATGGTGTGGGGTTGTTTTTCAGGAGCTGAGCTTGGCCCCTTGGTTCCAGTGAAAGGAACTCAATGCTCCCAACTTTGTGGGAACAGTTTGGGGATGGCCCCATCCTGTTCCAACATGACTGTGCACCAGTGCACAAAGCAAGGTCCATAAAGACATGGATGAGAGAGTTTGGTGTGGATCAACTTGACTGGCCTGCACAGAGTCCTGACCTCAACCTGATAGAACACCTTTGGGATGAATTAATGTGGAGACTTAGAGCCAGGCCTTCTCATCCAACATCAGTGTGTAACCTCACAGATGCGCTTCTGGAAGAATGGTCAAAAATTCCCATAAACACACTCCTAAACCTTGTGGAAAGCCTTCCCAGAAGAGTTGAAGCTGTTATAAGCTGCTAAGGGTGGACCGACATCATATTAAACCCTATGGATTAAGAATGGGATGTGACTCAAGTTCATATGTGAGTCAAGGCAGGTGAGCAAATACTTTTGGCAATATAGTTTAAATAAGCATGCCTCAGTCATTCACATTCCTCTGACCTTCATCTCTGTATCCCCCAACCCTCACCCTCATCCCTTCAACCCTCAACCCCATTCTTCATCCATTGACCTTTACCCTCATCCATTTGTCCCTCCATCACCATTACTGTCTTTTCTTCTTTCACTGGTGGCAAGCTGAAGAATGAATCAAATCAATCAAATAGGAATAAAGTTAGTTAAACTACAGAGTATTTTCAGTTTTTTCCAAGCCCAATGTTTCCAACCTTGTAACAGCAACCAGAGAGGGCAGGGCTTAACAAAAGGTCAACTACGTTTTTACAATGTCAGTAAAATTTCCAAAGGCTTGAGCATGTAGTCAGCTGACATGTTACTCGTCTAACTCCCCCTCTTTCTTTCTCTTTGTATGAAAGCCTGGAGTATAATAGAGACAGCTGAGCACATCATTACTGTTATCCCTCTGCCATTCTCCTCCTGCTTTATTAAGACAGTGAGGAGACGTCCCCTCCTCCCTCGACAAAAGGACCCTCATTACTAACTATCTTTATATCTCCTCTCCATCTGTCTGCTCTCTCTCCCTCTCTCTCGCTCTCTCGCCATGCCTCTATGTGCTCGGTCAGCACTCTGCTCCTCTGGGGCTCCTTTGCAGCAGCTTGAACACATAAGGAGTCTGTTTAGATGCTCATATACATATTTATCACAATCCAAGACACTACAAGTTTCTCTGGTAATGCGATATTCAAGAGTCTATGTGCTAAAGATACAGTAAGGTATTTCTGAGTGAATACACCAGTATGGGCTGCAGACATGTTCCTGTAAATCTCATCACAGGAGGAACCATATGGCCGGCCTCTCCAGCTTCTTTGGGACTTGTGCCAGTGCTGAAACGCTTCGTCAACACCTTGCTTTACATGTCTGAGTTGTTGTGGAGCATGAGGCTGTGCTGCAGGCTGTGTAGGTCTGAAAACCTGCAGGGTTGAATTCCTAAAGATGACTGAACAGATGATTTTAGATGCTGCCTTGTTTCTATCATTCTAATCTGCATATCAAGTTTTAGTTGATGCTAAACTTTGGCAATGAGTCAGATGCTTTCCATGTGACAGCTGAGTGTTCCAGCAGGTGTTTATGTAATCAGATGATGGAGTAGTTAATGATGACACCCGTGGCAGTAGGCAGGTGAAGAGGTGTATTTAAGAGTGCATGTCATGCAACATCCAGAAGAAGGAGGTCGGAATAAAAAGGCTATTTTTTTAAGAATAAAAAGCTAAGGTTGTCAAAAATGTTTTTGACGCTCTAGACCTGATCAGGCTCGCCCACAGAGTTGGCTTGGCCCCTGAAAAACTGAGAGCATGGGCCCTCCCCAGTTATGATTTATTAATTATGTCAATGCACGTGTGTTGGATCAGTAGCATTGGTGCTAGCATCCTGGCTAACAGTTACTTCATGTTCGTGAAAATATCTTTTTACCACTTTTAATCCATTTTGCTTGTAACTTTTTGCCTGTTTTAACAGCCTTTTTGTCATTTCTTGCCACTTTCTGCTGTTTTCATCCATTTCTGACACTTTTTTCCAGCCTTATCCTATTTTGCCTCTGTCACCTATTGCTGATACATTAATTTTTGCCCCTTGTTGCTCATTTTTGCAAAATCTCTTTGCAATTTTTGCCAACTGCTTCTTTAACACTTGTTTGCCCATTTCTGCAACATGTTGTCGTAATTTTTACCTTTTTGAGCCATCTTTTGCTACCCCATTTTTGCCCTGTGATGCCACTATTTTATGCCACTTTTGGCCAGTTTTTGCCACGTAGCGCCACATTATGTAATAACGCCACATTATGTAATAACCCTAACCATAGGACTTAGTGTGGGCTCCAAGGTTTGCCCTACCCAACTACCTCGCCCTAACCCAAACCGCTCAGTAGCTTACAAAATGTGGTGCTACATGCCACTTTTCAACCATTTTGCATTACGTTCTTGCAACTTTTCGCTCATTTTTGCGATTTTTGTATATATTTGTGACATTTGTTTTTTTTATTTTTCCAATCTATTCTTGCTGTTTTTCATGCATTTTTTGTCCTTTTTCACAAAACACTCAATCAAACAAACTAACAAACAAAAAAACATGTGAAGGTGTGATGTCCCTGAAGGTGTGAAAATGATCTTGGCAAAGAATATAGAGTTTCTGACTGACCGCTTTCTTCCATGGTACAAAAAGAAGAACTGTGCCTTCTGTAGAAAAATGATCTTTATGCATGACAATGCACCATCTCCTGCTGCAAAGAATAGCTCTGTGTCATTGGCTGCTATGGGCATAACAGGAGAGAAACTCATGGTGTGGCCCCCATCCTCCCCTGACCTTTAACCCTGTTGAGAACCTTTGGAGCATCCTCAAGCTAAAGATCTATGAGGGTGGGAGGCAGTTCACATCAAAACAGCAGCTCTGGGAGGATATTCTGACATCCTGTAAAGAAATTCATGCAGAAACTCTCCAAAAACTTAAAAGTTCAATGGATGCAAGAATAGTGAAGGTGATATAAAAGAAGGGCTCCTATGTTAACATGGAACTTGGCCTGTTAAGATGTTTTTGATTGAAATAGCTTTGATTTCAGTAAATATGACCTCCTAATGCTGCAAATTCAACACATGACCATTTTCAGTTCTTTATGACCTATATAATGTCAGTGAACAGTACTTTTTGAGTTTGAAAAAAAATAGTTATCATTTGAAGGTTTGTTCAATAAAATCTGAATTATGCTCTAACGGTTGATGACCTGAAAATTATACTGACATTTGCATCGAATATTTAGGAAAATCTGAGAAAAATATCATTTGCGTAATAATTTGGAACACGGTGTACTAATACTAATACTAATATAATCAAACTGCATTCTCTTTAACCCAGAATCATAAATATCAAACATATTCGAGACTCACAAATGCGACCATGAGTTATATACTGTTATGGTCTATATTCAGGATATTAAGCTGTATTTATGTTATCATCCTCTGGACTTCTTACCTTTAGACTTTAATCTCTTTGTTTCAGTGAGCGATGAAAACCAAAGCCAAAGGCCTCTTATGTGCACTTGGCTGATAAATTTACTTCTGACTGATTTTTCTCATTGGGGAGAAGCTGAAATTTGTCCAGATATGTTTTAAAAAGGCTCATTTTGAACACTTAGAATAAACTCTAACAGATGATCTGTGCTGAGCAGGCAGAGCTGCAGCCTGGAGAGCCTGAAAAGCTCTTTAAACAGCATTAAGAGCCACTTGAAATCTCTTCCTATGCAGACTTTTTCGGCTGATTTTCACTGAGTTTAGCCCCGTGGAGATCCAGATTATTTGTGATGATCACATATTGATATACAGTTTCTAGGATGTCTTCTTTCTAATTACACCAGTGTCCTCATTAATAACAGATTCATAAATCAGAGAGCTTGACTGTTGGCTCTGAGTGGAAGGGTCTGCTTCTTAGCTAATTTAGCACAGTAATAAAGTCCTACTTTATGAGCCTGTATTGTTCATTAAAATCACTGACGTGGAATCTCCTAAATAACAGAACCAACATTGATTATTCTGCAGCGCTAAACCAGTCTGGACACAGTTTATCTGCTTTGCATAGATCAGTGAGGCAGCTCCTCGGCTCTGTGGTAGAAATGTTTAACGGTGTTATCATGAGTTTTGATGCCGGGCGAGGTCTGTGCTCCCTGAGATATCGACGGAGAGATGCTGCTCAAGTTGGCCTCCTGGGGAAACTTAAAGAGAGAGAGCTATTTTAAAATATTCAGCCTTCAGTAAAGATTATTCAAAGTTGGAGCTGCTTCCAGGGAGCGATTTTCACAGGGGAAACCAGGTGAAGCAGAGGTTTTTGGGACAATCCACTGGAGTCTCATCTGAAAGTGATTGCTAAATATTCTGGAGTGATGTGGTGCTGAGGTGAAAATGCATGAAAATGGGAGTGTTTCAGGTAATTTGTAGTCTTTAATAAAGCTAGATTACCATGAATTACAGATAATATCAAGCGTTTTCTTGTCACATAACAGTTCATCCAAATAGCAGTGTCAGAATGTGAGAGCGCATCGCCTCCACTCCTCACACGGAGAACGACAGACCGCCACGGAACAAGATTTTAAAGATTTAGTTTGAAAACAAGAATATACAGCTACATTTTTAAAAGCACAAGGCTACTAGTATTTATTTACTATGCAAAATAAAAAACTGTGATAAGATGTACAACTCCGATTCCAAAAAAGTTGGGACATGGTTTAAAATGAGAATAAAATCAGAATGTAATGATTTAAAGTCTCCTGAACACGTTTTATTCACAGTAGAACATAACCAAACTATTAGGAGTTGAAACTAAAGGCTCATTCACACCAGAGCTGTTTGGTTCACTTTAAAAGAACTCTGGTCCGTTTTACCGGATAGTCTGGTTTGTTTGGAGTGGTGTGAAAGTTCAAACGAAGTCTGGTATGGACCAAACAAGCAGACTGTGGTCCTCTTGAAAGCAGGGAGTCTGGGTCCGCTTCCAAACAAACCCTGGTGCGGTTCGTTTGAGGTGTGAAAGCAAAGCGGACCAACTTGTGAACCAAAGGCAGGAAGTGGCATAAAACGTAATGATATAAGGACTTACATGTGATTTAATACACTCAAATACATGTCAGAACCTCGCTTGGTGTTTGTGTAGCCATAGCAACACGTCGTAGTCCATGCTGATTTATTCGTCTCATGGACGACATGCTGGACAGCTCACCACCTTGCCGGCTGCTCATAATGCCGCAATGCAAGAGCAGAAACCACAAGACAGTGTAAATTTTGTGTTTTTTTCATTGTTTATGTGGAAGAAAAGACCGGCGGAAGGAGTTTCATCTCCTTCTATGCCTTCTTTTCTTCTTGGTCGCAGTTTGTTCGTGGTGACAGCGGACCCAGCGGGCAGGGGTTGTAGGTGTTCAGACGGTTTGGTCTGTTTGACCAAGAGAGCAGTGTGAATGCAAACCAAACCAAAGGAAAGTGCAACAATGTTGCCATTTCTGTTCCAAAACGGACCGAGTCCCCCGGACTGTCAGGTGTGAAAACGACCTAAAGAAGAGAGGACCGTCCAGTTTGTTGTCAGCACACATCTCAAAGGCCTGCATCTCTGATGGGGTTGCATTAGTGCCTCTGGTGTGGGCAGCTTACACATCTGGAAAGGAACTATCAATGCTGAAAAGTACACTGAGCTTTCAAAACAACAGATGACTATGTCTCTGTCAGGGTAGACCTTGACTAAGTCCAGCAAGACAAGTATAACTTTAGTATCAAGTATCACTGTTGCTGGGCAACCAGAGCAGTTGGCAGCAGGAAAGATGCACTCTTGAGTTATATCTTTGAATTGCAGTGTTTTTCACAATTAAGTTGACAACATGTGTTGAAATCAATGATGATAAGAAGATGGATAGTCCAGGACACCTCTGAGAGAAAGAATAGGAAATTTCCTTCAAGAAAAACACAAAAAGGACGAAACAGAAGACCTCAGTCTCAACTACAACTCCTGGCTAGTTTAAAAGCTAACAACAACTGCCAGTGACTGCCATGGAACACTGCCTGATCAACAGGAGACTACTGAATGCTACCTACTGAGGTAGCATGGGGTGGCACGTACAAACGCAGCAGCCCGGGGCTCCATCACCAGCAGCAAAACAAAGACCTACACTTACACCAGAACTGACAATCTGTGTATAAGAGACAATGTCTTTAGCTACTGATAAGGAAGCATGTCCACTGAATTTACATCTTCAACGACAGAGATTATCTGGGGTACGAGGCACATAGAGACTGAAAGGAGGAAGACGTGGAGCAGCACGACACCTACAGCCAGGTGGGGAGGAGGCAGAAACAGCTTTGTGTGAGAAGGCGGAAGCGGGCAAACAAGCCCGGCTGCAGGCTAGGCTAAGAGCCGCCCCACACAAACCTGACGTACTGAGCATCTTTCTCGCAGGTGCCCACTCCCTCACCAGCAGGATGGACGACGTGAGGCTGCAGATTTCTAACCACCGCTTGGATGACTGTGTTTGCTGCCACAGAGGAGACTGCCAAATGAAATTTCATTGTGTTTTTGCAATGCAACGACAATAAATGACTTGCTATCTATCTATCTATCTATCTATCTATCTATCTATCTATCTATCTATCTATCTACCACATCCATCACAACATCATGGCTTCACAGTAGAAGAGTCAAGGTGCTGCACTGGCCTGCCTGCACTCCACAATGTTTACCAATAGAAAACAGTAAACAAACCAGTAACTGTTGTCAAAAAAAGAGGGATGATACGCAATGGTAAATGGCCCTGCCCCTACTTTTGTGGATTGGATTCATAATGAGCTAATATTTTTATAAAATGGTTAAATGTTTCAGTTTCAATGTCTGATATGTTGTTTATGTTCTATAGTAAACAAAATATGGGTTTATGAGACATGATAATCTGTACATGCTGTCTTTATTTACATTTGCACTGCGCACCAGTTTTTCTGGGGTTTGTGTTGCATAACCTGACATATGTATAATGTCTTAAACATGCAATTTACACTAGTCTTTTCTATAAACTCTACTGTTTTTTTCCTCCATAAAATCATCGTTTAGACTGAAGATAAAATGTGTCGTTTCAAATATTTGCTAAGCCTCAACTTCGACAGTCCAGTTGTATAATTTGAATACAGCCTCTTCTTATCGGACCTTTACGAGTTTCTCTTTCACAAATATTTATCCTGTTATCCCGGTGCTATTAAAGGTGAAGCACTAATTAGGCTGCATGTGTGCAGAGAGGAAGAGGAGGCTTACACAATAACTAACACGGTCAAAGGTCTACATTAGCCTCTCTTTAAATTTGATTCCTTTAAGGGGAACGCCAAATGACTCTCAACAAAGAGATCGAATTAACCGGAGGGCAGAATACAAATGAATCTACAAAGAGCAGTTGCACAGCGCAGAAAAAAGCCCCACTTAATCATGGTGAAAATTATGGCTATCAAGTTCAATCTGACAGCAGAGAGAGGGCGATAAGAGAGAGAGAGAACATGGCAGAAAGTGTGTGGGAGTCACAGAGAGAGCATGTGGTGGGCTGAGGTTAGAAGGTCTTCTCTGCTCTGTCATTACTGTGAGTCCATACACACTTAGCAGAAAATACACACATATATACACACTAATACACACACACATATATATGCACAGCTGTGAGACGGACAGATTAGGCAGATTAGATGGATTCTGCATGTGTGGGGATGTCTGCTGATGTTAAAGTGAGAAATAAAGTTCCTTCAGCCCTCCTACAGTCTGGGTTTCCTCTGCAGGAAAATGAAATTACCACCATACATCTTCTGTCTGTGACATATTGATCGTGGAGGAGAGGCTATCCTCTCATCTCTGCTGTTGTCCTTTCTGCTACACTTAAATGTGTAAGACCAAGAAACACTCATGTTGGGTTTTCTAATGAACCCTCTAAGGCCTAAATGGCTGAAATAACGGTCAGGAAAGTTAAATTCCTAAACTTTAGAATAATTATAGAAGCTTCTCTAACAAGAATATTGATTGAACAATTAAGCTTATGAGGTTTTTTCAGCCTGTATCTGCAACAATACAAGGCACATGTACATATTAGCTTGTTGTGTTTTAGGCAGGACCAACACAATATGGACAAAAGTATTCGGCCGCTGACAGTGTCACCAACAGGCACTGTAATGACATTAAAGCTCAGTGTAGGTTTGTCGTATGCCCAGCTGATGGCCAGCTGATCTTAGTTATCGCCTCCCAGCTCCCACAGCCAATCACAACTCTTTCTCTCAACATAGAGGTCCGTTTAAATATGACATACTTCTCACGTATCACTGCTCGTCTTGATGATGATGCACCACGCTACTGCTGGCAAAGCTTCACCTCCTCCATCCCAGCCTCCTCCTTTATAGCACAAAGCCTGTTACAGCCTCATATTTAGATTCATGCTACTATGGACTAGTTGATTTTAAACTAGTTTATTGCATTCAGTGTGCATTGTCATCCATACATAATTATCTATTCGGGGGTTTCTAGTCAGCCATGATCAGCTGACAGCCGGCTGATCCCAATTATCACCTCCCAGCTCCAATAGCCAATCACAACTCTTTCTCTCAACACAGCGGTGTATTTAGATATGATGCACTTCTCACTAATCCCTGATTGCATTAATGCTAACCTCCCCCATCCCAGCCTCCTCCTTTATAGCAGTGGTTCTCAACCTCAGGGTCGGGACCCCCACACTAAATTTTTCTCATTTTAACCCCATTTTACCTTTTTATATGCCCATTTCTGCTAGTTTACCCAAGTTCTGCCACTATCTGCCACTTTTTTTTTCTCAGTTCACCCATTTTTGCCAATTTAAAGCCATTACAGCCACATTTTAACTACTTTTTTCATCACTATTTATGCCCATTTTTTCAACATTGACCCATTTTTCCCTTTTTTGCTATGGTTTTGCTGGCCTTCATGGGACCCCAGTTTGGCTGGGTGGCATAACCCCCCCCCCCCCCCCCCAATCTATCCCCCTTTATGGACGGCCTTGTCTGCACATGGCTATTCCAAACTGTTCATGGCTGTGTTCAACCACCTTCAGGTACAGTGGGGTCCCCAGTCTCTGGCACCTTTATTTGGGGGGTCACGGGCCGAAATGCATCGGCATAAATATATTTACTTATATGGGGATTTCTGGCCATGCACTACCTGGAAAGTGAAAGCATGCTGCTTGACTAACCCAGGGAGCATCATTAAAGCAGAGCACTTTCTGACAAGTAAAACTCTATATCCATTTTGCAATGAAATAGTAAAATGTATGATATGAGTGTTCCTGACTGAAATGTACTTTAATATGGATTGGCCCTGTTCACGAATGCACAAGATTTTGGAGTGTTTCTGTGGGAATTTGAGCCCATTCATTCAGTAGAGCATTTGTGAGGTCTGGTGCTGATGTTGGACCAGAAGGACATGCAATCTCAGTTACAGTTCATCCCAAAGGTGCTGGGATGAGGTTGAGGTCAGGGCTCTGTGCAGGCCAGTCAATTTCTTCCACATCAAACCATGTCTTTTTTAGTCCTTGCTTTGTGCACTGGCACACAATCATATTGCAATCACTGTTGCCAAAAAGTTGGAAGAGTAGCATTATCCAAAATGTCTTGGTATGCTGAAACTGTAAGACTGGCCTTGAGAAACTCAGAGCAAGAATGGACAGACATGAATGAAGGCATGCTTTTTGTTTACAGATTGCAGTTGAGGTGGTCTTTAAAGCATGCCAGTGTTATATCACTACCAATCCGATCTGGATGGAATTATCCTGGACCACCTCTGAAAGCCCAAATGAGATAAAAATCTTATAAATGCATTTTAGAAACAGAGTGTGAAGCGAAGGTGTTAGAAATTGAGTACTGAACATGATTCATTTGTCTTTATTGGGTTAAATATTCTTCTCATCATTTTTGATTCTTTAATTCAGATTCTGACAAAGTGAGTTGGACGAAATCTGTGAGGTGCTAAATCCGTGCTGCAAAAATCTAGCAAGCAAAAAAAAGTGGAGAAACTGTGACAGAGGGAGTTTGGATCAAGCACAAGTGTCAGTTTGCAAAAAAGGACATCAAGTTGCGGATGGAAACTTCACACACACACATTATCTGCACACAAACACACACTGGTACAAACAGTGACAGTGTTGTGGTGCTGACTGCCGGCTCTCTCTCAGACCCCGCTGACTAACAGCTCTCTTTTTCAGGAGATCTAAGCTCTATCTCTGGGCAGACGCCATCACTTCCGCCCCTTTCCACCTGTCAGGTGCCCTTGCCTGCTTTAATGGTGGCAGCAGAGAGAGCGGCCGGCTGTGTGTGTGTGGGGGTGTGGGTGTGTGTGTGGGTGTGTGTGTGTGTGTGCTGGGGGGCTGTTCAGAGGTGGGGGTGAGCGCTGGATGAGCTGCTGGATCCTGTCCCTGCCTCTCTGTGCCAGGCCTCCATCACAGTTCATTTCCCGGCCTGGTCTCTCCTCCGCCGTGCTCAGCCAAGCCTCTCAGCAGGTGTCTCTCTCTGCAGAGGAGTTCTGCTCCGACACAGAGCTGCAGATCTGCGCTCAGACTGGAGCAGTAAGTCCTCTCAAAACAAAACTAATGACCTCAGAGTCCAGTGAGTTTTAGACAAGATTCTCTTTCATCTTCCTACCAAACTTCATTAAGATTTCACTTGTTTATTGGGCCGCGTTGAGAAACTACATCAGTATTTTATAACTTTACCTTTACATAATAAGATAGATATGCATGTTTTAAACTAATATAACTGCC
Organism: Cheilinus undulatus; assembly: GCF_018320785.1. NCBI lineage: Eukaryota > Metazoa > Chordata > Actinopteri > Labriformes > Labridae > Cheilinus > Cheilinus undulatus. The sequence continues at coordinate 49,757,262 of NC_054870.1, read as the reverse complement.
CCAACGCCCTTTATGTTGGGAAAGATTCCCAAAAATCATCCATAGAAGGGTGCGATCATGTTTCAACATCAGCTTGTCCTTTACTGCTGCAAAACTCACAGCAGAGAGATAACATAATTTTAATGTTTATAGTTCATAACAAGCATGCACAATTTTTCCTCCTAAAGTTCAACATTATCCAAAGTATTCTTTGCTGCCGTCATTATTTTTGGTTGTATTTCAGGTTAATGGAATTGGAGGATATGCTGGTTCGGCATAGGCCCATGCACCGTCTCCCCAGGTATCTTCCCACCTGACCCCACCACAATATACACTATATTGCCAAAAGTATTTACTCACCCATCTAAATAATTGAAATCAGGTCTTCCAATCACTTCCATGGCCACAGATGTATAAAATCAAGCACCTAGGCATGCAGACTGTTTCTACAAACATTTGTGAAAGAATGGCTCGCTCTCAGGAGCTCAGTGAATTCCAATGTGGTACTGTGATAGGATGCCACCTGTGCAACAAGTCCAGTGGTGAAATTTCCTGGCTCCTAAATATTCCACAATCAACTGTCAGTGGTATTATAACAAAGTGGAAGTGATTGGGAATGACAGCAACTCAGCCACCAAGTGGTAGGCCACGTAAAATGACGGAGCGAGGTCAGCGGATGCTAAGGCGTATAGTGTGCAGAGGTCACCAACTTTCTGCAGTCAATTGCTACAGACCTCCAAACTTCATGTGGCCATCAGATCAGCTCAAGAACAGTGGTAGAGAGCTTCATGGAATGGGTTTCCATGGCCGAGCAGCTGCATCCAAGCCATACATCCCAAAAATGTAAAGCATCAGATGCAGTGGTGTAAAGCACGCCACCACTGGACTCTCAAGTAGTGGTGACGCGTTCTCTGGAGTGAACAATCGCGCTTGCTCCATCTGGCAATCTGATGGATGAGTCTGGGTTTGGCGGTTGCCAGGAGAACGGTACTCGTCTGACTGCATTGTGCCAAGTGTAGAGTTTGGTGGAGGGGGGATTATGGTGTGGAGTTGTTTTTCAGGAGCTGGGCTTGGTCCCTTAGTTCCAGTGAAAGGAACTCTGAATGCTTCAGCATACCAAGAGATTTTGGACAATTCCATGCTCCCAACTCTGTGGGAAAAGTTTAGGGATGTCCCCTTCCTGTTCCAACATGAAGGTCCATAAAGACATGGGTGAGAGAATTTGGTGTGGATCAACTTGACTGGCCTGCACAGAGTCCTGACCTCAACCCCACAGAACACCTTTGGGATGAATTAGAGTGGAGACTGAGAGCCAGGCCTTCTCGTCCAACATCGGTGTGTGACCTCACAAATGCACTTCTGGAAGAATGGTCAAAAATTCCCATAAACACACTCCTAAATCTTGTGGAAAGCCTTCTAAGAAGAGTTGAAGCTGTTATACCTGCAAAGGGTGGAGCGACGTCACATTAAACCCTATGAATTAAGAATGGGATGTCACTTAAGTTCATATGTGAGTCAAGGCAGGTGAGCGAATACTTTTGGCAATATAGTGTCTGTAGCTGCCCCAGGACCAGCCCACCAGGTCCTGGGCACCCAGCATGCAATGAGCTGGATCAGGTCAGGTGACCACCATTCCCAAATCAAGCAGCTGACCCTTCCCATCCTTGCTCTAGACACACAGCTTGTCAATGACATCCAAAGATGCACCAAAGACAAGTTGTCGCAAAAGAGTCCATTTGTTGCCTCTGGCCATCAGTCAACATCAAGGCCTCACAAAAGTATAGAAAGACTAGTAGGACCAAGGACGTAAAGACTCTGACTTTCGTCCGCATGCTCCGGGATAACGGGAAAGCCACACTGTCTTTTCTAGCGAACCCATAGCCCCATGTACAAGCCAAAGTCTGCAGCTAATCTCAGCCTGACTCTCATAAAGTTGGCAACCCTACTCTGTGCATACATTTAGGTTTTCTCTGCGTACTCCGGCTTCTGCAAAGTCCAAAGAAATGCTCATTGATGACTAAATTCCCAAGGTGTGAATGTATCTGAGTGTCTATCTGTGTATGCCAGCACTGTGGTTGACCAGCAACCAGTCCATCCAGGGTGCATCCTGCTCTGGTCCAGTGACAGCTGGAATTAGCTCCTGCCACTCACAAGCCAGAATAGGACAAATAGTATAGATGCAAGATGGATGACTGGATGGACATATGCAGCAATTAGGAGGCAAGCAATCACTGCTGTATTGTATTATAATGAGAAATTCTCTCTCTTTGTCTGTGACGCCCTGCCTCCTCAGACCTTTTCCCCCTACACTGAATGTGAGGTAGATACAGAGCTCACTGAAATCCTGGAGTTTATGTGTGAAAGAAGCTTTACACAAGTGCCATAAAATCATAAAATTTGGTTTATAAGATGAACTTGAATTCCTGTTTGTGGACTTTGCTGAACACAATACAAATCATCACTTAAGAAGACAGTTTTAACATTTTTCCACCCAGAAAAACAGCTTTGTCTTGGTGTGACTTAAAGCCAGGAATTTACAGCATCTCTGTCAGTCATACATAGGTATTATGTCACAGATTGATCCTAGGTATTTTTATTTCTGAGCGCAGCAGGAGGCTCAGCTGGGCTTCAGCTTTCAGAAATAGATGGGAAAATGTAGCTTTTTCAGAAACTACACTTCTACTGGATCAAAAAGAGCCAAAATACTATCAGATTCAAGAACAAGCTGATGCCTTCAACATCTATCTGACAGGCATTTTCTGGATAACGTGTATTTATACTTTTAGTACACAGTATGTTGATGGTCAGCCTGGGGCCTCAATCAAAACAATAAAAGATTCTGCTCTGTTCATACCACCTCATTTTCTTGCTCTAAATTAACAAATGTTCAGGAAAAATGTCATCTATTAAATGCAGTTGACAAAAATATAAAACACAGTTTTGGCTTCATGGATAAAGTTCCCATAACAAAGGAGAAAAGCGGTTAAAAATGGCTTTTCTGGTTAATGCTGCAGGTTACCCCCAGAGCATTCTGGGACTGCTTGCGGTTCAAACTAGGAAGGGCACTTTAACAGCTTTTCACCCTTTTTTGAAATTGAAATTTATTAATGAAATGATGATCTACTTTTTCGTTAGTACACCTTATGGAGGGGTATTTCTGTTGAACAGATTCCTCAATTCAAAACAAGAAGTAAAAGGTGGAGGTGAGTGCAGATAAGCAGTGCATTTGGCCTCTCCTAGGGTCAGAACAATGCACCAGCATTATCAATGAGAGTCATTAACATTTGTCGCTAACAGATTTAATTTTTCTAATTGCCAATAGCTGGTCACATCATTGTGTATGCTTTTCCTGCTGTTGTTCTGATTCTGTTGATGTTCATGACCTAAGCTTACATTTGTCGTATTTACCGGTCTTTGTGGCCCGTGGCCTATTTTTGATTGCCCCCCCCCCCAAATTCTTTAAATTGCATTAAATATGGCCCTTAGTAGAGCATAAAGCTTGTGCTACACTGCATTATTATTCTTAGTTTCAGCACAAGGCAGTGCTACCATGCTTCTACTGTAAACAAACATTTGACAAGGATTTATAGCTGTTTTTCAAGACTAAATTTAAACACAATAAATAGTAAAAATACTGGCAACCGAAATAGTAAAGATATCTTGATTTATACTGCTCTCATGGATTACAGCAGCAAATAGTCACATCAGTGCTGTTCCAGGGTGGGGCCAGTAGTAGCCAGAGCTGAATAGGGCCCCCTAAAATCTGATTGGCCTCCCCAAAATCCTTAAAATGATGGGCCATTTGCCTTGTCAG